>NC_086336.1:33340606-33668822 GCF_032445375.1 Bacillus rossius redtenbacheri
GAACTTAAACGGGCCTTATGAACAACACAACAGTGACAGCACAGACGAACACATTCAAATTTAAAAATCAGACAGTACAAGAATTCTGTGGAATTAATTTAGTAAAAAAAAAAAAAAAAAAAAAAAAAACCAACAGCACAGACGAAAAGCAGAAAAGAACAAGAAAATAACGCAAATTTAACAGGTCTGCATATTTATAGAGCTACGATTATTCCGAAAATTTATTGGGTAGCAAAGTAGATCTGAGCATGTAGATCTGAGCATGTACATGTACAGCCCATTTGCTTTACGTTGATGCTACTAACACGCATTTAACAAGAAGAAATGGATACCCAATTGCGTGTATATATGTGACTAAGCTATAGACCAATGAGCACTGTAAAAAGGCTTGACTATGTAGGCTATAGGCAAGTTTGGTCTATCTTGAAGTGAAATGAATCGGAAAAAATTTAACATGTCTCTACCTTTAGCATACTAAATAGCTATAGATGAAAGAATATATTTCATGTGAACACTTACGATTGTATCACATAACGACCAGCTTAGAATAACCATACAAATGCCGAAAAACTTCATTGTGAAGGTAGTTGACGAAACGCAGCAACAACTTAGACTACGAATGTAACATTTCATTTATAAGTTTCCGCCCCCCCCCCTCCTCCATAAATCGGTAATACGCGTTTGTATTCTTACGAGACTTCCAGACGTATCAAGCACCTCATTGTAAGCACCGGTGTCCTCGTTTCAAAGCATGGTGAAAGTGTGAGATACGGCCTCGTGTTTATTTAAAGCATGCACCTCACGTACTGATAAGTTACCTGAATTTTCTGTAATCGTATTCAGAAATGCCTCAAGCCGTTATCAGTCCATAATTTATTTTTAAAGTCCAGTTGGACACTTAATTTTAAGGTTTCGTTAATTTGTCACCAACTGTTTCGTACTGATACCGGATACTCGGTAGTACTTCTTAAATTACTTTTACTATCTTGTGACTTAAAATGTGAAACTAAATTACTATATGAAAAATTTATGAATGTAATAAATATTTTAATATTTTTAAAACAATTATACTTGCATTGTACCTCAGCTGAGTTGTGGCAGGTATTTCGTTCTTTATTGCATAGTTTACTTCCAGGACTTTATTTCCTAAATATTTTTAAAACAATTATAATTACATTGTACTACAGCTGTTTTTTTTCTAGGAACCGCCCTTATCTTTCGGGAATGATAGCTGGGTCCTTTCTCCAAAACCTCCTTGCATTGTGGTATAGCTTACAGGCCTGCAAATTTCGCGTTATTTTGTAGCACCAAGACAGACCCCACAATTTTGTATATGATGAACTTCAAATATTCTGTCGATTGTCTACTCCCACATCTGACCTGTCCTGGTTGCGCGGGATACGTGTGATTCACTTAAGTTTGTAATTCGCTCCTTCCTACTCCTCAGAGCGGGTCTAACGCGGTACAATGATAAATAAGAGCAGGCATTTTCGGCTAAAGAATATGCACGTATATTAGACTGCAACAAGTTGTACCCCCCCTCCCTCCCTCCTCAAAGATGAGTTGCTTGATATCAGTTGTCTTAAATTTTCTACCACTAATGCATATTCGTTAGGACAGGGTCATTACGAAAATGAAATAAGAGAGCACCCCCACGCTTTTTTTTTCATTATAATTAGTTGTTTTTTTATTACTTGATTCTTAAAAAAATTCGCCATACAAAGTTGTAGTTAATTCTGTTGCTGTTGAACAAATTACTAAAATTTAAAGATTATTACAACGTAATTATAGCTTCGGTGACACACTACGGCACCAGCACGATAATCGTCGGTAATTGGGGACTGCACTTAATACAGCAGCGAGCACAGTATGGTACGACACCCTGTCTCTGCTATTTTACAATAGCCTAATCGTTTTATTTCAAGTTGCATTTACAACCCAGGCGTGGTCTCCCGAGGATCGACCCCTGGGGATCCTGGGACAGTAGCGCGCCGTACCTGGGCGCCAGGAGGGTGGAGTCGAAGACTGACTCTGGAGCGGATTACAGGCGCCAGACCGCGCTGCGAGCAACGCTAATTCCTCCTCTGTCAACAAGGAGCTGCTGCTTTCCCTTCCCCCGCATCACCCTCCTTCATCCCCTAAACCCCTATTGGAACCTCGCCGTCGGCGAACTTGGCGTGAAGCACAACCCTCTCTTTTCCCTCCTCCCCCTCCCGTCTTCCTAGGGGCATGTTTTGTGTTGCTTCTAGTGCGGTATCGCCTCTAAGCGCAAGGCACTGAACTGGCGCGCTGTCTCCTCTTCGTGCATAGGGCAACTATGAGATCTGAGCCGTAACCATAACATTTTATGACATTGAAATATAGATAAAGGTGGATTGTAAGTCCCTTGAGTGCTTTAAAATCTCTGTACCGGGGATTCATGGCTAAAACACTATTTTTTTAGAGTTTTTCTACCTCCAAAAAAAGGCGTATAAACGGAATACGGAAATAACACCACAATTACGACCTCAACATATTCTTAAATTCTTTACGTGAACAGACGCAATTAATATGTCTTGAAAAGGTTTTTAAATCGCGAGGCTTCTTCTAAAGCTCAGAACCCCGTATATGTAGACAGGTGGGCGTTTTACAGAAAAACGATACAACCGATGCGCTTTCACTCAGGCTGTGTTCAATTGGACAGGATGGCCAGATATCATGCATGAATCGGTCACGTGAACCAATTTCGTTTAAAAATATGTTTAAGTATTGCGCGAATTAGTTTTTGACGTGACAACGCCTAATAAATCGATGAACGCCGGCTGCACGCACGAAAGTGTCCCGTTACGCACATTGTTCCGTTACGCTGTATCCCGTTACAGACATTGTTCTGTTATGCTGAGTCCCGTTACGCTCATTGTACGCTTGCGCCGCATCTATCTCTCTTCCACTCGGCTGTTTATAAAGTGAAGTGAAAAGTTAATGTGGTTTTCATTGCTTATTACAACAACAATTTCGGCAATAAAGGTTAATTATTCTTGCATTTTAAAAATCTGATTACTAGAATAATTTCAAGTATTTATTATTTTATTATTAAAATAAAAATGATTCAATTTTATTCATAAAGTATGCAATCATTTCATCAATGTTTTGTTATGACGTTGTCACGTTAAACTATCGTCCGTAAACCTACTTTACAGACAAAAATGTTTTTTGTATCCATTGTAACCTTGTTGTTTTTAAAACCTTTATTTTACAAAAAATATGTATGGTGATCAAAATAAATATAATTGATGGCATTTATTCATGATACTGTGATTATTTTTTTTACGGTCTTTTCCATGATAAACTTTAGCAGCGTAATTAAATATTTTTCAGATAGTTACGGTTGCGGCATTTGAGATATTTAGCCTACATTTAGTTAAATAGTATTATATTAACTATGAAATATTTCAATACTTTTTTTTTTAAATTTTTAGTGATAACCTCGTCGAAGTGCTGCGCGTACGAAACAAATGGATATTAACTGCTTCCCAGTTGAAAACTACCAAATCATAAATTACAAAAGCACGAACTGATAAAATCTAACTGGCAACGAGACAGAGTAAGAAAAACTGCTATTTCCCTAACAACATTACCCTCGACGGCATTTTCCCTAAAATTTCTTTACTCCATTATCCCTAAGCAAGTTTTTCCTTACTACACTTTTTACCTTACGAAATTTATATAGTACCGAGTACACTCATTTACGAACTATCACTAACAAGGAATACCATTATGTTTGTTTGCGAGTACTTACAACCACATGAAGTAGTTTACAGACACTGTCGACAGAACAACAGTGGCAGAAGGATACATGGACCACTGGCAGGTAAGTAACACATCCGGCCCTCGTTGATCCGGATCAAATGTGTAGACATTTTATTTAATGCAAGAACGTAACCATACCACAGTAATAACGTAAACTCAGGCGATTGTTGGGACCGAACGATAACCGTGGGAGCCGAATTAACGTAAGCCATGGTATAATTTTGCATGTAAATACATATGCAAATACAAATTATGTTTAATTGGGACCAAAAACTGAAGAAAAACAATAATTTTGAACAAAAATGTGTAGTAAAATCTTAGATAATACAAAAAATTATATTATTATGAATTACAAAATAGTAACCAGACGTTATTTTGAAGTGGAAGGCTTCATAAACTCTAGCGAAGTCGTTTGACGGATCGAAGATATCTTCTTCTCAAGCAAAATTTCCTCGTAGCACGCTAGTATATTTTTTATTCCTTGTTTGGTAGCAGAAATGCGCTCTTCGTTGGTTTCTCTGTTTTACAAATTTGTATCTCTTTTTCAATTGCAATGATGCCTTCTGTTAAGTTTCCAACCGTAATTTTATAATTTAACTGAACTGGGTCTAAAGAATCAGGTTCTTCAATGTCTTGCTCTTGCTAACGCGTTTTTCCAAGACTGTCCAATGATTCTCACTGCATCTAAAACATTTAATAATTGTTTCCAAAAGTCTTAACAGAGAGCTCATTTTTTATGTCATAGCTTCATGCATATGTGTCAACGATAGTCTCGTGTATGTAATAAGCTTTGAATGTTTTGATGAATCCCTGATCTACCAGTAGAAATAAGTTGGATGAATTTGGTGGCAAAAATGCAACTTTCACGCGTAGGTCAAAATTAGTTGAAGTAGCGCGTGAATGACCTGCGTAGTCGATTAATAGCATAACTTTAAATGTGATTTGTTTAAATTGACAATAACGTTAGACTTCAGGTATGAAGTAATGACCAAACTAGTCCTCAAAAAGAAAGCTGTCACCCAAGCTTATGATTCGATTTCCAAGCAAGCTTTAGATTTATTATTTTATTAAGCTCTTAGATTTTTTGAGCGATAAACCAAGAGCAGTTTTAACTTACAATTACCAGATGCATTCGCGCCAAACATCACTGTCAATCAATATTTCACGGCCTTAAAACCTGGGAAGGTTTTTCTCTTCATAAAAGTTCTTCTAAGCATCTTCTTCCAGAAAAGGTCAGTCTGATCAACGTTTAATATGGTTTGGCTGATACAGCCACCTTCTTCTATCATAGCTTTGAGTTTCTCTGGATAGAGACACGCAGCCTCTTTATAGGCACTGCGGCATCTTTACTTACTGCAATGCTGTGCCAATTACAGCGACTTTTGAATCAGGTGAACCTACTGTTACTAGCTTTAAACATTTCATCTTTAGTCACCTCCCCAGCTTCTTCTTTGAATCTCTCAAAAATCAGCTTAGCTTGAGAACACACCGTGTTCTGATCAACAGAACAATTTTTCACACTTACTTGATATACCATAGTTTTAACACAGTTTCCATCTCAGCGATACCATGGCGTTTACGAATGATGTTGAATTCAAAATATTGAGCATTTTTCACAGCTTCTAGAATTTTTTTTTTATAACTTTTATAATAGTTCTGACTGTCGATCCCGGTTGATCACTCTTTATTTGCCATTTCTCAAATTTTTATTTTTCATCAAAGTTTTTGATAATGTTAATTTTACTTTCCAAATATGATTTGTTTTATTTTCTTGTTTGATGATGTAGAACCAGTTCTACTTCGTCTAGAAGACATAGTAGTGTCTTTCAAGTCTCCGTAGATATAACGAACACACAATATAAATAATACAAAATAATAATTTGCAGTTAAGCGTCGACTCCGCGTTAAACATGTACGAACATTTCGTCATTTGAACAATAGTGCGGATGGAGTGGAGAATCGAGAGTCGCGAGACGTTAAAAAAAAAAAAAAAAATAAAGACCAACGAATTGACGAGAAGACTTAAAAATCGTGGAAGTCTGGATTTGCTTTAAGACGGGAAAGCATAAGTCGAGGCATTACTGTACGACAAATATTTACTTTTCGTTTGATTCAATGTGCAGTTCCTGCAGGGATGGTAGAATTATCGTAATAAAATACTCTTTTTTTAGTTTAAGAAAGCGCACCAGCTGACAAACATCATGGCGTACTTGGACCGTCAGCCCGACACCGCTCCAGCGTTTTGAATAAACTGTAGGCATACCACCATCAAGTGCTTTTTAATCACACGGTTTTGAGGTGAATCGTAAATTTACTAGACCTCTAAGATTACAGTGGAGCTCGTAAATACTGAGTTACTGAGTTGTTGGGATCGCTAGCGCGGCGCGTCGTGCGCTGTGCGTTTACTGTTCGAGAAGACACGCATCTTGGTGGCAGCACGTTACCCGGGATCCGAACCCAGAACGCCTCGCACCGAAGCTAGCGCCACGTATTTCGTGCAGTCTCGCACTTTCGGGGGCTTCAACGGGACGCCTGCATCTGCGGCGTGTTTCACCGTCCACGACATCACAACGTTTATCTGGAACACATCCGACAATCAGCAGGACGTGAGACACGCGGCAATGTCACCAAAGAGACTGAAAAAAAAAGTCGCTCCCGAAACAAGCAGTGCCACCCAAACCAATGCGGACAGCAATGTCCAAGCCCCCATCCTGCATGATATTAATGCATGAAACTTTTGCATCCCGCATGTCAGAGCCCAGGGTTTTCCCTGTGTCTATGCAGGTTTTACCTGGGCTCCACTTATCTAGTTTTAGTCAAGTATAGTCAGTGAGGGGAGTCAGTTGTGGCGCCAATCGCTGCCATGGCTGGCCAATCTCCCCTCCTAGCACATTATGCATGCTACCCCTCCTGCATGGCTAACACCCGGGGTGTCCACAGTTAGTACTTTCGTACTAGATCTAGTACTTTTATAACTTTTTAGTGGTCTAGTACATTTACGCTCAGAACTGGTACTTTTTCTATAATATAATAATATTACAGTAACTCCAATATGTTTTATTATTAAGCGTAATTATTTTTAAAAACTATGGAATGTATGTGTGTGTGTGGGGTGATATTTAGGTTCGAGCACTGCAATGTTAAATAACTTCCTAAATTGTTCAAACCATAACAAATGATGATTTAGTACTTTTATTTGTTCAAATCTAGTACTTTTTTCTCGCCTAAGTTGGTACGAAATATTTTTTCCTTGTGGACACCCTGCTAACACCCTGCATGATTAGAGCGTATGGGCTTCGGTCTGAGACGCACTTAGTGTCCCTCCCTAACCCGGAACCCTCCCCAAAACACTTAGTTTTTAGTTAAGTTAGGACGTGGTCTGCATGTTGGCTGATGCTATGTGGGAGTCGGCGCAGAGAAGAGCCGGGACGAGGGACGGCCACGTGACGCGACGTGTCTCCAATTAAGTGCTCCCTCGCGGCGCGGTCGAGCCGTGGAGCCTTGGGGGGGGGGGGGGGAAGACCTATTGGACGAAGCCCCGGCGTCCCGGAGGGGGGCGGCGCCAGGCGGGCGCCAGACCGAGCGCCTCATTTCCTGCGTCCAACTACCGCCCGTCTTGGACGACGCCTCGCGCCGCTGCTTAGCGCCGTGTTTACATGGGCTAGGCCTGTCCTTGTTTCTGCTGTATCATAGGACTCAGGCGTGATGTGTATATAACCAGTGAGAGTTTTCTATCTTATACTTACACACAGAAGTAAACTCCTCTGTACTTTTACAAAAGACTCCTTTGGAAATCAGTTGCCAAGAAATAGTTTGTATTACTACAAGAAAGATACTGTAACTCCGTACAAACAGTGGCGCAACAACAGGGGGGGGGAAGGGTATTTTGCCCCCCCCCCCTTCTGAAACCATGAAGTGGGGGCAAACGGGGACAAAGAAAGTGCTGTGTAATCAATTTTTAGATAATAAAACTGCTTAAATAGCACTATTTCCCATCTGAAATACAAATTTTCCAGGGGGAGAATTCAATAGGGGGATAGATGATTCTTTATAAAAAGGTATATTGCCCCCCCTTAGGAAATTTAGTTGTTGCGCATCTGCGTACAACACATACTTGGCTATAATTAATTTGCATATATTAAATATTTTTTTCTAGATAGTACTGAGTATTATTGCGAAAATTGGTGCAATATTTTATATTTTAATTGATGTTCCATTCAAGCATTATTAAAGAAAAATCACGGAAAAGATAATTGGATTTGCAATAATTTGACTTTATTTTGTTTTTTCATACTTATTAAAGTGCGCAGTTAATACTGCAATGAGATGGTTTCCTTGTAATTGGCGGCCGTCTGCGAGAGAAGCCATTGCCCTATTGGACTGGGCCATTCAGGATCCGCTTAATTCCACACTAGATTGCTGCTGTGATTGGTGTGCTGACAGTAGACATGCACCTGAAATAAACCCAGTAAACAACGAAACACACACAATGCTACACAGTTTTAACACACAGTTGGCTTGGAAACGTTTTCGCGAAAAGTACATGGCCCTACTCATCGGTCGATAACAAGGCTATACGTTATCCTTGTGTGTAACTTGCTCAGGGTCAACACGAGCGTGTCAAGAGCACTGTAGTCCAATCATCGACGTGAATCAGATGTATATGTATTCTGATACACAGTATGTCCATTAAAGAATGTCCTAGTTGTAAATTTTAATAGTACCAACTGTAAGCGTTGTTGATTTTTGGTTCAAGGTCACAATTAAAGAGTAACTTTAACAATTTTAGATAAACGCATGCGCGAATGCTGCTCTGTTTTTTCTCCCTTGCAGCAAAAAATACGCAAAATGGTGACTCCTGGGCGTAAAACGTTTTGTGTTCTGCAATTAACTGAGAGTGAATCTGTAATTTCAGTTCAACGTTCGTTTCGTTTAAATTTAAATTGTGATACCCCGTGTGGCAAAAACATCCGCGGATGGTTTCGATGACAGAGCTCTTTTCGCTGGCCACCACGTTCACCTGACATAATGCCATGAGATTTTTCCTTTGGGGCTTTATAAAAGATCGTGTCTACGTTCCGCCGTTACCTAATGATTCGTCAGAGTTGAGACACAGAATTGAAGAGGCTATTTGCTTCCATTACTCCGGACTTGTTACTCAAAATTTAGGAATAATAATTAGACTTTAGGTTGGACGTGTACCGTATAAATAAAGGTGCACAGATAAATCATTTGTGAGAAAACCTTTTTTAGTTTACCTTCAATTTGATGTATGATTTGTTGTAAACAGTCTATTTTAGACTTTTATTATATACCGTTGAAACTGGGACATTCTTCTATGGACAGCCTACATTCAATGAGTCCGCGAAATAATCGTGGCTCTGGTTAGGCATGTGTCTACGACTGTACCTTTGCGGCCACTCTAAGGTTTCAGAGGAAGGGAATCACGGCCTTGCCTCAAAGACGGACGGCTTCGCCCCCGGGGAGCGCGTCGAACTAGTGTTGCGCTGTTGGGGCGGGGGCGACGAGCAGCGAGAAGACACGAGGACAGCTTCAGCGGTGCCCCACCACGCAATGACACCAAGTAGCAGGCTCGCGAAAGTCGTTCCGTTACCTTGAGGTGGTCGCCTGGAAGCGCCGACACACGCCTCTCTGCCTCTACGGACCTTTGAGCGGTGACCCCATTGTTTGTACCTGGAATATTTCTGTTATTGTTGCGTAAAAGGGGTTAAGTCCAAAATCATAGTTTTGAGAAAATCGTGATTGAAAATTATCAGGTTTCTTGAAGTCAGTTTTTTTTTTAGCTTTATTAACTGCTTTAGAACTTTGGAAATTCATTAATTGTTTTAAAATCATGTCTCTAAACTCCCTTATCAATTTTAAAAGTAAATAATTCAATATCACTATGTATTTTAACCATTTGTGACTTAACCCCCTTTACGCAACAAGCGCAGATTTAAGATAAAGGGTGTCTGCACTTCCCCACACCACTTACAACACCGTCTGTTTTAAAATATTTTAATATCTACCTATAACGTACGTAGAAGCACAAGATTGAGTTTTTTTCACTGTCCAAAAATTACATGTCAAAAACTAAACCATTAAACGAAACTTGTTCAGACAAGTAAAATGGCTCTCAAATGATATTCGTAGACACCGGAAAAATTCGCGGATTTTCTCCGTGATATGCTAAAATACAAATAATTGTACCTTTTTGGCGGTGCTTCTGTTATCGGTCCGCTGTTAATCTGAAGGACTCTCGGTCAATCAGAGACCATCAATCAAAGAAGTGTAGAATTACGAGTTAACCCAGTTCAGACACCTCGCAAATCAGCAGCCGACGTTTTCCCGACTGTGCAGAGAATCGTGGAGTATGTCCTCGAGGTCAATGAACCCTCGAATCTTAGCAGTCCCCAGCTATTCGTAATCAGGCACTTGTAATAAATCATGAGCGGTTTGCAAATGGCGCGTCAACACCTGGAGCTCTGCGCGCCATTTGGTGACCAAGCCAGTCGACCACCTTAAGGCTCACTCTCGCTCGCCATATTATTTATTTTATTTTCTTGTCATTACTATTATCATGACACTTATTTATTTGGTCTCAAATTCTCTCAACAGTTATACACTAAATATTTTATAATAGAGGAAAAATGTAGCGGAAGTGTAGGTAATTACAATCACTCCAGTGACCTATTACAGCTCGAAAATAACTTTGATTAAATATGACGTGAGAAAATTTGTAACCCAAGAACAATTCCAAGATTTTCGTGGCCATTGTCCAGAGTTGCTTGGCTTCTGGGTTGTAGCCGTGTCGAAGGCGAAGATATCATAGACGTTTCGGTCGACGTTGCAGTCGCCATCATCAGGGAGCAGTTACCTACTGCTACGAGTAGTTAACTGCTCCCTGATGATGGCGAACGCAACGTCAACCGAAACGTCGGTGATATATTTGTCTTCGACGCGGCTACAACCCAAAAGCCAAGCAACTCCAATTCCAATAGAGTCATCGGGATAAATTCGAAACGTAATCCCTTAATTGAAAGTAATTACAAGAAAATTAAATAATGTCCTGCAAATGAAAAAAAAATTACGTAGGTCTACTTTAAACAAAGATTCTTTCGGTAACCAGCTGTCAAGAAATAGTTTCTAATACTGTAAGAAGGATATTGTAACCTTGGTTAGTTCATATAAAAAATACATTTGTTGAGATAATCCTGAGATTTTACTTACGTAAATTGGCCCATAATAATATATTTTAAGTGATATTGCATGCAAACATATTTTTTAAACCATGATAAATATAATATACAACAATTCAACTTAATATTTGGTTTTATTGTGCTCTTAATGTGCTCAGTAATGCTGGCAAACTATTCAGGGAACGGTTTAGAATTAACTTTAACAATTGGAAGAAGTAGGACAACTTAAATCATAAATGCCTGATATTACTGTGAACCCACTATTACTGCGAACACTATTTTGTAGTGATAGAGTTGTTTTCACGTAAATGTACAAAAATTTACAAATATCTGTAATTTTACATGAATATTTCTGTTCCATTTACAAAAAAAAATATTCTACAGCGTGGCGTGTGAGACGGAGCATTAATGCACGTGTACGTAAAGCAACAGGACTACTTCTGTACTGCTGTACAGTAGGTTACTGCTTTCTTTTGGCGCGACGCAAACAAAGTCGGAAAGACTCATGCACTTGAAATTACCGCGAATAGTTGGTTTTCGAAGTTAAACTTCTCTGGGTGCATTGAGAGTGAAATATTAGCTAGCAACGGAAACGCAATGAAGTCCGTGTGCACCACGGACGGAAGTTTAACATGACGACGTCCGCTGCGCATGCGCGTTGCTGCTATTCGCACGAGCCAAAGTCGTACTGACAGTCGGGCGCGTGTGGCGACAAGAACTGTATAGCACCTACACAGGCGCATTCAAGAACATCGAGGGATGCACCGAGCTTATAACTGTGCCAAATAAATCTTCGTAATAGCGAACCACCCTGAAACACATTTTATGAATTTCAGACAGGTAGTCATATAAATAAATAATCCTGACTTTAAAAAGAACGTAATAATCCTGGGATTACACCTTTAATAACCATGTATTCTCCACGATTTGTTATCGTGCCTCTTTGGCTCAGTGATTCAATTTGTGGTGTCAAGTTAAAAGGTTTTAGATTCAAATCTCGCCTCTGGATATTACTTTTACTGTGGATTCTATACTAGAGGATATTAGAAAGCGAATTTTTCCAGTCCTTAGTATAAAAGTAGCGTGATACGGTCTAATACGATGTCGAGGCATTTCAACTCTGTTGCCCTATTCTTTTTCAAACTTATTTGGATGTCTGCGCTGTTAAACATCAGCTCAACTGCCTTGCAACATTTATACGGTTTGGGATATGACGCTGCTTAAAATGAATTGATATTCCAATCGAACGAGATAAAACGGTAAAGTGAAATGTCTGTCAAGGAAATAAAAATAAAAAAAAGCGCATAACGATGTTCTTTATCTTGTACGGCGTGATTTCACGGCGTTCTTTCGACTATCAAGTTGAAGGAAACGAACTACCAAATAAACCGTTTACTAGCAGTCTCCTGAAACGGTCGACAGAGGCCGTTAACCTTGAACTTCTCTTAGAGTTTATGTGTTCAGACTTGTTTCAGACACAGTTCGTGCAAAATGATTCAAGAGGATAAGATTTTATTAACGGCACGTCTTTTTTTAAAAAAAAAGCCAGTGTCTTTGGGTTGTGATGAGAAGACAGCTGCAAAACTGACGTTATCATTTGGCAACATTTTAGGGCGTAACTATAATGACGCTTGCTACTGGATCACAGGATATTTGTCACTCCCTAGAGGTTCTGAATTCAATGACAAAATCCTGTAAAAACATCTGACCGAATCGTGTGCGAACCGAAACGAACTTGAAATGTGGCGGCATCCAATTAACACCTGACGACATGACTGTGCAAACGATTGTGGATTATAGCGTGGCATCAGAAACTAATTCATAAAAATATAAGGGTATAAATAATCGCGAATTCATTTCGGTCATAGTTTTAAAATAATAACCATTGTATTTTATTAACACATTCGGTACAAATTTTGTAATCGATTTCAAACTAACTTACCGATGAGCTAGAGACTTGAAACTTTTATTTTAGCTCAGACCTGGATGACAATTCCATATTAACTCACTTTGTTGTCTGCCTTTGTGTTTGTTTGTTTTTGTTCGGTTTGGCAACGCCCACGGATTCTAGGCATTAGGCTACTAACCGAACATCACAGTGTTGCTGGTTGCATAACGCAGCACTCCACAGGCTGGGCCTACGATACTGACATTCCATCTGTTTTTATCGACTTTGGCATGATAATTATTAAAAAGATTTATATATTATTGGTTGGCAGGTATAACAATTTTATATTTTAGATATAATCAGGTAAAGATTAACTGATAATGTCTCTGTAATAACATCATCATGATGTTTAAAATCGATTGCAAAATTTCACAAACACAAGGATATACAGCAGAAAATGATGATTAAATAATTTTTTGGTACACCACTTTTTTAAAATTGACTAAAACGTATAAAATATTTTCTCACAGATTTATAACCCTCATATAGAACCCTAACCCTATTACAGATTGTCCTAAAATTTGTGATTGTGAATGTTTAATAGCTATGAAAATACTTGTTAGATTTGAACAAATAAACGGGGTGCGCATGCAATTTAAAACGAACTGTTCACCTAAGTCCTAACCATTTTATTGCACTGCGAATGATATGACTGATGTGTGAGTTTTCTAAACGACAGCTACTCCCTACACTCCTTAATATTTCATTTAAGCTGCTTTCGCTTTTGGCTCACTGTTAATCTAGAGGACTCTGGGCTAATTAGAGATCATCAATCAAAGAAGTATCGAGTTACAAGTTACCTATTTGTGACGACTGACAAGTCAGCAGCCAATGACAAGTGACTTTACAAAAATATGCATATAATAGAGGTCAT
This sequence comes from Bacillus rossius redtenbacheri, assembly GCF_032445375.1. NCBI lineage: Eukaryota > Metazoa > Arthropoda > Insecta > Phasmatodea > Bacillidae > Bacillus > Bacillus rossius. The sequence goes on from NC_086336.1 coordinate 33,354,417, forward strand.
TGAACCCAGAATTTTTCCAGTTTCTATCTCTAATCATTTCTCGAAAATGTATATAACTGCCGAATATAGTCTGATGGGCAAATATACAGAGATATGGTAGAGTTTCTTTTGTTAAAACACTGTAGCATCGCCTGTGTTTATAAATTGATTGAATTTTTGTAGGGATAGACTGTTGATGGCACACCAATCACAAAAAAGTTTTGTACTGTTGCACATTAGCGTTGAAACACACACACACGCACACACGCACACACCCAGAGAGAGAGAGAGAGAGAGAAAGAGAGAGAGAGAGTCCAACCCAAACAATACAAACCTGAAGGGACCACAATTTTGTCACTTCAACGATGTTGGTTGTAACCAAACTACCACAAAATTTATTCACAATTTTCATATCGTTTCTAAATCATATTAAAACAATATTATAAATATATGTATCGTTTATAACATATATAACACACCTAAAAATATAAACACTCCAAGGAAACTTGCACACAAATTTATACAGTACCACACACAATATTATAATACAATTATTTTAAAATGGCTAAACATGTGGCCCCAAAAATTAAACTGTACTAATTTTTAAAGGATTTTAGACAGACGAATAAGACAAAGGTTTAGAAACTACCTACAAAAAAACAATAAGGCATACCATCATTTGGGAAGAATACGTAATTGTATATTTCCCCCCTAAATATACAGTGAATCAAAGTAATGGCATCAATATTATTATAGTTGAAGATTCAGACTGTTTCTTTACATTATGATGAATATTTGCATTAACAATATTAACTACATCCAATTGTTTAGCCTTGGAATAAAATCAACTTTGTAATTAAACTATAACCATACTTTTGTATTAAACCAATTACTTGGCACTTTAACTCCAATGTAATTTTTAAGGACAGTAATAACACTTTGTATTAACGAGAGTTTAATATTAACAGAGTTTTTATTAATGTGGTTTCACAAAATGGTCCTTTTTTTTTTCTTGCGAAAATACTGATGTCCAAATTTCGCCGAGAAGTTAAACACAATTTGTTTTTTCCCTCTTTCCATTCTTAGTGACCTCACTGCGAACATGACCTAAATCAGTGCGCAATAGGATGAATGGACGTCGATCCTGCGCCGAATCGATTGATCGATTTCTCACCCGCGGGCCGGCGGGTAGCTGGCAGTCCGTGGCTTCCGGACTCGCGCACGGCTCGCCGCCGACTGCTTATTGATCGCGCGGTCCTCGGGGGTCCGGGGGGGGGGGGTGGAGTATTCTCTGAGCGCGGAATGCACGGTGATCGCGGATAAACAGGCAGCGGGACGTTATAATGGGGACCGTCTGGCTAGGGGCATGCTTATTATTTCTTTTTTTAATTTTTAAATTTCCAGCATTATTCATTCCATACTTTTTTTATTACTAGCCTTAAGAATATGATTATTCTGAGTTTAAGACTCCCAGCCTACCCAGGCACACATACCGCTGAGCGTAGCTTCACACAAAACCACGTGATTTGAAAACTGATCAAGATATCCGAGTGGTGTCTGTTTACGAAAAAAATTAAATACTATACCGAGGCTAGGGCAAAAATCTAGTCCTTTTTTTCTGGATTTCGTTTTCAAAATTATTTTATAAGAGTAAAAATGTCTGAAACACATTTTTCCAGAATAATTTTTAGATATGAAACACCGGTTGAGGATCTTGAAAGCACTCAAGAAACTTGCATTACGCCTTTGTATTCATTTCTCCACCATATAACGCTATGGTTACAGCTCAAACCTTATAGTTTTTCTATGCATATAGAGACAGGAAAAATTCTTGTTTTCATGTACCTCTAGGATAGACTCCAGAGATTTCTGTACACTAGGGCATTTGCCACCTGACAATTGGGCGCCGAGACGTCTCAACTTGGTAGCCTGTCACTCGGTAATTATTTAGTTGAGGCATTTTTATTGGCCAAGAGTATTCCCTACAAACCTTGTGTTTTAATAGCGAAAACGGTTTTATCCTATCACGAAATGAATCCATGAATTTTTTCGGTCCTTAGTAATGAGTGGGTGTTTAGAAAATCCAAAAAATAACAATAATAATGTCTAACCAGTCAACTCATGTCTTTGATTATCTGGCTCTTTGGTCCTGGGTTCTATGCTCGACCTGCAAGAGGATTTGTTTTCCTCGCTGGCAAATTTCTTGCTAGGTTTCAAGGACTGAGTTTATTGTTGTACCTTCACCGCCCTCGCTGCAGAAGGCAATGGCGAGCCACTGCAGGATCATATAGCTTGGTACACCCCAGTCGACCGTGGAAATATCATTTAACGACGTGTTTGGCCTGAAGGACGTCAAAGTTTATTAAGAGGGGGGAGGAAGGGGGGATAACCGGACAAGGAGTCGGGTGTATTTCCCGCACGGATAGGCAGAACACTTCATTTGGAACCAGAAGCGACTAGAAGGTCAACTGCTACAACTCGCTCTTGCTAAAATGTGATTAAAAACGTTGCTTAGATGTATGTCTTCACAATTCTACTGAGACACTTATAAGCGAATTTTACATAAAACAAAATAAACACGCATGCTTCATTTTTAACTGTAATTTAAAGTTTATATCAGGTTTTAACAATCTAATATTTGTGTTTAATGGGTTTGAAAAACTTAAGTATACCAATTTATATTTCAAGTTTAACAGGAACTAAGAGCAAGTATTCGTATGTACTCTTTGTCGTAATAATCTTGTTTTTAATACATCTTTCATAAATAAATGAAATTATTTCCTTAATCCAAGAAAACGGATATTTCAGGGTTTCCGTAAGTAGATGGAAATAGTTCGAGCACAGGCACAGGATTCGAGATTATGCTAATTAGCAAAGGGAGGGCGCGAAGGCGCGAGGGGGCAGTGGGGTTCCGGAGAGAATACGTCTGGTGGGGGTTGGCAGACGGCGATGTCCCTAATAGTTCGTGGCGTTATTGCGAGAGAGCACTAGTGTCGCAGTTTTATTGTTTTATAGTGTAATAAAATCTTGAGTGTAGTGTGTCGGGATCGAACCGTCGGACCCTTGTTCACGAGAAAAGGAAAGGTTGAAAAACATACACCTTTCACCGCTCGGTCGCCTTTATATTTTAATAATATAGTGTTAAACTAAAGTATATAAATAACTAAAACAAGTATGATCCATTTTTTCAATATTCGCCAGTGATGTACAAACATCTAACCTCAGTAAAGAGGAGATTGTGTTCTCATGTTGAAAATTTACTTATAATACGAAAAACGGACACTCGGAAACTCTCAAAAATAATTCCGAGCGTGATAAATATACAACAAAGTATTCATTTTTAGGAATAAAGGTAACAATTTCCCCCATTTTTAAAGACTAACCATAATTCTATTTAATAACAAGACGGTAATAACCTAACAGAACCGAACCCAACCCAACCCAGGTTAAGTTAACCTAAGATTTTTATTTTCTACAATTTTTCCTAAAGTCAATGCATTTGATACGGTTCGGGTAGTTTCAGAACAGTTATGATGCAGTTCGTGCGCTGGTGTAGGTAGGGTGGCTTTTTTTAAAAAAAAAAAAAAAAAGACTACATAGCAAGAAATTAATTTTTTCTGAGATATTCTAAATTTATACGTTTATAAGACTATAGTATTTCATGATGTCATGGTGGCCATGTGAGTAAATGCGTTCGCTTCAGTATGGACTATGAACAAAGTTAAGCACCAACGACCATGGTTTGTACTAGTTGGGAGACAACAATTTTTATCTTAATATATATAAATCTCGTGTCACAATGTTTGTCCTCAATGGACTCCTAAACCACTTAACCGATTTCGATGAAAATTGGCATTTATGTGTAATTTTTTCCAACTTGAGAGATAGGATAGTTTTTATTTCGATTAATGGTCTTAATCTGATAATTTTAGAGTTTTCTAATGTGATGTATGTATGAGTTGGCAGAAAATCACCACGGCAACGGCTGTAGCATTGTTGATGCTTCATTCGTCTCCATGGCAACGACTATTTCATTGTTAGTGTAGTCCTCATCACTCATTAAATACAGACCACCAATTTTTAGATATATACAGGTAAATAACTATACACTGGTAGAACAAAGTCGGTCGGGATTTGAAAGTGATATAAATTATTCAAATTAAGAAGACAATTACTAACTACATCTGATTTCTAAAAAGGTCCAGTGAACTCTTTACCAAGTCAACCGATTTTGATGAAAATTGGCATTTATGTGTAATTGTTTCCAACTTGAGAGATAGGGTAGTTTTTATTTCGATTAATAGTCTTAATAATTTATAATTAATAATAAACTGATTATCAATGTTGATTGGTGTTTAAGCCCGGGAAACAGTGGGTACTTCGTTTCCATGACAACGTTGCGTGCTTGAGAGTCGGGAAACCATCGGCGCTATTCGTTTTTTCTTCGGTACATTACAAAGCATTGTATTAAGTTTTTGTCAAAATTAATTAATTTTCATTTTATTTCATTTATTATAACTGTAAATAGGAGATTTGGTCTCATTTCCCCCCCCCCCCCCCATAAATACAACCGTGCGAAGCCGGGTCGGGCAGCTAGTAAAACTATAAATAAATAGATAAATATTTATATTCATATAGATACACACGAAGAAATTACGTGGGTCCACCATCTTTTCGAGGTTTCTGAGACTTCCACACAGACGCAGCACCGTGATTACGCATTTCCGTTTCAAATTCAGTTACTCCTGCCAAATGCCGTATACCGAGAGCTAAAATGTTTATACATCAATAATAAAATAGTCAGTTGTTTTGGTGAGTTGACAAGGGGGGGGGGGGGAGGGGAGAGGAGCGCGATGTGCCGAATATGGTATCAAAATGACCGGGGTGAAGAAGGGGGTTGAATGATAATGCTGTCTACTGTGCGCTGCCATCTGGGATGGGCGTGCAGACAGTTCTTACGACACGTACTAGAGTGCGCGAGCATTACCATCATTAACCATCTTGAATTGATGTCTGATAGTGATACACACCGAAGGGGGTTGAATGATAAAGATGTCCGCTGGGGGTTGCCATCCGGGGACCCAATTATGGACATTGTCGGAATAATTCCGCTAGTTTCATTCCGATAGACTGCACATATCTATAGCGGCTATCAGAATCCACATTGTCAGGTTGACAACGCTCTGTGGAAGTGTGGAAACGTTGTTAATAGTGATGACATCACTGGTAGAAGGCCAATCACAATGAGGGAAGGACATATCTAATGAAAATGTGTTATTTTATTATTATGTTCATCTATTTTCTCTAGTTCTCTAGTGTATAAATACATAAGTAATGATTAAAAATGAGCTGTTAAGTTACGCCCGAGAGACGGAAAATTCTAAGAATTATATTTAAAAAAAATGTTTTAAGCAGGGAAAAATATTATTGTGTAAAGCATTTGTAAACTTTATTTCTTGTTGGAAAAAGTACTACAAAACACAAATATTTACTAAAATTTATACAGATTCAGGTTTTTTTAATATTTAAAAAATCTTAACACTTAAAAAGATACATTTTTTAGTTTATATTTTCTGAATGTACATAGCATATATGAGCCTGCCACTCAAGTTTTAATACAGTCAAAACATGACACATTTTTTTTCAATATTTAGTGTGAAAAACGAATTATGTTATACGGAATCTATGTAGGCCTACTATAGCCTACTTATCACAAAATACAACAAATAAGTATAAAAGTTCTACACAACGAAAATTTTCATTTTTTTCATGTACTGTAGGTTAAATTTTATGTAAAGAAAATTGTAAATATAACTATCGTTACCTAATATGTAAGAAACTGACATTGCTAATCACAAAGACAAATATAATATTCTTAGACTTTAAATTGTAATTAAATTACAAGCTATTTCTCGTCACGAACACACGAATTTTAAATGTTAGAATGACACTCGTGTAGCAATTTTAAAATACAGAAATCTCTATCGGAATTGTGATTTAGCCAGCAAAGGAGGTGGCGGAATAATTCCGACAGTTTGTGACGTAATTCTGATAGCTACATAATTCCGATAGCGAGTGTTCAAGGATAGTGTTTAGAAAATCTCTGTCGGAATTAACCAAATCCGCTAGCGGAATTTTTCCGACAGCGTCAAGAATAGGGCCTCTGGACGATAGTGCTGGATTTACAGGTTGCAATAGGCACACAAAATCCTCGAACTACAAACAATGTTTCTATTAAGCATAGGTAGTCTGATATTTTATTAAATAAATATTTTAAAGTAAAAATAACATTCTGTGCTTCTAAAGCAATGAACCAAGGGCTGCAATCGATCGAGTTAAACAATATTTTAATACGTAAATTTTTTTAAAGGATTTTGGATTTTTTCGAAAAATTTGTATGATTATTACGAATTATAAATATGGCGGCCAAATTGGTCGACAATATGGTAGACGCTAAAATGGTTAACGTTCTGGTGATTGACGTTAGTGCGCTCTAGTGGGTATTTAATAAACCAATATGGTGGTAGTGCACTATATCAGACAATAACTAAATCAAGGATGGTTTGTCCAAGATGGCTGCCGTGACATAATTATGGGAAAATCATTATAGGCATTGGTATTAGTAGTGATGGCCAGTTATTTTGTGTATAGTGTAGAGAAAATATGAGAATTTTTTTTATGGACTTCGCTGGGGATCCGAGGAGACTTGATGAAGAAAGTCCTTTTTAATTTTAATTTTTGTTATTGCTTTTATAATTTTTAAATAAAAAAATGATGAGTTTTCAGGTAAAAACGGAGTCGCAATGTCAAATGTTACTCGAAGTATCATATTTCAACTTAGTTCAAGGTCCAGTCCCAGATGCTTGATTTATTTTGGGGAATTCAAAGCCGCTTTGGTAACTTTTTAAGTCTTCGACATTTTTGGTGACTAAATGGTTAATTTACCCTCAAAATTGGGAATTTTTTTGCCTCTTTTAAGAGATTTTTTTTTTGTCATTTAGAGGATTTTTGAGTCCTTTTTGGGTATTTTTGTGGAAATTTTGGCTACGTGATGTCACAAATACAAAATGCCGGCCGGTCGTTGACCCGACGGCTGCTTCTCAGCCTGAATCCTGTCCCAGAAGTGTATAAGCACACTACTATGAGCACATTCTTTGGCGGACTACGCGTGATTGGGTAACCACTTATTCTCCTTGTTTATGATTGGCTCAGGGTCGTCAAGGGCGTGTCAAGAGCACCGTAGTCCAATAATGAACGTGAAGCAGTTCGTCAAGTCTACTTTTCTATTCAATGAATCCACAAAATAATCGTTACTCTGTTTTAAATAGCTAACTTAAAATTTCGCGATAGTGAAAAATTGAAAACGTTTACCATTTCAGAGGCATGTGTGATTGAAAAACAATTTATTTGGGAAAATTTGACCCAACCAAAAACTGTCAGTACCTGCTGTTTCGTGCCTAAAAATCATTCTGAAAAATAAACGCGTTTTAGCCATGTTCATTCTTGTAAATTTGCCGTTTAAATGCTTTTTATAAATAAACACCACTCGGATATGTTTAGCAGTTTTTAAATAGTGCGACCTCCTCTGAAGCTCTGCACTCCGTATGCGTGCCCAAGAAGGCGGAAGCCTTAAGGAGTGTGAAAATGACATTTGCCCGAAACCATTTTAGAGGTAATTTATCCTGCGATATTTACAATCCCTATTTATAAAAGGTATATAGCGACATAAAGCGTAGCCACTTGTTTAAAAACGGTAAAGGCATGCATTTCCCGCGAAAAGATTTCTAGGATAGCTGAGAGTTAAAACAATGTGGTATCGTCAGCACGCCAATCACAGTAACTCAGTGCGGAAGCGTTCTGAGGAGTGGCTCGGTCAAATGGGGGATCGGCTGCCAATTACACGGGAGAAAACGCTGGTGCGGGTATACATTGTTGCAGTTCAGATAATTTTTTTTAAATGCCTTCCCCTACAAACAGGTTGTCTCGTCTCTTGCGCCCGACGCGAGCGATTGGGTTGTGAAAGTCCAGGGTAAAATGGGGCGGTGAAAGGGAGGGGGTGGTTGAAAGGGGAAGGGAAACATGAAACAGGCATCCGCTTTGATCACGCTGCCTCGCGCAAACCAGCAGTCGATTTTGACAAAAGGGAAATAATGACTTCCAGCTAACAGTCGGTGTTTCGCGTCCGTACTTCGCCGTGTACGTCGATAAGAGGGAACAACAACAAAAGATAATACACGACAACAGACGAATCCATGTGTTTTCAGCACGGGTGTAGGGCGAGTAGGTGATTTTGTTTATACTCCTGACATACCCACCCGCAAACAACTCATCCACCTTTCTGAAAATGCAATCAAGCGTGGCAAGTCTCTCATCTGTGATAGCTATGGACCTGAAAATTCACTGTTTCATGAAGGGATAGAAAACCAAAATCAAAATTATGAAACTTTTGGACTGCTACTGGATTGGCCCACAGTTTGCGTGATATCTGAGCAGTTATGAGAAGCTATCAACCAAAGAAGTGTCTAATCAGGGAAAAACCAGTGAAGACATCACGCAAATAAGCAGCAGATAAACAAGTGACAGCTTCACCTAGCACTCAGAGAATACTACGTTCGTCTATCCCAGACATCAATGATTCGGGAATTTTTTCAGTTCCTAATGATAAGTGTTGGAAAAGTTGCAATGAAACCATCAATATTTATACCTTTAGATGTTATACCCTAAGAGTTCTAAAGTCCAATCTCGGTAAAAAAAAATACTCTGTATTTTTCATGTAATCCCTTAACAGTATTTATTGTCAATATGGTAGTCTGAAATATCGTTTAATATATTTTTTTACAGCTGTGCCTATATTTTAATTGACGAATACACCTAACTTTGCGGCATGGTTTTTCAGTCAACTGGAGAGTAAAAACTTAGAAATAAAACTATTAAATACTAGGCCATGGTTTTCTAAACAAAACCGTGTAAAAATTGGGCATGGTTACGCCATCGAAATTTTTTCAATAGCACGTGCTTGATTTTGGTAATGGGACTATATCACTCTTGACACGCTCTTGGTGATCCTAAGCCAGTTATAAACAAGGAGAACTGGTTACCCATTCACGCGTAGCCCACGAAAGGACCTGCTATTGTTGTCCAGAGTTGGCTACAAGAATTTATTTCGGAAGGAAACTTGGAAGGAAAAAAAGTATTTATTTTGCTTTAAAAAATCTTAACACCAAAAACAAAAGGTTTGGGCAGTTTCATTATCATTCTCAATATGCACCGCTGCCTTTGTGATCCGTGATTCCAGGTGTTGTAACATCTTACCTTGCGTCACTCAAAATAACATACGTCCTTCACCGAGATCTCGCAAATTTGTTTTCATAACTTCAGGGGGATATATATATATATATATATATATATATATCACTTCCCTTTTGTTGTCATTGACCAATGAGCAGACACGTAAAAAATTCGTGTTATTATTTGGAGAGAGGCTTTCCTGCACATTGTACACATGAACTGCGTCCTCATTGGAACGTAGGTATATTTACCCGCCCCCAAGTACAAGATACCAATAGCATACTCACATACAGTTCGGCAGGAAGGTTAAATGTGACAGCAGCCAATAGAAAAGAGACACCCACTTATTTGTGTACACTAGTGTGGAGTTCATCCTGGTACCAGAAAACAAAGTGAAAATTTTCAGGTCGCTACCAATAAGTACGCTTGATTATGAATACTGAAGTTGAGTCTAGTCGGAAGTAAAATGAATTAGTGAAATGATCGTGGATCTTGTCATTGAGCGCTTTTAGCACGGCGCCGTTGACTGGCGCGGTGCTTTGTTCCGTCGGTGGAGGCGGCTCGTCTCCTTCCATTCCGCTCCCTCCCGTCTCCTTCCATCCCCTCCCTCTTCGCACGGCTATCGACTTTCTCTTCAAAAAGTTGCGCGAAAAGTTAGTCACCCTCCCCCCCTCACCACCACCAATACGCCGCTCCGCAGTCAAAAGAATTCCTCCCCGTTACGAAAATTGTTTCAACGTTTCCTCTGGCACACAGACATTTCCTTGGAGTTACCCGCGCCCGCCTATTAAAATGTGACTGGAAAATTAAATTAAATCACTGCTCGAATTTTTCCAGTGGCGATTTTTAGTTTATCTTTTTTTCCCTAACCTAACTAAAAAACTAAGAGAAATTTGGGAGGGTTCCGGGTTACCTAACGGGAGGGGTCTGGGTAGAAAAGACTCTAAGTGCCTCTCAGGCCGAAGCCTATACGCTCTAATAATGAAGGTTGTGAACCATGCAGGAGAGGTCGCATGCATCATGTGCTAGGAGGGGATTGGCCAGCCATGACAGCGTTTCAGCCATGACTGACTCCCCTCACTGACTATCCTAGACTAAAAATAGATAAGTTGGACCCAGGTAAAACCTGCATAGACACAGGGAAAACCCTGGGCTCATTAATGCGGGGTGGAATATGCGTGCAGGTTGGTTACGGGATACAGAAGGATGGATCTGGATGAAGAGTTGGACAGAGTAGAAAAGAGTCTCTACCATGCGGAGGTTGGGCACTTGGACATTTCTGTCCGCATTGGGTTGGGTGAAGCTGGATGTTTTGGGGGCGACTTTCGTCGTTTCCCGCCAGGCTGTCAGCCAGCCTAAACTAAATTAAGAAGGGGAAGTTAATTGTACGCTTGTGAATTTATACGCTCTACACTTAGGCAACGTTTTCTGCGGACGGTGCAGAGAACTCGTTCCCTTGAGCGGGCTCCATGTGGCGGCGTGCGGCTCAGGTTGAACCCCGCCATGCTGCAGGGATAGGCGGGTCACGGCGGTAGGGACCCGCCTGCGCCTGACGCCACCCCGACTTTGGGGAGTATTTGGCCACAGGGCAACACAACAGGGTTAGAGGTTATTGTGCACCGCGCCACGGGCCATCTTCGCAAGAAAATGGTGTTCTTCTTAGTACGTATTATTTTAATTACTTGCGTAAATCAGTATTGTTACCTAAACACTGTTATATGAGTATTGTTTTAGCCGTGTAAATTTTTTTTTTCTGGTATAATTCTTTTCACGCTTTAGTTTAACAGAGTAATTATTTGTCACGAATTATTATTTGATTAACTAAATCACTCACCGTATTATAATTATGAGCCCACGAACGTGTAAATATGTTGAGTCCAACTAAAAATCCCGTGCCTAGAATATTAATTGTTTTATTTTTCACTTTGTGGCAATATGGTTATAATGTAAAGAATTACCGTGAGGTAGGTCCTTGCCGTTTAATTTTCACGTCGCGGAGCGGCGCACATGTTACTTATTGTTTATTCATTCGACGGCAGAACATTATCAATACCTATGAATACATTGCAGTATGTCTTTGTAGCCTTTTGGCAAAATCTGTCGCACTATAACTCGATGATAAAGTGATATTTGAAAAACTACAATATCAGTCTAGAAAAATGATCGACCACATCTAATTATACATAATATATAATTAAAAACTAATTTATTATAATCAATCCTAGCTTTGATATTTGCTAACAAAAATTTATGATTTGAGTATTTCAACAGTGAGTAATATTTGTTGTTAAATAAATATTGATTGATCAATAATTATTGATATCCTGACCTGTTATTTTGAAGTGAGTAATAATTTTGTTAGTTAATGTTTTTTATTTATTTATCTTTGAAAAATTTAATAATAATTACAAAAAGTTAGGATTATTAAATAATTGAAAAAGAAATGGAAGCCAAAATTCCCACGCTGTGTTATCTTGTTATTAAATTGTTTTGCTGAGTAATACTAAGTAATATTATAGATGTGTTTGAGAATATAATTGATAGAAGTTGAGTTACTTTTAAAATTGTGTATAAAGTTTAATTATAATTTTTTTTCTATAGTTGGGGCCATAAAAAACTTAATATAACATTTTATGGTGTGATTATTTCAACAGTGAGTAATATTTATTTTTAATAATTCATTCTTTTTCAATAATTATTCATATCTTGAGCAGTTATTTTGAAATGGGTTTTAATTTTGTTAATTAATATTTATTTAGAAAAATGGCCTTCTTTCTTTTTCTTTCTCTACTGTTTACCCCTTACGATATACTTACGAGTCGAGGTTTGAATTGCCAAAGAGGTTTCACTTCTATCACATGTACAGAGTTATACAAGCTCTTTTTTTCAAAAAGAAAACAATTAAAACTTTGTTATGTAGTCTTTAGTTTAATTATTAATTCTTCAATTAAAATAATTTAATTCCTGTAATTTGTTTTAAGATTGTTATTATGGTACGTAGGTTTTTTTATTGACATAATATAACGCCATTAGCGTAAAGTAGCTACTTATAGAAAAAAAAATCTCATCTACGGCTACACTAGGGACTGCTCAGCAGATTATTCAAATGCTTTAAAGGGAGTATTTTCGATAATGTTATGTTTATATATATCATTTTTGTATGATTACATTGTATTCCTAATATAACAGTAATTTATTATTGATGAATGGTTTTACTATTAAATTAATGCTCATTAATTATTTTATGAACTATAAAGGTCATTTTATATTTTAACCCTAGTGTTTATTCATGCAATGCACTTATGTGAAACACAATTTTGAAATAACAGTTTTATGTAGCCAATGTCGTAACTCTTGTGTTTTAGAAAATAATTCACACTAACAAAAAAAATTCCAAAACATTTTTAAAATTTATGCCACCATTTTTTTTTGGAGATTTAAAAATGCCATCGTAAACTCTTAAGACTACATACAAATGGTTAATTCAAAACTGTATACGACCTTAATAAGCCCCCAGTCCATTGAGGGAAAAAACTAGGATTGAAAGAATCTTATTTAATCAATGAAACATTTTCCTAAGTATCAACCATAGCTCTATCAAGGATTCCACTTAAATCGTGAGCAAGATCACTCAGTTGACAGAAGCAAAACAATTGAGAAAAATATCCCCTTGAGTGAGATATCTTAGTGTTACACAAACTTTGTGAACGGGAGAGATGACGAAGGGTAGAATCAATATCCTAAACCAACACATGCCAAATATATACAAAAATTATTTGAATACACCAAATTTTTATTTTTATTCTGGGATCTGCAAGTGCTTCGAACAAGATTCGGTATTTCACGTTAACGTAAAATGTTTGCAGGAATTTAACCAATGAATTAATTTTTGTTCTGAGTTTTAAATCATTTTGGTACGATGCAGAAGTTATAACAACGATAATATATTATTTCGCCTGGAAAAAATTTTTGTTAGTTATTTTTTTTAGCTTTAATTATTTAAAGTTTCTTCAAATTTTACTTTTTAACTAAATCAGATAGACATTTGTATACTTTTTCCAAGTCTACACAGAAATTACCTGCTGTTTAAAATTGTGATGTATTTATGTTACTATTCCATCAATTTTCATTTATGTAGGAAAACATAATTTTGTGTTTCTGGGCATGAATTATGGACACAATTTTAAAGTTTTCATGATTATTGTTTGACTCGAAATTATTAAATTTTATTGATTGTTACGTCCCTAGAGGCAAATCATGGGAAAACACCAATCAAGGCGGTTGGCCCAGGATTCAAACCGTGGTCCTCCGAAATGCGAGCAAATCGTTTAAACACTGCTGTGTCGACCAATATTGCTTACCACTGCGCCATATCGATGTGTCGACCAGTACTGATAGTGATCGGTTGGTCAGCTTGAAGGATATGGTACTTCTTGTAGTACTGTATCAGTAGGGGCATGTATTTTTTCGCTAAAAGATTTCGGCACTAGCTGAGAGTTAAAACACTGTAGCATCGTCTGTGTTTTGTGATTGGGTAAGTTTCTTCCAGATACATTCCCACTGTTACGATCACCAATCACAGAAATTTATGCGGAAGCAAACGTGTCTTGAGTGGCTCGGTCAAATAAGCCGATAGATTCTCTTACAGATATTGCAATATAATAGGCGTTCAGATTTTTTTTTCGCGAATAATGCTTGCCCCTATGTACCAGTCACACTTCGAGACAGGAAATATTTCGCGTTTTAAATTATTTATAAGAAGAGAACCAGAAATTTCGTGTATTCACTTGATGTCTATGCAAAATTACTTATGTATGTATAATTTACCTTCATACGCTTTCCTGTTGGTTGATTATTTTCTGTGGAACCTCCCCTCGTTCTGAAAATTTGGATGTTGTTAGGTTACTGGACAGCTAGCCGGTAGCTGACTGATCAGCAGTCGTAGAGGGTAGTGTTGAAATAGCTGTGATTCAATCATTAATCAATAGAGAGCTATACATGTTTGCAGCTTACCTTCAAACCAAAATTATCTGGGAAATTTCCATCCCTATAGTTGTAGGCTTAGATTCAAATACGTACCTTAAACTTAGGGATTCATATGCGATTTGCTCACTTGTTTGATCAAAGGACTCTAAGTACACGAGAGTGAGTCAATCTAAAAAGTATAAAATCTATGAGAATCCAGATATGACATTTCTCAAGCAAACAGACAATGGCCCGGGGACATTTGTACGAATAATATAGATGACTGTGGAGTCTATCCTTGAAGTAATTTAACCCAATAATGTTTTCTGTACCTTGTCAAGCATGTATTGTAATGCTAGATAACTACAAAATTAACGTTATTCTCTGCTGTCATCTAGACTGCACAAACGTGTGCATGCTTAGTCAAAGCGTTGTCATGTGTTCATTGGCTGCTGCCCAATTTCACCTTCCCTTCGGTTCGCGCATGATTTTCAGCTATTTTCCGAACTGTCATTCGTTTTTAGTGCTTCGGAGGCTGCCCTGTGATAAAATGACACACGGTAATTTTTTTGGTCAATTGAACAGAAATATTAATTTAAAATTGCAGATATTTGTAAATGTGTACATTTACATGAATACAACTGAATCACTATAAAATAATGTTTGCAGTAATGCTGGGTTCGGATTCTTAACCGGGCAATAATTTCCCAGTATTTACAATAGTTAAAGTTATTTTCAAACCGTTTCCTGTATAGCTTTCCAGTATTAACTGCACCCTTTTAAGCATAATACAACAAAATAAAGACAAATTGTTTAATATAATTATATAATATAATAATAAAATATAATTATAATATAAGATTACGCAAAAATATTCTTAAGAAGTACTCAGTATAATCTCGAAAAAGTATTTCAAATTTGAAAAAAAAACCTATAGACATGTTGTTGTGGTATTACAAAATATTTCTAGGCAACTGGTTCCTGAGGAAATCTTTTGTAAAAGTACAGCACTTTTTTTTCTATGCAAGAGTCATTCAAGAGTACACACAGTTGGTTTCCAGACTGTCGCCAAGCACTACAACGCGAAATCCACATGTCCCTAGCTATTGGTAGGGCCATGCATATTTCGCGAAAAGATTTCGTGACTAGCTGAAAGTTAAGACACTGTAGCATCATCGGTGTTTCGTGATTGGATGAGTTTCTTTCAGGTACATGACGATTGTTAAAACACCAATCACAGTAATTCGTTGCGGAAGCAAATGCGTCCTGAGTGGCTCAGCCAAATAAGGCAACTACTTCTCTCGCAGACGGCCGCCAATCACAAGGAAGAAATCGCTGGTGCGCGAATACCTTGTTGCAGTCTAGTAGGCGTTCAGATTTATTCGCGAAAAAATGTCTGCCCCTAGCTATTAGATCTACTGTCACTCCACAACACACACCGCAGGTCTTCGCTCTGCGCCTCCGCTGTTCCGCGGGCAGGGCTGTGACGGCGCACCGCGCATCAAGAGCACGCCGTGTTCGCGCGCCGCCAGGCTCGTCGGCCAATCAGCGCGGGCGCGCGCCCACACACCTCCGCTCCAAAAGACCTCGCTGCGGTCTCCCGGCCAATCGGATTGCCGTGACGCAAAAGGCGCTCCGGCCGACTTTGTGTTCGGGGCGGCGCGTGTGCCTTCGCTGTGACGCACGTTGCTGGACGCTGCGTTGTGGCGTGGATAAGGGCGAAGTTACACACATCCCGCGGTATACTACAATTTTTGTTTTGTCAGTGGAACATAAATTTGTACATTTACATGAAAACTACTGTATCACTACAAAATAGTGTTCGCAGTTATAGGTACTGGGTTCAGAATCTTACCCGGGCATTTATGCTTTGAGCTGTCACAGTACTATTTCCAATAGTTAAAGTTATTTGTAAACCGTTCCCTGAATAGCTTCCCGGTATTAATTGTGCACATAATAAGCATAATAAAACAAAATAAAGTCTAATTGTTAAATATTCGTTTATCTTTTCCATGGTTAAAAAAATGCTTGAATGAAATATCAGTTAAAAAATAAAATTATGCGCCAATTTCCGTAAGAAATAGGTACACATTATTATCTCGAAAAACGTATTTATATATGCAAGAATATCCATAGCCACGTGTTATACAAAGATAAAATAACTTTATTGTAGTATTAAAAATTATTTCTTGGCAACTGGTTTCCAAAGGAAACATTGGTAAAGGTACAGAAACAATGTTTTCTGTGTAAAACATCGAAGCTTAAAGCAAAGGTTTTAAAAAAAGTACATACTCGTTAGGCTCCGATTGTTTTGGGACTGAATCGTTGCCCGTATAGTGGTAAGAACATAGTTACACTAAAGCTATTTTTATGTGGTATTTAGTCAATTATTAACTGTTTTCAATTTTACTTAATTTTGGTGAAAGTAAGTGACTACTTCTAGCACTAGAGTTAAGGGGGCTGCTTGGCCGGCACACGAACGCCTAAGGACGACAATGGCTCGGGCATCACACGCCACTTCGCCCCTACGCGCCAGGCACAGTGCTGGCGTGCATTCTACGCGTCGGTAACATGCCTCTATGGGACTTATTATAACTTTATGCTGGAATATTTAAGATAAAGGTAGGCACTTACTTATACCACTTGGTTAAAAAAATTTCACATGTAGAAACGTCCTTCAAATCACCGATTTTAGGCTTTTATCTCTGTACAAAAAAATTTGTTGAAAACGAAACCGTGAAAAAAAACTTTGTATAGACAAATGGAATGGCTCTTAAATGGTATTTGAAATAAGATATTTGCAAAAATTTTGGACTTTTGAAAATGGTTCTTTAACAAGCGTTTGGCGGCCTAGCTTCAAACATAAATTATATAATCACCACTCTAAAGAAACGTGGAGCAAGAGTTCGCATGGTGAATGAGTCCTTTTTCATTGTACCTACTTCTAAACGTACACACTTTATAGATATGGTTGGTACTTATTCCACTTTCGGTATGATTGTTACAAACAGTCATCTCTATGTGGGTGGAGGGGAGGGGACGGGGTGGACATCGAACCATGAATCTCACTACGTGAACATGACGCGTCATCGATCGTGGTAAACCGATGACTCATACAGAGCTGGCAGGATCTGCAATTAGTTGACTCTAAAGGTATGTATTTCATTTCGATGAGACAGAGTTCTGCTCAAATATTTTCATCAGCTTTATTTTTAATGGAATAATGTGTTACCTAAATTATTCCTTTTTTCCCCGCCAAATATTAAACGAATTACCACATTTTTGAGCATGTTTGGGTTGTATTTATTGGCCTGTGTTCTGTTCTAACCTAAATTAATGTCATTTTCTAGAAAAAAAATGATGTTATAATTATGATTTTGTGAACATTTTTTGTTAAGCCTTGAGACATAATTTTTTTTAATTCAATTTTTTGTAACCAATTCTGACTTGAAACTAAGTTTTTGACAAAATATAGTTGAGCGACGAAATTTAAATTTATAATGAAAAGCGTTCATTTAAAGCCGAATAAACCAGCATCCCGATACTGAAGCACGCAAACACAAAAGAACGCACAGACGGTCAGGTGACCTTATTTTTTTCAAGTTCCAAATAAAATAAAGTTAAAAAGGCATGCTCGGAGGACTGAGCACTCCTTCCTTGTAGCCCAAGCCATTTGCAGAAGTTTCTGCACATCAGGTTTGCATATAAATTACTCTTGCCAATATCGCTGTGCTATTTTCTCCACGGAGCAAGCTAGCTTTATATTATTTCAAGAGCACTTTGCAAAACAGAAATTCCCTTGAGGGGAGTCTAGAAATTTCAAGTGAGTGTAAGTTTTTTTTACTTTATGGTGAGGAATGACGTCTGGAAATGAGGTTCAGGTTTATGTAAACTCACAATTTCATTGACTCGTGCTTATTTATTTATTCCGTTCCTTCTCTATTGTTACATTGTTTGCTTTACACATTCTGGAAGATGGTCTAATGCTTTCTGTTTACGGGTACTTAGGAATACACATTCACTTTATCACGCATCTAAAACTGTAAGCTATTTTATTAAAATTCTTAGAGTTGGTGTACAAGTACCCATAAAAAACATTAATTTTTCTATTTTGTTAAATATTTGTTTCTGACACTGGTTATGGCTGTTTTAACAAATAAACTTTTGTGTGTCGTCCATTCAGGGTGGTTCTTTTATTTTAAATGATATTTTACAATTCTTGAACCGAATACCATGTAGGCTATAGCGAATTGAATTTTGTAGGAAAAAAAAAACAAATCCAATTCGCAAATACACATCTCAGATTGTCCGCTTACGATATGAAGGTCATTTTGCTCTTGTATAATTGTCTAGAGCTTCAGCCATTGATTTGAAATTTGGTTTTTGTAGATCACAATAATGACTGACTTATACCGTCCCCAATACGTCTTCACTATTGTGTTTTATACAGTAGGGTATATATTTGGCTTGTCAGTAGTTTTAGGCAGTGTCTGGCATTTCTTGTCTTTTTGAATCACGTTTACTTTTCACTATGACCTAAGACCGAGAATATAATTCGCTTGGCATGAAGTTTAGACACCTTCTAAGAAGTTCCATCCAGGTCACAGTGTTTAACACCTGATTGTATTTCCTTGTTTTCGGGGCAGACGTTATAAGCTGCTTTCCTCTCCTCCTTTCCTCCTCGCTCTATCGACCCTTCAGTTGCTCGACGAGGCGAGAGAACCAAGCTCGCAGCACACGGCTGAAGTTTGTTTTCTCTCTGCAGATGTTCCCTGCGGCGAGACTACCATAGAGCAGTGCGTTTTAACGTGCTCTCTGCTCTAATGTTGTGCTTCCGAGCATCTAATTAGGTAGTAACACGCAGGATGCCTAACTTTAATAAGACTAGGCCGGTGTCACACGACGCGGTTTAACCTGAGCGGTTGCCAGTTTATACTCCGTGATTTCTTCTAGATATATTTTTAAATGTTCGATGTGGGTAAATTTAACTAGTGTATTCTTGAGGGACTAAGAAAAGCCGCCAAAAGAATACCAGCAAAAAAAAAAAAACCGCTGCAGAAATATTAGCCGCAGCTACAGAAACGCAGTGTGACACCAGCATTAGAGGTTACAATATGCACATGCAGTATCACACGTTAGTCAGCATCGTACTGACTAACAAGTATTTTGAATGCAAATTTCACCGCCAAATTGAAAACATATATATTTTTTGTAAATGCAATTTAAGTTTGTGCCCAACTTACGGAAGCAGTTTCGGATAATGTCTCTTTAATGATGAGGTACAAACACATGAGCCATTTTCTGGCTTTTTCGGGGAACTGTACGTCAGTGAAGATTAGGTGAATTCAAATTACGTTTTACAGTACGATTAGAGTTTTTACATTTTCAATTATTCAACAAACTAAAACTTGATTTTCTGTGTTTATTTGCAGATTTTAAACTTTTGAATCATTTTCCTTTCACTTTTCTGTTACGATGCAAAAAAAAATTAGAATTTCGTCTAATTTCTTACTTTAAGGAAATTTGTGTTTTAATCTTGTGGCATGCTGTACCCGTGCAATGCGGCATCTTGTGACGTTGTCAACCTAGTTCGTAGCAAATTTTGAGTATAGTATAATTTAGAATTTTTTAAATGATTTCTAACGTCGCAAAAAATATATATATAATAGGTGGAGCAGAAAGGCAGAAAGTTGCTGAACTAATAGTTTCTTCACAACGTGTAAATAAATGTGCTTCATTAATATTTTCTCAAATTTTGTTCTGGGCTATCGTTTGGTGAATGTAGGTACAATATTGTAAATTAAAATGCTCTTCTGCTAATAACAGTAATAACAGCTTGTGTTGCGCTGCTAAATCAACTGTTAAACACTCCAGGAATAACTGAAGTGACATGCAAGCATTATACCTTGTAATCTCTTTTGTAAATGGAACAGAAATATTCATGTAAAATTACAGGTATTTGTAAATTAGCACATTTGCATTAAAAAAATTGGTTGTCTGTAAAGTCGGTTTACGGATGATAGTTTAACGTGACGTCTTAAAAAAACATTGATGAAATGATTGCATTTATTTATGACTAAAATTAAATCATTTTTATTGAATTATCACTATTTTGTATGGATACAAAGAAGGAGTGAAATGAAATCTACAATTTAATTGATAAATTTACTTTTATTTGCACTCATTAATTCAAATATGTTTATTACTTTAACGAAGAGATTATTTTAGCTATAACTTTTATACATGTTTGCTATTTAACTTCTTACAATCTGTGTTATTCTTTTAAGAATAGGACGATGATAGGAAAAGTAGGAAACGAATGGGAGTATTTCAAGTTTAATGTGCCTCGAAAAAGTCAAATCGATGGTTGTTCCAATCGAGTGGAAGAGAGATAGATGCGGCGAAAGCGTACAATGAGCGTAACGGTACACAGCGTAACGGGATAATGTGCTTAATGGGACACTTTTTCGTGCGTGCAGCCAGCGTTCATCGATTTATTAGACGTCACGTCAAAAAATGTATCACTACAAACTAATGTTTGCAGTAATATTGGGTTCGGATTCTTAACCGAGCATCTATGCATCGTGTACCTCCAATATAATTAAGTTATTTGTAAAAAAGTTTCCTGAATAGCTTTACAGTTATAACTGGACACATTAAATAGCATTATAAAACAAAATAAAGTCTTACTGTTGACTAAACGATTGTCTTTTACATGGTTTTAAAAAATCATGCTTGAATCAAATATCAATTAAAATCTTAAATTATAAGCCAATTTTTGTTATAAATACTCAGTAGTATCTCGAAAAACATATTTCATATTAAAAAAAATAATCAAAGCCATGTGTTGTACGAATTTAAAATATATTTCTTGACGTATTACAAACTATGTTTTTGGAAATTTGATTCCAAAGGAATATTTTGTAAAGGTACAGAAAATTATTTTCTGTGAAGCTACATAACACAATATAGCCTATACCCGTGAGGAACGGGGCAGACTGAAAGGGTCGGGCGATTCTGGGAAAAGTTCTAAGCACCGGTCCTAAAAGATTTTGCTACGGGGAAAAAACCCGCCCGAAGATAATGAGGTTTTTACGAAAGACGATCTGCGTTATTTCTGGCCAGCGAACGGTCCATGGTATAGTGCGCGGGGGGCCGCATAATGGAGCATGTAATGACGTGAGAACCTCTGGACATAATTTAACATCCTTCACTCTTTATATCTCTTCTTATAACCTAGGCCATGTTCACACCAAATGGTAATTTTTACTCCTTCATTGGCTGTTTACATGTACGTCTTCTGAGAGTGTTCATTTCGGGGTTGTTAGTACTTCATAACTGGTTGACGTCAACGATCAATAGCTGTAAACATTTTTTTTTTGTAGTAGCTAAGAGTCCCCCAACTAACAGGTCCCACTTGAAGTGACAATTGCACCTGAAGTGACTGCCACCCGCGCTACATTCCTGTTTAGCGGGTGTACAACCCAGCAGGCGCTCCACCTTGTTCCCCGTGTTGGTCCCACCCACAATCGCGCAGTGGAGGGGGTAACCACGTGACTGATCACATGAACCTCCCTCCCCTCCAACCATCCAGCGCGAAGTAGGAGTGACCACGACGTTCTGGACGGTCGGAGAACATAGGGGCAGGCGACCCGAGGGGTATATAAACCCCCGATCTCGGCGCTTAAGGAGCCGTGATGAAGGACTGGATAATTTCTCTGACTTCGGTAAACCTGAAGCTCTATCCACTCCTGAGTGTAGGCCTGATGCACCAGCTCACGACAAAAGTATTATATTAATAAAAGTTACCAAATACGAAAATACTTTAATGTTTATTATAAAGTTTATTTATACATTTAAATTAACAAGCGTACGCATATCTTTCTTTCCCTTCTAAATTTAGTTCAGGCTGGCTGGTAGCCTGGAGAGAAACGACGAAAATCGCCCCCATAAAAACCAATGCCATCCAAAATTAATGCGGACAAAGTGTCCAAGCTCCTGACCCCCGCTACTCTGTCAAACTCTTCTTCCAGATCCATCCTTATGTTTCCTGTAACCAATCCACACAAATAATGCATGCAATTTTTGCATGCCGCACGAGCGCTCGGGGTTTTCCCTGTGTCTATGCAGGTTTTACCTGGGCCCAACTTATCTAGTTTAGTCTAGAATACATAGTCAGTGAGGGGAGTTAGTCATGGTAAAAACACTGCCTTGGCTAGTCAATCCCCTCCTAGCACATGATGCATGCTACCTCTCCTCCATGGCTAATAACCTTTATGATTAGAGCGGCCTGCGATGTACTTAGAGTTTATCCCTAACCCAGACCCCTCCCTAACACACTTAGTTTTTAGTTAGGTTAGGAATAAATCGCATCAGCCGGAGACCACGGGCAGACCACCTGCCGACCAGCGGAAGCGCTGCACCGCCGCAACAAGACCTGCCGTCGCCCTGCCTGGACCACCCAGAAGACCGTCACTCTGCCAGAACAGTTACCGAAGTCCGGTATGGGACTTAGCCTCCACTTAGTCATTTTCCGTCGTCAGTCGGACTTAGCCCAATTCGCAAGGAGCAACGACGGAGCACCACGAGATAGTCAGCGACTAAGTGCCAAGATATTTAACAACGAGTAGAGTATCGTCTGTGTGGCAAACAAGAGTGATATATATATATATATATATATATATATATATATACACTTTTGAGTTGACCTTGGTTTTGGGGTCTACGGATCGTCAAAAATAAACTCTATAAAAATTTTCCTGAAATCGTACCATGCTAACAGCTGCAATAGGTAGTATTTCCTTGATATATGCCTAAAACGAAAAGAAGGAATAAACTTGCAAACGGGAATATTTTTTTAAACAAAAATCTTTATTTATTTTTGTCTAAAGAAACCATTCAGATATCTTGAGAAATATTTAACTAACGTTTAGCTACAGAGGTCTCTAAACGCTGTAGATAGTGGACTTAAGCCGCTGTAGTTAGTAGACATAGGCCGCCGTAGTAAGTGTACATAGCTAGCTGTATGTAGTAATCCGACATTAGCAGCTGTAGTTGGTTTGTGGACGTAGGTCGCTGTAGGATGCTGCTGTGGTCGGTGGACATAAGCTGCATTAGTTTGTGGACTTGAGTCGCTACTCGCCTGCCCACTCCACCGCCTCCTGACTCAGGGCGCTGGGCGGTATTCACAACCTAATTGAGACACATTGTGCCTGATTAGAGTAGTCCGCCTCTCGTTGCGGACAACCCAGCCAGTGCCTCTCTCTCTCGTTCGCTCTCATTTACATTCATCTCCTCTCTTTCCCTCCCCGCTTACTCCTCCCCGTCGCAAAACTTTCTTCTTTTTTAATTTTTTTTTCACTCGTCCTCTTCATCTTTCTCCTCCTCTTCCCCTCCCCCACACTCTTTCCGCCTTCACGGCGTACCTTCTGAGGCGGAGTTTTCCACTCCTCTTTAAGCGCGCGGCTATCAGTCGAACACCATTTTGCTGTTCCGAAGAGGGAGACTTCGAGACATGCGAGGAAATTTATTTCGCCTCTCGCTGCCGAACGAGCGGATGAATTTTCTCCACAAACCAAGATCAACTTTCGCAGACCAAATCGAATTATTATTAGTCCTTGAAATATTATTTCACACAAACACTGCTTTTAGTATGCTTCACAACAATATGCGGTAGGAAGAAGGGGACGGAAAATTTCACGTTTTCAATTAGATATTTTAGATGGATAGACACTCCACAGTTCTCTGTACACTCGGGCCAATGTTGCCGCCTGGGAAGACATCTCAACTTGTTGGCTTGTGATCCGATTAGTTCTTTAGTTGAGAGTTTCTCTTAGGTCAAGGCATTTACTTACATACTTTGTGCCATTAGCTGAAACAATTTAATGGTGTACACGTTTAAATTTTATTCTGTTAAGAAATGAATCCGCCAATTTTTCCGAGCATCGAAAGACCAAATAGCGAAAAACTAACGAGAAATTTATGTTGAGTGACAACAAAATAATTTTAGTCCCAAGGTACCCTTAAATCATATTACAAAAAAAAAAAAAAAAAAAAAAAACTAGTTTAATTGTGTCAAGGAAGAAATTATATGCACGTGTAATTATATTATACATTACTTGCTGACCACCCGCGGTTTTCTCGAAGAAATTTCACGATGGTACTAATACCGTAAAATTGTAAGTAAAGTATTGAATGGATTCCAAGCATTCTTAAGAAACGCAATAAACCCAATAAAATGTCAAACTTCAGTACCGCATATGGTTGCATTCATTGAAAAAAAAATTCACTGTTAGAAATTTTAAAGTGATTTTATAAGTGATTTTATGGGAGGAATATATTAATTTAATCTATACTAATATTATAAAGCTGAAGAGTTTGTTTGTTTGTTTGTTTGAACGCGCTAATCTCAGGAACCACTGGTCCGATTTGAAAAATTCTTTCAGTGTTGGATAGTACATTTATCGAGGAAGGCTATAGGCTATTATACTATCAATAACATTAGGGATCCTTACTAAAAGTCAAATTTAGAATCAAATGCGTTGGAGGGGGTTAGATACAACATGCAGTACACGCACGAAGTGTGTGTTGACAATGCCGCAGGCGCTAGAAATTTCCACGCACTAGATGCCTTATCATTCTTAATTTTCCCATACAAGTAAAAAACACTCGTGTGATATTAACAACGAAGCAATCAGTACCATCATATAGAATACATAGAGATAGTGTGAGGTATATATGTAGATATAAAGAGATAAATACAGATAGAGAGATACATAGATATATAGGACTATAGATGTAGATAGAGATAAATATATATTTAGAGACATGTATAGATTATTTGTATATGTGTAACTACTTCAAGCATATTACAAAACAAAACTGAATGAGGCATTGCAACGCATGCCGAGCATTAGCTAGATAATGGAATCTTTTCTATATTAGTAATCCCTTATTTTTAATTTTTTTTTCTATATTGCTTTATAGAGTCTAGATTACATATAGACCAGGTAAATTACTATAAACTGGCAGAACAACGTCTGTCAGGATCTGAAAGTGATATAAATTATTTTGCACACTTGACATTCAAATTAAGAAGACAATTACTACCTACATCTGATCTCTAAACAGTTCCCCTTCACCCTGTGTTCAGCCCGGGCAACGCTGGGTACTGCAGCTAGTGTATAAATAAGGTGCAGATATCTTACTTAGTACGTATATAAATGTTACCTTCGGGCCTAAAGTTATTCTTATGAGACTACGATTTGGTGGCTTACTCAGTTGTGGCTTACCAATTGGAAAGGTTCGGCCATGTTCGAGCGTGTCCGCCGCTCGTTGAATATGAACTGTACCTTGTCGAGCATCTTCGGTAAAATTCGTCTTTTTTCATCCACAATACTGCCCGATGGTTCGCTAATTGTGCTGGTTTCGTCTGCGAGGTGCACTGCCGTCGTGGATAGACAATTTTTTAAATATTTTTCTCGGTATTGACTACTTCTACTGTAAAAACCGTTTTATGTTAATCCTTATGATGCTTCTTTGAAATATTTAATTACGTTAATTTTAATTTCGGAGGTGGATGGATTCGCACCCACGAACTTAAGTATACCAGCATGGTGCCTTAGACCACTCAGCTACCGATTGAAGGCGAAGATTAAAGGTCAGTGCTTTACATTTGAAAAGTACTTGTGATATTCGTTAACAAACGATAAACATTCGTTCGGCACTCGTAAAATGTTTAACAAATCCAGATTATAAAGCCAGAGAATCAATACCGACTGATGTCATTTTTTATTTTATTTTACTAGACTTGGCTATCACTATACATACGCCTCTATAATAAACAAATTTAATGTTTTATGTCTGCAGGAGTCTATATACCAAAAGTCCTAACAATAATTCACCACATTCTAGGCATATCTGATATGTCACTCGAAAAATATTATTAAGCTCATACGGGCTTGTTCCAGCTCACACGGGATTGTCACAGCTCACACGGGCTTGTTCCAGCTCACACGGGATTGTCACAGCTCACACGGGCTTGTTCCAGCTCACACGGGCTTGTTCCAGCTCACACGGGATTGTCACAGCTCACACGGGCTTGTCACAGCTCATACGGGCTTGTTCCAACTCACACGGGCTTGTTCCAGCTCACACGGGCTTGTTCCAGCTCACACGGGATTGTCACAGCTCACACGGGCTTGTCACAGCTCACACGGGCTTGTTCCAGCTCACACGGCTTGTTCCAGATCACACGGGCTTGTTCCAGCTCACACGGGATTGTCACAGCTCACACGGGCTTGTCACAGCTCATACGGGCTTGTTCCAACTCACACGGGCTTGTTCCAGCTCACATGGGCTTGTTCCAGCTCACACGGGTTTGTTTCAGCTCACACGAGCTTGTTACAGTTCTCACGGGCTTGTTCCAGCTCACACGGAATTGTTCCAGCTCACAGGGGCTTGTTCCAGCTCACACGGGTTTGTTACAGCTTACACGGGCTTTTTCCAGATCACACGGGCTTGTTACAGCTCACACGGGCTTGTTACAGTTCTCACGGGCTTGTTCCAGCTCACACGGAATTGTTCCAGCTCACAGGGGCTTGTTCCAGCTCACACGGGCTTGTTCCATCTCACACGGGCTTGTTCCAGCTCACACGGGTTTGTTCCAGCTCACACGGGCTTGTTCCAGCTCACACGGGCTTGTTCCAGCTCACACGGGCTTGTTACAGCTCACACGGGATTGTTCCAGCTCACACGGGATTGTCACAGCTCACACGGGCTTGTTCCAGTTCTCACGGGCTTGTTCCAGCTCAGACTACGACCGCCCGCTGATTCGTTTGCGGGTAAATAAGCGAGAGACCGCATCAGATATTAATCTTATGGTAGACGTCAACATGATAATTACTTCCTGCATCGCTGCGAACGTCTATTAGCAGTTACTGCCTGCAGGTTAGTGCTATTTAGTAATTAGTGTATTATTATCTCTTCATGCAAATGTAGTTAATTTAATTGCTATGTCGCGGATAAATATATTTAGCCTATTAATACGACTATGAGTAGACTTGTCGTTAAGTCTGCTTTCAGCTTCGAGAGAGAACGGCTAGTTAGCAACTTGTGTTAGCAGTTCGTGCTTCTATATTTATTTACAGGTAAATTCTTTTGCATAATATTCAGTTCCTACATCCAGGTTTTGTATATCTGAGTCTTAAACGTACAGTGTGAGACAAATAAAAATTACTGGCTGTAGGTTGGAGTCAAGGTCGTATGTTAGCTTGAGCTACGTGGGCTAGGCCAGAGTGCTGAGTTTTGCATGTCGCGCCGACGACACAAAGTAATTTCGTTGACGGGATGTTAGCTTGTACCTACGCATAAGGACATGTCGCCTACAACCTTATGAACTGTGTAGAATAAAATTGCTAAGCTAAAGTAACGCCTTATCAATTAAATATTAATATTTTCTTTATATTCTTTAAATTTTAAGTTTTTTTAGGTAATGAGAAAGTAGTTACGAATATTACTTAAATTACAACTAGATGTTAAAAATTTAAGGCGATTGATACATAACCACACTGTCACATGCCTATTGCTGGACCTATGCTCATGAATAAATTTATAAATCATAATAAAAGCTCTAGGATTTGTTTTCTCTCTGGAAAATATATTATAATTATTATTAGTTTAATTTATATTTAGTTTTAAGATAAATTAATCACAAATTATGGTGTTTTATACTAATTTAAATGTCTGACCAAGAATCACAGCAAATTATTTCCGTAATAGCACATAATTCGTGGTATAACACATTTCAAGGCAAGGTTGCATATCCAATTGCGGTTCGCATCCGTACTACGTAATGTCTTAATAAATTCGAGTCGGTAGCCAAGTTCTTTAAATTCTTGTTGGCCAGTTCGTCTTAATATGCTGTGATGATGCCAGAGGATTTTTTTTTTAAATTCTAACTATAAATTAATTTAAATTGCTGAAATATGCATTTAAGACACCTTAAGGTTGCAGTAAACCTTCGCTAAAATATATTGTAGTTATCCGCACGGAAAATAGGTCCGTGACCTCTATATAAGAATGTACGATAGGCGAGTCGTATTATTCTGCGTCTAACTTTACTAGCGATCACATCGTTAGCCTGTGCGATATCTCGCTAGTCACTTGAAGGTATGTAGTAGATTTTCTATTGCTTTGTTTTCGTATATTTCCAGTTAATTTACCGGCCAGGTTGTATGTGAGAAATATAATATAATTTAAAAAAAAATATTAATATAATACTGGTAGGTGTTATTACCTGCTGAGTCGTTTAGAGACAAGTTAAAGGTTCTTGCAGTGAGTT
Source organism: Bacillus rossius redtenbacheri (assembly GCF_032445375.1). Lineage (NCBI taxonomy): Eukaryota > Metazoa > Arthropoda > Insecta > Phasmatodea > Bacillidae > Bacillus > Bacillus rossius. Next base: position 33,382,990 of record NC_086336.1, read on the forward strand.
GAACCAGTGTCCAGTGCTAGCGAGCCCGCGGCCATGAGAATGACGGAGCTGGCGCGGTGTCGGGTCTCAAGGTCGCACGCGCCAAGTAGTCGCGTGCAGTCCAGCTGCTCGAGATAACACAGCGCAGCGGCGCGTAGCCACGTCGCCAACCCAACGGTGACGCACCACAACGCCGAAATACCACAACGCCGACAGCTAGAAAACTGCTGTGTACCACAACGCCGAATTACCACAACGCCGAATTACCACAACGCCGAAATACACTAACGCCGAAAAATGTCATTGCAGGACTGCCACAAAGGTTAGGTTAGGTTAGACTAGGTTAGGTTAGACTAGGTTAGGTTAGACTAGGTTAGGTTAGACTAGGTTAGGTTAGACTAGGTTAGGTTAGACTAGGTTAGGTTAGACTAGGTTAGGTTAGGCTAGGTTGGGTTAGACTAGGTTAGGTTAGACTAGGTTAGGTTGGACTAGGTTAGGTTAGACTAGGTTAGGTTGGACTAGGTTAGGTTAGGCTAGGTTAGGTTAGACTAGGTTAGGTTAGACTAGGTTAGGTTAGACTAGGTTAGGTTGGACTAGGTTAGGTTAGACTAGGTTAGGTTGGACTAGGTTAGGTTAGACTAGGTTAGGTTAGACTAGGTTAGGTTAGACTAGGTTAGGTTAGACTAGGTTAGGTTGGACTAGGTTAGGTTAGACTAGGTTAGGTTAGGCTAGGTTAGGCTAGGCTAGGATAGGCTAGGTTAAGTTAGGTTAGGTTTTATTACGCTAGGTTAGGTTAGGTTAAGTAAGGTCAGGTTTGATTGTGGTATTTCGGCGTTAAGGTACATTTAAGAAACACACACAAATTCATTCAATTGTTTTTTCAGCGTTGTGGTACGCAGCAGTTTTCTAGCTATCGGCGTTGTGGTCAATTTTGACATTCGGCGTTATGGTATTTCGGCGTTGTGGTAACGACCCGTCGCCAGCGTCTGATCACGAGGTTTCCGATGCGGCAACGAGACTGCAGCCACGTCCAGAGCCCTCAGTCTATAGCAGGCGGTGTGTGTCAACTAGCGTTCCTGGTAGCAAGTGTTGAAAAAAAAAATTAAATATGGTGGCTCGATCTCGGACAGGTGATGCTATTATAAATTCAAAATTAAAAAAAAAAAGACCGTATGTGTGTTACTTTTTATATACAGGTACCTTAATATATTATCATTGTGGTAATTGTTTTGACGGCCGTGCGGTCAAAGGCGTATGTTATCCAACCATGAGATCAGCTTTGTCATGGTTTGAATCACAGCAATTACAATATATTTCGTATAAAAATATATTATATTTTTGTGTCGATTTGGACTACAACAATATTATCAGGTAATGGAACATCGACCTTATGTGTATTTTACAGAGCGATGCTGGCGCTTGCTATGCACAAATAACAGAAACAAAGATTACGCAATCCAAGATGGCGGTCTTCAGCGGAACAGAAAAAAAAACACGATGGCGCCCTCCAGTGGAACTGAAAAACTAAACATGGCGGGGAATGTCATAATCCAAGATGATAGCCTCCAGCAGACGAAAACAAGGTGGTAGAAATGACATCATAATCGAAAAAAGTGGCTGAGATATCAGATCCATGATGGTGAACATGTTCTTAGAATTCAATAAGTCGACCGTAACGAAAATTGCAACATTCAGTGATTGGGCGCTCGATGACACGATGGCGGAATCTAAGATGACGTCCCAGGTCAAAGGAAAAGGTCAAGGTCACAGGTAAAGTTCAAGGTTTATTTAAAGTCAGTGTTCAAGGTCAAGGTCAACGTTCAAGGTCAAGGTCAAGGTCAATCTTCAAGGTCAAAGTTAAAGGTCAATGTCATCCTATATGCGAGCCGTGACGTCAAGGTGTCGGTCATTTACCCCCCTGTGCTCCTCACTGCTACTCCATCGCCAGGAGGAATCAATCTATACTAGTCTTGTCTTATTTTGTTTAGTCATTTATTCAATGAATATTGATACATATTTGTAGTGAATTAAATTTAAGAATATTTTCGACATAATGGGCCACAATAATGTGCCATTACACATATTGTTTAGGAGCTAAGGTTATATAAAATTTAACACAATGATTAAATATTTTTAACATATATATGTTTATATAATTTATGTAGTAAACTCAATAGTTTTTTTTAATTAATTTTTTCAGAGCCGTTTAATTATTTAGTTTAAAATTTCGGTCTGCTAATCAAATGATTCAATAGTAGCTGCTCCTGCAGCGAATTCTAGCGGCGGGTGAAGAAACTACGTGTGATTCGAGTCCAGAAATTTAGTGGAAAATTCAATTTTCTTTTAGTGTTACGCTCGGCACTATTTTAAAGAATTTTACGTTAAATTTCGTGTCCAAGTTTCGTATTGTAGCTGGATTTTCAATGAGAACACACGAATTTGCTCGTTACCGAGGTTAGATGTTAACAAATCTCTGGCGAATACTGAAAGATTCGCTTACTTTTTTTCCCCCAGGTGTTCCTTTGCTCATGCGCAAAAAATCATTAACTGTGCCTACTACACCAATGCGGGTCCTTCGCGTTGTCCAATAAAGAATCATTTACGTTTTGGTGATTCGACCTACTTGAATTAGCCCACAAGTTCTGATTTAGTTCCATTTCCCGCAATATACTCACCTGAACAAATCCGCTTGGTTTTTGTTTTACTTTACGTGGAACTTCCAGGCGCGGCGGAACTGATGACGTATTTACCCAGGGAGGAGCGCAGAGCCGTTATCTGTGCACCGTCGCGCCGCAGAAGGGAGCGGGATGTCTCAAGGCGACGAAAGATTTCGCCTCGACTTCAAAGTGTTTTACACAAAGCCTTTTTTTTTTTCCCCAGCGCTCCCGCGCGCCGCCTCGGCGTAAGCTCATGTCAACTTTCTCCGGCGCCAAAGTAAACGAGGTGGGAGTCCCCCGCTCATGGCTTTCTTAGCGGCCGTGGAACGAGTATACCAGGTCGGTGTGTAGGGGTTGGGGGAGGGAGGGTTAAGGGTGAGTGCAGGGAGGAGGGAGCACCCGAGAGGTAACCATGGCAACGCAATCTGCTCGCACACTTTATACAGGCGTCTCCCTTCCTCCCCCCCCCCCTCGGCCTTCACCCACAGGCCCGCCGCAGGGTCCCGCAATGTTCTCCCCAAGAACATTTTGACTATCCGCCCTCGGCGAGTATTTTGCAAAGGGGATGGGGAACCATTAAGCATATTTATTTTACTTTTTAACTTGCGTTTCCCTTCCCTCGTTTGCTGGTTCGCTGCCCAGTTAACAGCCTTAACGCACGTGTTCGAGCTGCGTGACGATAACGGAAAAAAAAAGAAGTGTCCCTGGAGACGAATATCGCAGACTGGCTTCGCGCAGTTTTAGTGGCCAGGTCCTGAACTGCCGTTTAAAGGTAGTAATGGGGCAAGGCGACATTGTTTAGTACTTGCAATGTCTTTTGTGAGAGGAAAGCATCTCAGGTGCCGTGTTAATGCACAGGCACGCGGATATAATTTACCGGTAGTTTTTGCACTTAATCCCAACCAAGATTAAATGTATTATTGTTTTATTGAAAATTTAGTGTAATTTTGATTACCAAATAACTTGTGTACGATGACAGTTTCAAATATTAAACTTGTTTAATCAACTTAAATAATGTTGTCACCCACACATTGTTATTGATAGTCATTTGAAAAATAAAATGTAGTTTGATACTAAGTTTTAAGAAGCATTTCGTCTAGATCAATGTATTTGTTTCAATTTTCAAATACACCTGTGAAGTTTCTAAAGGTTATTTATTGCTTTTCCTTATTTTAAATTTACTGCAAATAATTTATGTTGCGGGTTACAGTTATTTCCATAGAGAAATTGATATAGAAAAAAAACTCACACCGTGACTCGTAGACTTTTAGAACTGCAACGCTTAGTTAATAAATTAAAAAAACCATCAGCGATGTGTGCTAGCTATTTAATAAATAAATGGTGAGCGCATACAGTTTGGTAACCATGGTATCACAAATCACATTACTTTATTCTCCCAGTACCTTATATTATAGACTCAATGCAGTTACGCTAAGTGGGATTAGGCCCTGCACTGTTAATTTTTCCTTAAAATTTTCACGTTAATGTCAATTTTAAGTCATTTATTCAAATCTATGGCATGACACGACGTTTAAATAATAAACCTTACCAAGCTTTAATGCCCCATTAGCTAACCAGTCGCGGCTTCGCTCGCACAAATGTCAGGATATTGTTTATGTAAAATTGTAAGAGAAGTATATGATAATATTCCAAACTTTTACTAAAGCAGCAGACACAATGAATGTTCAGGCGTATGTCAGATTTCATTCATACAAACGGATTATGCCATCTTTCACTGTTCTCTTGCTTTATTTTCCGAAAGTGTTTTATGTTATTTGGAATTGTAAAAACATAGTAGAGTTCTTAGTCTTGAGTTTATCAGGTGCTAGCATTAATTCATTCCGTTTTTTTCCCCAGTATATTTTTTTGAAAACTCGAAAGGGAGAATTTAATTAAAAATATTTTTTTTTAAATAAAACTTCCCCCCCCCCCCTAGAGGTGTGCCGTAACCTCGCGGTCTCGTCGATGGAAACACGCGAGGAAGAAAAGACATTTACTTAACTTTACTCCTGCAATTCAATTGAAGTCGCGCCAGCTCACCCCACAAAGACGCGAAGTCGGTCGCGTGGAATAATTACATGTCGGTGTTCTCTCAAAGTTAGTTTCTGACGCAGGTCCTTTTCAAAGGAACGATTCGAGGTGGCTCTTCTTCCGGGGCGTGGGCGCAGGCGCGAGAATCTTGCTTTCTTTCCGTGTCTCCCGGCTTCGAAACGTGAGTTCGCTGTGTATGAGTTGGAATTACTGTGTTTAATGTCACAGGAGCTTGAAAGGGATTAGGCACTGCCATTTTGAGTTTTTATAATATATATATTTATTTTTTTCTATAATTTTAATTTTGTACTTTTTATCCCAACTTTTGGCATGTCAAGGCATAAATATGATCTCCCAAATCTTCTAAGCCTTGTTTAAACCACATATTTACTAACAGTATGTAAACACCGCTAGAAAATAATTATTATTTTGACAAATAGCCAAACTTAATTCCTATGAGTTGTATTTAAAAGGGGGTTCCCGTTTGAGGAGCAAAGAGCCAACCAACCTCTGATGTCACGGCGGCCATTTTGGATGATGACATCATCGTAGCACTTTTATTTACGGTTGCCATGGTTGTTTTTGACGTTATCTGCCATCTTGGATGACCTGGACTTTGACATCCACCGCCATATTGGTTTATAGAACATTATGCCATTTTATGACATCACCATTGAAATTACGGCCACCATATTGGATTATAGAAACGTTGAACTTTAGTTACTGCCGCCATATTTAAAATAAATAAATTTCATAAAAATAACATTAGGAAAATTTTAAAATTTATAAAAAAATTTAAGTAAAAATTTTTAAAATTTATAAAATAAGTAAGTAATAAAATTTTCATAAAAATTTTCCGCCATTTTGAAACTGTCCGCCACAAAGAAAATCCATATTTTTAACTATTAATTCGGTAAAAAACTTTAAATTAATAGAAAATTTTTCTTAATTAAATTTTAATTAAAAACACACATCAGGGAGCTTGGAGTTCTCGGGCGAAGCTCGGAGAAGTCATTTTATTAAAAATGGCAACGGATCCTACCTCCGCGGAAGCCACCGAGAGACCTAACTCCCACCACTAATGTCAAGGTGGATATTACATCAGCCAGTATGATGTCATAGCGGCTATCTGGTTTTCGTCTGCTAGAGGGTGCTTCCACCATATAAGATTAATCTTTATCCGCTAGTGTACTGTACTTATTTATTGCCAGGGTGTCTAACCATCTTGAAATTGGGCCACTGTCTTAAAAATCTGTAATTTTATAACCTAGAAATACGGGGATATTAACAAAAATTCACAAGAAAAAAACACCCATAAATTTAGTGATTATTTCGATCACCTTAGTTCGATCCTTGATGAATGCGAAAAAAATTAACTTAATTAAAATTATCATTAATGTGGCGGGTTCAAATAATAAAACAATAATATAACAAATAAATAATGTATTATATAATTTCTACAAGTTCAAAAAAATTACAGGCGTTTCTCTTTTTCTACATACTTCTTAAATTCCGAAGCGAGAACATTACATGCCATGACATATGTTTTCAGTGCAGTTCTACATAACATTAAATTAATCAGGCCCATCTAGATGATGAATACATATCTTCAATCGGTGGCCAGACACACCCAGTCTATGACCAGCACATCGTGATTTAAGCTATAAGCATCTATTCAGTGGTCAGGAATGTATGTCAGAAAGGTGACCAGCCATATCCAGTTGGTAGCCAGGAGCATCTAGTAGGTGGTCAAACACATCCAGTCAGTAGACAAAAGGGAATATTTCTTTGATACTTGGCGAGCATTAGAAACAGTTCATGTACAAAATAATGTACATAAACTAAGCGTCTCCGAACCAAGAGATATTTTTCGACGATACTCGGCGAACATTTAAACAGGTCTTGTTCACTGTCAGGCATCTAGACTAAGCATCTCCGACCCACGAGGTCAATCATTGCCTGAGTACAGTCATGTCGATGTACATAAAAAATAAGTACATTAAAAAGAAGCACATTTCAAAATAAAGCACATGGAAGGACATTAAAAAGAAAGCATATATTGAAGCACATTTAAAAAAGGAAGCACATCTAAAAAAAAGATTTAACAAAAAGGAAACAGATTTGGAAACAAATTCCGAAAAAGGTAGCACATTGGAAAGCACATTCGACCAAAAGGAAGCAAATTTAGAAGCACATTCACAAAAAGGAAGTACATTAAAAAAGGAAGCTGTATTGTGAAAATTCAGTCTTCGTTACAAATCATATTTGGAGAAATAAAACAATAATTTTTCTAAATCCAAAATGTAATTTATTTTATTATTTTTTTAATTTTATACAACTGTAGGTAAAATAAGTCATTATTGTATGTTATAAGCTTCCCTAATTTCTTAGAGTATGAAGGACACTATGTTGAGGTGAGTGTATTTTCCTGCCCTAAGCGAAGCCATCAATAGTCTCAGACGATCGACCAATATGTTAGGATCTTCCCACGATATACTTATAATCGATCTCTTCTGCTATCGTCATGTCCCTCAAATGTTTGTTATTAATATTTTTTAAGATCCCTATCGTCCCAGTGATCATTGTAAGCTTAATCAGAGTAATTTATTTTATCATGTCATTTTCATCATTTTGGTCTTAGAGCTTCATTGCAGTCACCTATCTTGACAGCTTTAAGTGCTTCATCATAGTGTTTGTTCTTGTCACCAGCTTCAAAGTCACTATCGCCATCATCTTAGAAGTCAGAATCTTCGTCTGGATTACTGTAAGAATACAAAATCGATGATGTCAAAGTTTTATCATCTGCTACAAGCTTCCTTTTTATTGTCCATCATTTGTCCAAAGTACGTTGGATCTACTTGAGATGGGCTTGAATGTGTTCTCACTTTTAGTGGTAATGATACTTTCTTCTGTATTCCTTAAATCATCAACGTACTTAAATTTAAATTCTTTTTCTATATCACGAGAGCTATGAAAATAATCAAGTTAAAGATAAGGAAAATTATTGTAGTCATGCAACACATTTTTCTTTATAATAGTTGTTCCACCGTTTTCCTGTATCTTGTAAATGTACTCAACTATACAAGTTCTGCTGTGTCTTTTTAAGGTCTCTCTTCGCGTAAATTACTTGCTACACTGAACACAATTATCATTTTGCATGGTGGGTTTTTTAACACAGTCATTCTTCTCGTGTTGTCTAGCATTCTTTCTCAGGACAAACTCGTTGCTGCAGTACCTACAGCGGTGTCCTTTTGATACATTCCGCCGGATTGCATGAGATTGGATCATTGGAATATTGTAATGTTGTTATTGGTCTCTTCTTCTTGGGGGCGGATAAAAACAACCTTTGGTCCAACGAGGACGCAGTTAAAGTGTATAACGGTATGCAGATCAGTCTCTGTCCAGATAATAACTCCAAATTTTCAGGTCTCTACACATGATCAAAAATTGACCATACCTAGATAAATATAGGTACATATTCATATTTCCAATGAAAATTGCTATTGTACAAATTTTTCATGGAACCATTTTCTGAAAAATTCAACATTGCAGGTGGGTTTCGGTGTAATGGTATTACTAATTGTCATTTCATTAAAATTAAATTTATTAAATTAATTTTTTAAATAGTTAAGTTTTTACAACATTTTGGCCAGTAGTTAAATTCACTTCTAACTGACTTAGTTATGTTTTCTGTTTCTGTCCTCAAATTCCAACACCGCCTGTCGCTCAGAACAGACTATCCGTGAGGAAGGTGCAAGGGGCGAATCTTCATGAACCCGCCAAATTTCCCTCTCCCATCCAACCAAATCCTCAACCTAGTTTTTTTTTGTTCCCTCTCATTGCGACAATGAACTCGGCGAAGAGCGAAAACTCCTAGTCTCGCACGGCGATCTCTACCCAGCCCCCTCCCCCTGCCACTCCCCCCCCCCCCCAGAACTCCTGAGCCGTCTACCCATTGTTCCAGTTCGCAACCCTCTCTGCCGTGGCCGGGGTGGCCCACCCCCCACCACCCCTGCGAGGCTAATTATGCCAGGCAGAAGTAATATCCAGAGGCTCTCTCTCCAGCCACCCACCCCTCGTAGTCACCCTCTCTCCTCCGCCACACACACAGACACACACATCCTCTGCCAGATATTACTCCCTCATTTAATCTACTCACAGCCCCCAACCCACTCCAGCCCTTACGTCTTCTTTTTTCACGTCCGTGTCGCTGGACACATTGTTTTCTTCCTCGGCTCCCGACCTGCGCCCTTAGGAAAACCCCCTTTTTTATTTCTCACACCCTTTTTTTCCTTGCCCGATAAAAGCACGCACGCTTAACTAAATGCTCTGAATTAATTATTACTGCTTCGCACCAATCCTTCACATCAGGCTGAGAGCAGATCTCAAGAGTAGCACATAGAGACATAGAATCGGCAATAACCAAACAACACTATTAAATTTTTTATTGCTTGCGTGTGCGTGATTAGGTGAGATCCGCTATCTTGTAATTTTACATATTTTTTATATTATTATAATTTTGATCTATTTATCCCAATTTTTGGCGTGTCAAGACACAAATAATATCTCCCAGACATTCTATACCTTGTTGCATCCACATATTTAATAACAGGGTCTAGTCTGTAAGAGCCGCGGTGCAATAACTTACTATTTCACGCGGAAGACTATAAATATCAGGATAATAACATCATTACGCAAGTTTTGACTTCAACAAGTAGCCAAAGCTAAATCCTATTTTTATGTAAACCCAAAAAAATTTAGCATGGAATTTTATTGCAAGCCGTAATAAAATATTTGATATTGAAAGATGGCAAAGCCTTATAAAAAAAAACCCTCCCCCATAATTGATGATGTGAAACCATTTGCGTCCCACTAACGAGAAGTAAAGTTCCTACTTGTTTTTAGCAATGGTTACTACTGAAACTTAGAGAAAAAAACTTCTCAAACAATTACTGAATGTGAAAGAACGAAGAAATTAAATCTGCCGAAATAATTATTTAACCGTGTTTATAAATTTGCTGTACAAACAGTGTTAGATATTTTTTGGCTAATTGTAAGCAATGTCGTTTGTAACTCTCCATTCTACCTGTATCTTTCCACCTCTTATCACAATTAGCATTGTTAATCACCCGAATGCCAACTGATATCTTCTTTATTCGCATGTCATAATCAACAGCCGTAAGTTGCAAAGTTTAATCGATAATGATAAGTTTTGCACATATTGATACATATATGTAAGGTTTGCTTTTGTGTAAAAACAACTTAAGTGGCTTTAGTTCACATACTCCTGTGTCCGTTAGTAGATTAGACCAATGAACGAAATGTCTATAAAAATGATTTATTGAATTTGAGGAAACCTTGCATACACTTATAAAAATTATTACTTTTTGCATCTTACATCTTAAATTTGAAGATTAAAATCGCCACAGAGAAGAGCCCGCTCAGGCGATGCGACGTAGAAAGCCAAAACAGCTGCTTGTTAGGCCAGTCTTCGCCCTAATGTACGAACATAAAACCAACGGATCAATTTCATTTGCTGTCACTCTTACCATTCTTACTTTAAGTTTGGTGTTTAACCATACTTCAAGTAAGAAATTTTAAACTTTACTACTTCTAAGTCTCACTGAAAAAAAAGGTCAACGTGAATGTTCTGAGTTTGTATTGTAGGTGTATGAATATTTAGACTTAATTTACTTTAACTTCTTAGTTAATTTGACATATTTTTACATATTTTAGAGGAGTCATGGTGTTTCAGTGGTCGAATCACTTGCTTCTCACGAAGGTGATATGGATTCGATTCTTGTCAAGGGCGAATGTGAATTTTTCACACGTAGGAAAACGTGGCGGACGTTTTCGTCATCTGGTATGGTTTTCTCGGAGTACTCTATACTCTCGACGTCGTTAGTTATATCTATGTCAACGTGACGTTAAGTCTTAATTCATTAATTCGTTTTCCCATCACACTGTAACTTTTTTTGTAAATAACATAAATATTAATGCCAAATTACAGATATTCATAAATTAGTAAATTTACATGAAAACAACTGTATCAATAAAAAATAGTGTTCGCAGTAATATACTAGGTTCGGATTCTCAGCCAAGAATTTATGCTTTGTGTTGTCCCAGCACCTCCAATAGTTACAGTTATTTGTAAACCGTTCCCTGAACAGCTTTACAGTATTAACTGCGCACATTAATAAGTATAATAAAATGAATGAAATGATTGAATAATCGATTATCTTTTCATGGTTTAAGAAAATTATGCTTGAATATAACATCAATTAAAATATAAAATTATGCGCCAATTTTCGTTAGAAATACTCAATATTATCTCGAAGAACTTATTTCATGTATGCAAAAATAGCCATAGCCATGTGGTGTACAAAGTTACAATTTTTTCTTGTAGCATTGCAAACTATTCAGCTGGTTTCCAAAGGACTGTTTTATAAAAGTACAGAAACATTTTTTTTTCTATGTATGAACGCCTGATCACCCAGCCAACCACATGCAGCGACAAGAGGTACTTATGGTACTTTGATCCTGCCACAGGTATACGAGAACTGGAAAACATAATTGTAGCTTCAACAAAATATTTTCGTCAGTATAGACCCTACCAAATATTTTGTGTTAAAAGCAAAATTATTTTCTAGCTTTAAAAAACACATATTAGGGACAAAACAATTCGTAGGCATTAGTAAGCCTGAGCCAAAAAATTCCCTTTTCTAATGGGTCCGTATTGAAAAAATAATAATTTGCAACAGGCTAAAAAAAATGTCCTTTTTTTAGTTTTTCACTGTGTGATGAACCAGGAAATCATATTCAGCATAAATCCAAATTTACAGATGTAAAAGAATTGAAAAATTTGATTGTCCTTTTGAACGTTATTGGTCCTTTATTAGTTTCAATGTTCTATAAAAAAATCAAGCTTCAACGTATGAATTCGAACTCCTGGTTTTATTTAGAACTTGATTAATATGTTTCCGGATGGAATATATCAGGTTCAAATGACAGCAGAATAGGTTTTAACCTAAGCGTTTATTTACTCATATTCACGCAAACTGTTTTTATTATCTTGCTTAATTTCAACCTACATATAGAACTACAAAAATTAGTCTGCGGTCAGTCCAAATATAAATTGTGACCGATATATGCTAAATACCATTTACCTATGTCACTGGAGTGTGGCATGATGGTCCGTATCCACGTACTTACTGTCTCCGAACGCTCTTTTACCACTAATGACTCAATGGGTCGGTCTCTCTTCAGTTACGAGGCCTGCCTCTTCCCAGCCGTCTCCGATATGCACGCGTGGGTCTCGACAAGCCAAGACTGCTGGCTGAACTGGTCGGCTGACGCGCTTACAGCCCGCGGGAGTGGTTTGGGAAACATCCTGTAGCGTTCACGACACTGCTCGTAACAAAGGCACGTGTCTGCCGTCTCAGGGGATCGTCCGAGGTCGTGTTGTCTGAGCTGCAGCGTGTCTCATGCTTGGAATGCAGTAAAGAGTAAATGCCGCCAACTGTTGCCAGATTGACACTGCCCAGCTTGTTAACATTAAAAGTCCCCTTTATTTTACACATTAGTTTGTTATAATAAGTATCAATGGTTTTTAAGTGTTTTTATTAATATTTCTAAGTCCATAAAATATATTTTGACAGTATTATTACAACTGTAGTCATTGTAAATAAAAAATAATAATTCAATTTTAAACGATATTTATTATTTCACAAGAGAACTATTTTTAGCAGTTGGTAACTATTAATAACAAGGAATTCCACTAAGTCATATGCTTTGTTCAAGCTATATTTTTAATATAAAATGATATAAACAAAATTGTTCACAGTTTAGTTACCTACGTCTGCTTTGAAGTAAAAATTTAGTATTATCACGTAATACAAAAAAATAAATTTAAAAATTCTCATTCCAATAATTTTCTTTAAAAAATACAATGTTTCAAACACATAAAAAAAATTGTTCCCTACATTGTAAAATTGCGTATAAAACCTTTGCACTCTATGGCGTATGTCTGGAAGCGCACACCGAAACACAACAGCGCTAATGCAGAAATCGTGAATTGGAAAAAGAGAGTAAATTACCATTAAAATGCAGTAATGCAACATATTTGCACATTATTTATATTTGTATTTGTATTTGAACGTTTTTTCCATACTATAAATGTTAATTCAGTGTCAAAGGTAAGGTTAGCAGAAGTGTACACCTGTGTATTTTTTGCAATTGAAACTGAGGTTATGATTTTCAACATTCATACTTTGCGACTATGTAGTTTTTAATTTTCGAAACAAAATTTAAAGCACTTTAATATTTTGTTTTAGTTGTTCCGTATTACAAAATTAATAATTTTAAACATTATACCTACATATAGTGAATATTCCCAGCAACGAATGACTACAAAAAAAGGGGTGTGTTTACTGATATGCCCGCGTTAGAATTTATACTTGCGTAATAAAAAAACTAACTTTAATTTAGCATGCAAAAATAACTAATATTATCAAAATAATAAAATAACTGGATTGATATTTTAAACACGGTCGGTTAAGTATAAATTCAATCAAATTATAAAATTCCGTAAGCGGGAATACCATAGTCAATGGACTCGGGATGTTACGCCTGAAGCCGATCGATGGCAGTTAATGTTAAATACGATCAAGGCAGTTGTATTGTAAATTGTTGTGCTCCTCGCCAGCTTAACCCAGCGTGTAACTACATGTTAGCTATCTGTACTTAGTAGGTGTGTTTATTAAGTGATGTACCGTTCTCCCGATGGTTATTTACAGGTTCCCTTATGTTTAAGCTTATGTAAAGTACTTACCATCACCCTGGTGGACTGTGGGCCGGGATGTTCCCGCTGCAGAGAACACGGGTCGGGGTAAGCACCGAGACCCTGTACAGCAGTTTAAATAATTAGTTATATCTATCTAGGCTTACTTTCCTGTTTTCCTTAATTTTCTAGTGAGCCGAACTTTGGCCCATCTCATTATTGTGCACTTATGAATTCTGAAAGCAAGACGGCGACCAATACCAATTCAATTTTCTTGTTCTTAGGGTTTCTAGTTTCTTTTGGATTTGATGCAACTGACCGAATGTACTTTCTGTTTATTGAACAGTTCTATTTGTGAACTCTGGTTTTTTTTTTTTCAAAATTTTCCTGGAAATTTTAGTGAAGATATCTTCTTTTTATAAACTTTTTTTGTACTGTAGCATGGAAATAGTTGGGGCATCCCATTTTCTGTGCCGTTGTATGTTCATTGTAACCATGTAACCAGTGAAGATAATAAATAATGTACTGACTTACTTATTTACTTACCGAGAGCGATCCGCGGGCGGCTGATACGGCATCCCCGCCGGCTGGGGTGGCTGTGACTATACCGATCAGCAGTTCGTGGACCGACCGGTGGTGTGGCGAAAGGCAGTCCCGGACGAAGATCGGCGCGCAGCAGGAAGCAGCAGGAAGCAGCAGGACGGTCGATGTGCACAAAGATGCGAAGCAGGAGCCCGCGAACTGCGGCATGACGCGTGGTCGACGGGACCGAACAGCGCCGGAGCTCTGACTGGAGGCCAGCCGAGATCTTCCTGCTGCTGGGAGTTGTGTCGTGGCAGCCCGCTACTGGGAGCGGACAAACTGGCCTTGTCCGTGTCGCGGCCGCCAGCAACCACGCTGCCATTCCATTGGCTGTGGCCACCGGCCAATGGGACCACAGACAACCGGCTCATTCATCTATCTATAGGGACACCTGTATTTCGCGAATACATTTCGTGTCTAGGTACATCGCGAAACACCGTAGTTTTTTTTCTTGTAGTTATTGGCTGTGGTCGGCGAGAGGTTTTTTCCCGCACTTGACGGGGCCAATGGGAATGCGGATACCGTACTGCTGCACGCACACGATTCGCCATCACTCTAAGAAAAAGCTACAGTGTCTTGTGACATACCTTGACACGAAATGTATTCGCGAAATACAGGTGTTCCTATCTATCCACGTGCTTCTTGCGCGAAACTAACAACTTCCTAGTTCATCCCTGCCCTGGCCAGTAATTTATTGCAGCTTATTGCAGGTCCGACGCACGGCTCTTCCCAGTACCTTACTCTGCTGTACTGGTGTTCTCGTTCCTCTCAGCTAGACTCTTCATACTTCGGAGCGTGCCCATGGTCCTGATTGCGGCCACGGCGTCAGACAACCCTGCTGCAGCCGCGATGCACACGAACTCTTTACAACGCACCCCCGACCTGGAGCCCTGAAACGCATCCACACTCCAACCGAACTCAGCTGCTAACATGCATGCCGGGGGGCCCACAGAACTGCGAAAGGGCTGACGCTGGCGTAGTGGAATATGGGCGCTCGCAAAAAAAAATGTATGAACAAAGCCTTCTTCATTTTATGTTCTAAAATTGATCCGAGGCCGTCATGCACGTTAAAGAGCAACTTCACACATATGAAGGAGATGCAATTTTTAGACTACTCTAATTTTTGAACCACCTGTAATCATACGTTGGAAGTGGACTTTTACTAGTGTCTGTCCGTGACTTCAATGGAATCTAAGAATGAATCGAATGGGTTTATGATAGGTAAAAATATGATTTCTAGCCCTATTAGAAATGTCTGTACATGTATCACAATTTTTAAGCTAACCTCAGAGTTGAGAGTATGGAGTTGCGAAAGTAGGCAGAAGTATACAAAAGTATGGGAAAGTATCTAAACGTTGACAGTGTATGAAATGATACGCTGTTGCTGTCATCAGTAACCCCGCAACTCAAAACAATCACTCACCAGCTATCTCTCTCTCTCTCTCTCTCTCGTTCTTTTCCCCCTCCACAGCAGCGTTAGAAAGTAACGTAAACGTTAAAAGCGAGCACTTTTTATAAGAAGAGTAACTCCAAAAAATCAGTGTTGCCAATATTTATTTTCAAAAAGTTAACGACTTTTAATTTGTTACGTTGCCTTTGAAAACCGCAAAGTTCCCGGATTCCTAAATAAAATAAGAGTGTTGGTTTGTAGCATTGAGTTGACACTCATTAGTTTCTTTGCTTTGTTTTAAAATGCATACTGCAACCTAAGGATAAGACGGGCTACAGTAGCGGCCGAACACCTCGAGAATTAGGGCGAGACACGTCGGTGCGATGCCAAAACAGGAGCCGGAGTTCCATGACAGGTGTTAATAATGTTTCAAAGATAGCCGTCGCCGCGCGATGTGCGACGAAAGATAAATGATAGCATGGCGTACAACTAGGGCGTCGTATCTCTCTCGTTTCGTTTTCATAAATTCGTTCATTAATGAAAGAGATTACAAATTGCGGTGAAGCCAAGAAATACGACACTATATACATACAAAAACCAATTTTTCACACACTTGCTGAAATACCAGACGGCCATTGTCTCTTCCTGCAGTCCACGACACGAATAAAATACAAAGGGATAATATAGCAAACATGACAAAGAATACACGACAAAATATACATAGTAGCACGGGAAAAATTAGTCCAAAAATCTCGCGAACTCCGTAGACTTGCCGTCTCTGGAAATTCCTCCTCGCAACATCAAAGTCAGTAACTGTTCATTAAATAGATATTCCGCACAGAGAAGAAACTTTTTTGTAAATGTGATTTCAGTTGTTTTTGTTTTTTTTTTGCGTGGAATATGCAAGTTTGATTTGTTTCGCTGCCGCGGGTGCTGCTGCCATGCGACACGCCAGCGGCGGCTGGGTGCGCAGCTAACGAGAGCAACCCGCACAACAGGTATTTAACACGCGTTCCAGGACCAGGCGGGATCAGGGAGCAGAGGGTAAGTGGCCGTTGGAAAAGCAGCTTTTGGAGGTGGGACGAGTAATCCCGGTCGAAAACAACGGAGCAACAACGCGCTAGCATCGTTTCCCTTCCACGCCATTCGCTCCAACACTATATATATCTGTAATGCTAAGAGTTGCTGGAACTAGACCTATTGGGAGAAACTTTCTCTGGTGCGGGCAGTTGAATAACTTATTTTGCCTCTCAGATTAATCATTTTGTAAATTTGGTCAGTTAGTAAACATAGTAACAACAAATTAAAAAAAAAATTCCGCCAAAAAAAAATATATAATTTTTTTTTCTCTATTTTTAAAATTACCCTTTTGAGGAAAATTTCCACGTTTTAGTTCTCAAAAATGCCTACGGATTGAAAAATCCATATCCATATCTACAAACCTCCCTAACCTTCCGACAATTAGGATGCCATGGCAGCCATACTGAATTATGACGTAACTGTTGCAATAATCGTTACGACCGCCATCTTGAAGATTCGTATTTTTATGCTAGAAAATCGGGAAAAATATTTTAAATTTGTAAAAAAATTTAATTAATATAATATTAATAAAAAATGCCGTCAACTTGAATTAAATACATCAACGTTGCACATATTTTTATGGTCACCATCTTAGACTCTAGAAACGTTGCATGTTTCGTTACGCCCGCCATCTTGGATATGAATAACATCATCTTTGAAAGTTTAGTTATGACCGCCATTTGGATTCGATAACGTTGCAATTTTCGGTATGGACGCCATCATGAAAATCCATATTTTTTATTTTAGAAAATAGGAAAGATTTTTAAAATTTATAAAAAATATAATTAAGAAAAATTTAAATAAAAACACTCCACCAACTAGGATTATGATGTCAAGGCCACCATACTGAAAATCTGTAATTATTTAGCTAGAAAATCGGGAAAAACCTTAAAATGTAAAAAAATTTATTTAATAAAATATTAATAAAATTTTAATAAAACACACACTTACCTCATAGAGTCTTCGGTTCTAACCCGGCGAGGGCAAAATAATAATAAAAAATTACGACAGATCCTTCCTCCACGGGAGCCACCGGCAAACTGACCTCCCATCACTAATGCCAAAGTGTGTGTGTATATATATATATATATATATATATATATATATATATATATATATATATACATATACACACATATATATATATATCCAGCTAGTATCTCATCACATCCGCCATCTTGTTTTCTTCTGCTGGAGACCGTTATCAGGCTTTTGTTTGCTAGAGTGCACTGTCGCCATGTTAGTTTAATTTTTACCCACTAGGGTGCAGTAATCATTAATATTACTGTGGCACCCGTGATATTGATATTTGTATGCCATCTTGGAATTTAGTAAATAATTAACCTATAAATTCGGGAAAAATGCAAAAATTAGTCAAAAAAATTACTCATTAATATAGTGATTTATTCGATATATATCCGTTTTTGGTTCAATATTGATTGATGTAAATATATTTAATTTTATGTAAAAAATATTAATTTCAATAAGCCGATATGACCATCTTTGAAATTTGTATTTACTGACCTAGAAATTCGGAAAAAATTTCAAAGTTCATCAAAAAATCAAATTTGAAAATAATGATTGACGCGATAGATTTCCGTCCTTGGTTTGATTCTCAGCCAGTGATAAGTGCAACAAAAGTTTAAAATAAATTTTAAATTCTGTTTCCCATTACCTTTCGTGGAGTTTATTAATCATTCATTCTACGAAAAACAACTTTAGACAATATTCCTGTCCGACGATTTAAATATGTTGTCGCTCTGCCTAGAATGGAAGTCTATTTATTTTTCGAATACATTTCAACCAGTTCATGTACAATTGTATACGTATAGGCCAAGTGACCTCGGATCACGAGACCACGTAATGAACTATGTTAGACGTATAGACCAGACATTTCCGAATCTCAAGACCTGCTTCATCGATAGCTAATATAACATATTTCCAGCAGTCAAGACAAAGTCTTTTAATTGTCAGACCCTTAAGTATCGATAAAATCAATTACAAGTATTTAGACCAACGGAACATGTTTTACGCTTACTAAAGGACCAAGAATGCCTGAAATTTTTTTTTATCGAGACCAAGAGGTTTTGAACCAGTAAATATGCATAGCTACTGCGGATTTTACTACGCACATTTAACGAAAACACCCATTAAACAATAGAAAAGAACACACAGTACACACACTGGAAACACTGTACACACAGTACACACATTGGACGCACAGTACAAACAGTAAACACACTGAACACACAGTACACACACAGTACACACACTGAACACATAGTACACACAAAGAACACTCACTGGACACAGTACTCACACTGGTCACACACAATGAACACACAGTACATACACTGGACAGACAATAGATACACAGTACACACAGTAGGTACACGCAATGGACACACAGTACACACAGGACACGCAATGAACAAAGAATACACACACCGGACATACAATTGAACACAGTTTACACACAGGACACACATTGGAAACACAGTACACACATTGGACATACAATGAACACACAGTACACACACAGGACATGCAATGAACAAACTCACAATACAGCCACACACACACACACACTGAACACGTAATGAACACGTTATGCACACACCAAACACGTAATGAATACGCAATGTACACACAGGAACACGTATTTAACGAAAAGGACCCACATTTGAACGAAAATTCAACAAAAATGAAGCACATTTAAAGAAAAGTGTTCACATTTTGAAAGAAAATTAAAAAAAAGGAAGCACATTTAAAGAAAAGGACGTAGGTACATGCTCACGAACATTCAAATCAGAAGGATGCGATTGTATATTTACGATTGATATAATGCCTCTTACAGTCTATTGCTTCAACAGTGTTTTGGCTCCAAAGTCCATGGCTCTAACAGTCTTTTGGCTACAACAGACTATGGCTACATCAGTCGTTTGGCTCCAACATTCATTCGCTCCAACAGTCATTGGCTAAAGCTATCTTAGGCCTAGCTGCTATTCGGTTACGAGACTAGGTGGCTACGAAGCTGCAAGACTACAGGACTACAAGACTACTAGGCTACAAGTATACGAGGCTACAAGTCTAAAATTATACGAGGCTACGAGACTTCTTGGCTCTAACTGTTTTTTACTCCACTCTACTGCGAGAGTTAATTTATCTCTTGCAAAAGAACTTGTAAGTTGTCCTGATTCTTGTCAACAGATGTCGCACACATGTTGTGTTGAGGTAAAAATGATTTTTTTTAAGTGGGATGCGGGATGCTCACCAACGATCGCAAAATAAGGAAGTCTTCGCTAGACATCAAGGAGAAGGAGGTTCGTCTTGCATGTTAGTGCTTCTCAGTTGACTCAAGACATATTATTTGACTGAGTAATGGATGTTTTTTGTTTTAATTCCACCTGATGAAATTTTTTAGTAATAATTTGGTAGCAGAAACTCACAATTTAAATGTAATTCAAAATAAAATTCCGTGACTCATTAAGCAAAAATATTTTTTGTACAGAGATATATTTATCAGAAATAACCAGAAGCACTCGCAAAATATTAGCAGAAATCTCGACAGGAATAATGAGCACACGAATAATACTTTTAAAATATTGTCTGGAATAATTTGAAACACACGGAGAAAACTACCGCACGTTTTCCTTAAAATCAGAAAATCACATTAAAATAAATAATGAGAATAATAAAAAAAACTGAACAATAAATCACATAAGTTCCTGGCTTGTTCAATAACTATATCCTTGCTCAACAAAGAGAAGATCACAAGCTGACAGAAGCTATTTTTTTGTGATTTATTATTATTTTTTGGTTTTAATTTTTATTATAATTGTTATTATTTTTTATGTGATTTTCTGATATTAAGGAGAACGTGCTTTGGTTTTCTTCTTGTGCTCCTGATTCTTCTTAGAGACTACACCCTTTTTTATTTCCGAGTTGTATGTTTCGTTCTAAAACCAAGATAAACTTACACATGGACTAAAGAACATCGTTCTTAAAATGTTTTCGATTGGTTTGTTAATAAACCTAGAATTTTTTGGAATTCAAGCTCAAAGAAAGTGATCTCGGTTTCTGTAAATTTACGAAGATACCTATAAAATTTGTAACCAGTGTTCTTCGTAAATTGAAGGCGATAATTTTTAACAGTGTAGCAAAAATTTGAATGTGAAGTAGATTATCGCAGGTGAGAGATGAAAAGATTGATAATCGCCGGATAGGTAGGCATTAAAAGCTTAATCCGTAGGTGGAGCAATGAACAGAATAAAATTGCAGTTATTCATATATCTTCACTCACTAAAAAATTCTCAGGGTTGGAATTTCGAAAGAAGGGGATTTATAAACATTAATTTTTTTTACTAAATATTAGTTACGTGGGACAACGTTTTCTTATGTTTTAAGCTCAATAAATTCCCGCCTATCTACTTTTCACTCTAATAGATTAGAATAAAAAATGATAAAATATACGCTTCTTTCTCTTTAATGTGAATAATCACAGTTTACATAAATATCTTGTTTATTGGTTTATTGGTTATATTTGCATACCCCCTAAAAGATAAAACCTTTAATTTCATTAAGAATATAATTTTATAAAAAAAGGCTCGTAATTTTTTTTAAACTTAGATTACAATAGCCAAATTAGACCAATGTTGAGATGTTATGAGTGAAACCAAACACAATTTCACACCTGTATTTTTATCTGCCATGCATGGATTATTTAATAAATAATTTTAAAAAAACTCACCTACTGCTCTAGTGCAATCGGTCAAATAATTGTTCTTGATAAGAACAATCTTTTCCGTTTTTACCACCTCAGAAGTGAAGTTACAAAAACTGTAACGAAAATTTTGGTGTTCTTTCCATTAATAATCACAAATTTTTTCTCATAATAATATTAATCAATATATGATAAGCGTTTATAAAACTAAACCAACACCTATTCCACCTTATTAGAAAAGGAAATTAAAAATGTTTTAACATGTAATGTATGGTTTGATGTTTTTATATGTGATATTCTTGCAAAGTTTCTTATCCCTCAAAAAAGGAGATTCAGTGATATGATTTTTTTCTTTGGTAATTCTAAACTCATCCCATTGTCACTTCAATAGAGGTAAAACTCCGAAAATGGTAAAAAGGTATTGTTAAGGTTTACTTGTTTATTATTATAAACTAAAATCTTACCTCCTGATTTATTTATACTCTTTGCAGGTAATTTTTTATATTAAAAACATTCCCTTAATGTAACTATATGCATGTTGTTTATGCTCACTTTTTTACCTCCCGCCCTAGTAGATATAGAAATATAAATTTTTCTTCATAAAATAAACCCCCCTTATCAAAATCCTTTTATGGCTGGAATTCTGTAAACTGGCTAAACGAAACTGGTAGTGTTTGATGAATTATTATTCGTATCCAATATAGGCATTACCTCCCACTTTGTTAACTTAAATGTATGATTACTTTTCATAAAAACAACTAACTCTTTTCACGTTCTTAAGGGTAATTTTTTTAAGAAATACCTAAATGTGTATTCCTAGTTTCTTACCTCCTAATCTAGTAAATCATCAACCAATCATAACTCTTGTACAACCTTTGTAGAATTTCGCCAAATGTTTGGATAAATTTGATGAGTTTGGTATGTTTAATTTTTCTACCCAATATCTTTAGTTACGCTGTATAAGCCTCGGCGATAGTTGAATAGTTGGAAAACAATATTTATCCCCTTTTCACCCCCTTAAGAATAGTTTTTGTCATTATTAGTGTTTAAGTGGTTGCTTCGAAAGTAAATACGCGTGATTTCATAGGGCAACTGTATTGCTGACAGTAAAAAAACTGTAACTTACATGTAACAATTACACAGTGATTAAAAAATATATAAATTTTTATACTATGTAACAAGCCATAACAATGAACATACTACATTGACAATGACGTCACTAAGAAAAATCGTTAAATCTTTAGCTGCAACTTCCACAAGTGGTTTCGGATTTCTAATTTATATATTTTTAATTCAATTTTTATTGTACGTCTGTTGCTTTAGAGGTTCCGAGTAAGATATTTTTGAATGTAAAATTAGGTTAATTATTAGCTTGTAAGCCGTCCCCTGACTAGCCTACAGGTATACAATCTGCAATAATCCAAAGAAAATAATACAAGGAATGGTCATCATAAAATAATAATAAAACTTTTCATGGAGAAAAGATTAAGCATCGCATAAAATTATAAATAAAACTATAAAAAACGGCTATTTACATTGTTTTGAACTAAATTATATAGTTTTTAAAAGGATTATCTGTTTATTTGTTACGGTCATCGCTAGGATTTCGAAGCAAATACGTTTTTTTTTGCTATAAGGTCTTTGGCTAACTTGAACACTAAGCTATAATGCCACTGCCAAATTCCGCTCACATGGAGTAGAAAAGGGTATAAGTATATTTTAACAATAACTTTTAACATCTAAAGTTGATAAAACAAAATTAAAGATTTTGGGTACAAACATTAAACACACAAAACCACAAGCTTAAAATTTTTTTTTTCTGAAATTCCAAACCAAAGGGGTGTAAAATAGGTAAGTTAAGTTTTATAAAAAAAATTCATATATTTGAATCTATAAACAACTATTAACAACACTAACATTTTATACAGAGCTATGAAAGTATTTTGTCCATTTTCTTTTTCAAAATTCAACCGCTAAGACAATAAATGAGGGCGAGTTTGAATCATAGTTAAAAATCATATCTCCTAAACAAATTACGCGAGGAACAATATGTTGGGTATGAATAATGAACAACCAAAAAATACCATATCCATTTTACCATTTTCTGAACTGTCATCCATTAAAGTGTAAAGTGTATACATCCGAATGAATTATATACATACAAAAGTACCTACTTTTTTTTTTAACAATCTTGCGAAATTTGGCCTGGATTAGGTCCAAAAGGGATAGATTTTCTCGTGAAAACCAGGTGTTCCTGCTACTGGGTAGGGAATTGCACTAACCACTCGGATGATATGCCGCTCTGCATCGGCAGCGCCATTCAGCTCCGGCGATGAATATTCCACGAGCGACCGTGCCGCTGCCACATGAGCGACGCGCAGCGGCGAGCGAGCGAACTACGAGCTGTGTCACACACATGCCGAGCAAATTGCCAACTTACAGGATTAAAAGTCCCCTCCCCCTCCCTGCCTGCCATCAAACACACACACTCACTCTCTCTCTCCCTGCCACGCGCCAACCCCCTATCTTCAAACCCCTCACCTAAGCCACATAGAATTAACGCTTTGATACCACGTGAAAAGGGGGGGGGGAGGTTGGAACACGAGGGGCAGAGGTGCACGAGGGTGAAAACGCCAGATGTGAATTGTCGCGGTGGCGCGTCATTAATTCCCGGGGGTGTTTTTATTAAACTTTAAGGATGAGATTTATAGGCACCAGGGGACTAAGACTTCTGCAAGGGAGTGTATTGGTTTCATATTTTAGCCACGAAAATAAACACCGTTTGAATCTCATTTTACCTTAAAAACTTTCATTTTCACTGAAACACCGGTAAAAAATACGCCATTTATAGAGATGATGATTTATTGCAAAAAATATAGTCTACAATCCATAGTAACCTGTTTTTACTATTAAGACTGGAAGAGATCCTTTATCGCATGACATAATAATATTGTGGCAAACCATAGGCGTTGTTATTTATTGGCTGATTCAAATGCGGAACGTGCTTTTTCCACCGACCTGAGCCAATAGGAATAGGAGACGTTGCAGATATGAACAAACTGCATTCGACTATACCCGCGATAAACCACAAATTCTATTCATTATTTATTTATTTATTTATTGACTTATTTTACAAGATATGCAAGATAACCATGATAAAACAGCTATAGCCTGAACAACGAAAGTACTTACAAAAACAATAAAATACAAACTAAATTAACAGATCACTAGCAAATAATAAAATTTTAAAAACAGCATAAAAGATAAACATTATTAAACGAATAAGGTATTTATAATTGAGTTTAAAACGTATACCTAATGCTATAATTTTAACAAAACTGACACGTTTTGTACTACTACAATATTTTATAAAAAAAAATAACCAGAATCATAAAATACCATACAACACATATATGTTTTCTAATAATAATTTACACACATTAACGCTTATTCTGTCACACATTAACCTGAGCACGGAGTTCAGTAAGTACCTGAATAATTTATTTATTTATGTACACATTTATTAAGCGCCGGCCCACAGACGTAGTCCAAAATATGCTGGCGCTATACAAATATAAAACAAATACAAATACAAACAACGTAAACATGGAGAAAGGGATAAAAAAAAAAGGAAAAACAAGTCACAAAAAGGAAAAAAAAATGTGAAGTGTAGCCGCGGATTTCCAAGTAATCATACACGCCAGTTTGAAAATACTTCTACTAAAAAAATTCAAAAGGAATTCACTATTCAATTCACATTCCAGATACATGCACTCATAAAATATAATCTATGGAAATTTATGTTTATATTACTACAAGCAAATTACAATATTTTTTTATATGCTACTGTATTATTAAGTCATTAAAACTTATTTTATTATGTTTCATAAAAGGGTCAAACGCTTCACTAACTACACAACGCATAAGCAATTTACATGACGTGGTGAATAAATATCTCGTTCCTGTGACTGTAGGCTGGAACTTTCAGGGACGTATGCTCTTTTACCTCTTCACAGTCGTATATTGAAAAAAAAAACCTTTATGATAAAGTTCGCATCGAGGGCAGAACGTCGAGCTTTACGGGCGTAAGTATTATATTTTTGTAACATTTCACGATAATTATTAAACGGTGCATTTTTTGAAAAAGAAAAAACCCTTTCAAAGATTGTTTTAAAAACTTAAATTTTATTTTTTCTAAACGCTTAGAGTCAGTTTCCGTGATAGAGTTACAAACTACAAAACTATATTCTAATTTTGATCTTATGAGGGCATAATAAAGCCGTAATAGGGAATCACTGACGTTAGAAGATTTAGTTATGAATCTCAGGAAAATAACGCGAATTTTCCTGGACTCACAACCCTTAAACAAGCGTGAAAAATAATGTCGCGAAAATACGCAGGTTAGTGATATTTTTAGCGTTTTGTCGCCAATAAACGTGTTTATAAAATTTATTCGTGGCTATATCGTTTAGACGATTTACCATGCTCTCTAACAACGGTGTTGCCATTATGATTATGTATCTTATAGCAATACTACGACGACCTGGCTTTGTGAATTTTTGATAGAAGTGAATATGTTTTAGGAGTTCAAAACTAAAAAAATATATATTTTTTTTTTTGGAATTTTACAGACAGTGGTGGACCTGCTGTCAAAATTTTGAATTTCTAGCTCGTCTGGCAGTGGTTAGAATTTGTAGATGACTTAGTCAGTCAGTGAGTCACACTTTGGGCTGTGTGTGTGTGTCTGTCAAAAAGACGCGTTTTCAAACGCCGAGAAAATTTTGTAATTGGAGGTAATGTGATGTAAGATTTGTTTTTTCGAGGAAATTAGATAAAAATTTTAACAGATTATTTAATTAGTTAAATAGGGTTCATAAAATTTGACGGACTGTTTTACAGCATATCAGAAAGTTACCCCCTTCGTCACTACGTATATATCACATCTCTCTTCCCCCTGACTTCTTCCATTCTCTCTCTCTCCCTCCTCCTTCTTGCATTCTCTCTCTCCTCCCAAGCTATATACTGTTTATGACAGGCCTTCATTGCGTTGGAGGCGGGTATCCCACGCAGGGGTGCTCTGCTATTTTCCGACAGGTAACTTTATGAACGTTTTTAGTTTTACAGTTGGGTATTCTCCCACTACGTCTGGGAAAAACTCCGGTGAATGGTTGGCCAGCCCAGTTCTCTGGAAAACAATGTACAATTTATTTCATTTCATGGAATAATTTGTGTGGAATGACATCTTAATGACTCGCATGAAATTGTGATAAAACGTGCACTCGGCGTACATAATCAGTCTTACTTCACCTGCAGAAATTTTTTTACCCTTGTCTTATAAACATCCTGCGGACAAAAAAGTTTTGATTCGTCTCAGGAAGCCTACTGTGTCGTCTGTACAGCGATGATATTTCCGACTCTCCTTCCACGGACTTCTCTGTGCTGTCTATGCAATTCCAATGATTTTGGCTTGTTTTTTCTCTCTCTCTTTGTTTTTGTATATTTATTTCTTATGTCCATTCTTGTGGTTTCTCAATGACATACATACAATGAAAACCAGCAATGGCGTATATTCGTACAAATGTTTTAAATAAAAAGCTAGAAATAAATAATGTTTTTTCAGTTGGTTAGCAGAGCGACATCGTTAAGAGGCCGTGTCAGTAAATGTTTATTTCCAATATTCTGCTCTAGAAGTTCTCTCTTTTAACAGTGAGATTTAGTGGCTTTTTCAACCGAAGGAACTGTAGCCGCAGCGCGTGATAAAGCTACTATATATACCCTTATCACAGGATTAGTGGGAAGGTTGACAGCTCGAGTTTACTCGACGAAAAATGTATCTGGTTCCTCGACAATCTGAGAGGATGACAATCTGACCGG
Source organism: Bacillus rossius redtenbacheri (assembly GCF_032445375.1). Lineage (NCBI taxonomy): Eukaryota > Metazoa > Arthropoda > Insecta > Phasmatodea > Bacillidae > Bacillus > Bacillus rossius. The sequence continues at coordinate 33,410,085 of NC_086336.1, forward strand.
CGGCTCACTAGGAAATTGCGGATGCAGGGATTCAGAATCAAGAAACCTCACTTATACAACTATGGTATGAGTCGAATCTAAAAATTTTAATACTTTAAACGTATCGGAATACAATTAATCTTCAAACATGTGGTAATTATTCTTTATCTGGATGTAATAGTCCGTGATAAATAATGTTAGTTGACATTAAAAAGTATACGAAATTCATCATGTAACGTTTTAAAAGGATAATAACATAAATGCATATGCTTAGATATTGCATATGCATCACACACAATCTAAATACAATCTCACTTAAGTCAGACTACCTAATTTTTTACAATGCACCATCATACAGTTTAACAGAGGTAGGTGAACCTCTTATCGACGTTGTTTCAAAGAATTTAAATTTACAAATATTATACTATTTATCTTAATACGATATGTAGCCTACCTTTATGAATACGAACTTACAAAAAAATTATTGAATTTATCACATTACACTTTAACATTACACAAGACTAAAACACTAACAAAACTTAATTTTATACATTGCTGTAGCATATTAGAAGACGAAATAACTCACAAGACTAACATTAAGAGGGCTGCATTACAAATTTACTTTACAGAGAAGAAAATATCCTTTCAAGAAATTTCATTACCTCATTCATTACATAATACTGCCGTTGATGTGATCGTAGATATAAAGTATTTAAAAAATATATTCCATTATGTTTATGTAAATATTTTGAAAACGTTATTGCTTAAAGATGCTCATTATTTAAATAATAACGAATCTTTTACTTTTATGTACTGAACAAACAAAATACTTATAAGTTAATAAGAATAAGCTTAGTTGAGTAACATCTTCAATTTGTATTGAATTCAATGTACATATCGAAAATCATGTACAATGAATGCAACAGATTGAATTCAATAAATATTTGATCTTGTGAAACGGCCATAATATTGATGTAGATTAGGGACCGGAAAAATTCGCGGTTTCGACGGCCTTCAGGATAGACTGCACATTCCCCTGTACACTCGGGCAAATAATGGCAGTTCATTTGCTGCTGACTTGTTAGTCGTCTCAGCTTGTTTGTCTGTGATTCGATCCTTCTTTGGTTGGTGTTTTATAATTGGTTGAGATTCGTCCAGATGAACGGTAAGCCAATAGCAAAATCATCTAAAAGGTATATGTATTTGACTTCTAGCCTATCGCCGAATGAATCCGCGAATTTTTCCGGTCTCTATTAATTATAGATGCTCACATGCATCGTGAGAGTCCGTATAAAGCCTATTACAATTCTATAAGTATACATTAAAATGCTTTTAAAATATACATGTGTAATATAATTAAAACTTGTTTAAGTAAGATCATCACAAAAAAAATGAAAATCCTTCAACAGTAAGTGATGTTTTATAAGATTTTAACAAAACACACTTACAATAAGAGAATACTAATCATACCACATAATTCAACACAAAATATACATTCCAGTAGGCGCTACGTAAAAACAACTTCTATTTTTATGCTGATAACTCTGCATTGTTTTATATATATCATTATTTCTAACTTTTAATATTCTCTACACATTAACTGAAATTACTTATTTACAGAGTCTTAGCTAATGTTGGTCTGTACCACATACAGTTCGTACGATATCTCTACGCAAAACACATACAGTTCATTATTAGTAATATCAATTATATTTCATGAACATAATGAAATTAGTATAGGCCCTAGGTTGTTCACTGTTAATTGAGTACTTCTGAAGTATTTTCATTGTGAGTTAACATACATACCAAATGCCATTCTTCCATTAAAGTTACAAAGAAGACAACAAGATAATATAAATATGTATGTAGTACCATATTTTAAACCCCTATTAAATGAATAATAACTCAATCTCTATTCTGGACTATTAAGTAATAATTTTTATTAATGTTATTTATAACTTAAATAAAATGACAACTAACAAATTAGTAAAAAAATATAATTACGTGCGATATAGTGTGACATTTGTACTTGGACGGCAAACGAATATAATAAAATGTCTATGACAATGTTAACTTTACTCATTATTATGGAAAGAAACAAAATGGGCAGATAAGCATATTCTACGCTGACATTTAAAAATGCTCAATTTAAAATGAACATTCCAAGAAAATTTATTTTATATCACCACAAAAAATCAAACTGCGGCGTCATTTTCCCGATGACAAACAAAAAAGTTGTATGGTCGCGAATAATACATTCGTATGGCGTCACATCAGCGGAATATTCCCTTGGCATAAATGTGTGAATTCTGTGGCACTAATGGAGAAGTAAACCTTCGCTCGAACACAAAAACAAATGAACGAACAGCTTTTTTTTTTTGATAAGATGTGTAATCGGAGACCCCTGGGGTGGTTGAAGAGTGTCAGGTCGGTCGCCAGACCAGATAGTAAAAGCTCAGGGGCTGAGGATAGAAAAGGCATATCTCCAAATTATTAAGTATAAATGTTGTCATGTAATAGTTAAAGACTTGATTACACCCAGGTTTATAAACCCATCATGATCATGAAGACACTGATCGGAAGGTAATGTGCAATACATTTCAATGGCGTTTTCAGTTTTTGCTAAATAATTATAAATATAAGCAAAATTTCAATGTATCTGGACAAATCAAAATATTGATAATATTATTTTCATCACAGAAATAATATATGATATGATAAATAAATTTGAAAAAAGCGGTTATGTTAAATGTATTGTATACTTTCAGTAGGCAAAATTTCCGGCCCCTACCTCTTATAGACTTTGAGAAAAACTGCCTTTTAAAATAACATTTATATAGATAGGAGCGCAAATTTGTGACACGGCCTCTTAATTTCTACTCTAAAGTTATATTTTCTTCTCTGCCAAACAAAAATATAAAAAAAAGGGGAAAAGGTTATACTTACCACGGAACCTTACTTTTCTGCGATGAAGGATTATTTTTTTCCGCTGGTGTACTCGGTGTAAGTTTTCAATTACGTAATGGGAAGTCTTCTATTCCCACGCTCCAGTTAAAACAATAGCGTGCTGGAAATAGCTAGAAACACAGCACTTCGCGAGTAACGGCGTTCCCTTTATTTGAAACTCCGCCTCTCTTTATCCCAGCGACTGTTTTTTACAAGACTTTTTTTGATGTGTCCGCATCTTAGTTACTGGTATACGACATTTGGTAGGAATAGTTTCGTGGAAAAAGGATCGGAAGTCGATGAACGGAGACGTATCACAAAGATGGCGGACCCACGTGTAAACCTATTTATAGTCACTTTCGTAACTTTAGGGGATATGCCAAACATATCGTCGTGCCAAATGAATCTTTACGATAGTGAATCTAACGTGGAATAAGTTTGGTTAACTAAAATAGTCACAGTAAAAAGTAATCACAAGGTTTAAAATACCTGAGAAAACAAAGATTATAATAAAAAATATTAAGTATCTTTCTAAATTTATAATAGGCTTAGTGAAACGGTGGTAGAGCGCGTGTTTGTTAACATCGATGGGTGTGGTTCAAATATCGTTGACAAATAATATTTTTGATAATTTTTTAATAACATTTATAATATAATAAAGCTGACTCAGCTCAATAAGATTAAGATTTTTTTTGTAGAAAGTATTTACAGGCTTATGTCAGCCGTTTTAGCAAAGCATATATAGGTACAAACAAATACTTAGTGTTAAAATATTGATTCAAAAATGTTTCAGGTTAATATTTTAGTAATGTCATCATATATATATATAAATAATTACGCTTATCACTGAATCATTGACTCTGTAACCCAAGGATATATGTAAACTTTGGAGACAAGCATATCATGAAAGACAAATTAGTTTACTCCATAGAGATGTGTATAAAATAAAAACTAAAAGTGTAACAACAGAGTAACATTTTAAATACAGCCTTAATTATTAAATTAAAGTGTTTATTATATTCAGCTTTAGGCACCTTACAAACAGTTATGCTTATAATTACTAAAAAGGCTTATATCTCAAAAGTTTATATCTAAATGAGAAACTGTGAAATTTTTTTCCCTTGTAGGAAATCTAAGTTTCCGTCACTGGAAAACTTTTGATGGTATTTTGATTTTGGTACTTATCCTCTTTAGAAAATATTTGTTGCTATTTTTGAAATATGGTTATATCTTTGAAATTTATAATTGTCTTGAAAAAATGTTGGTATTTTTATCTTTTGTGTATAAAATATATGTTTTTATTCCAGATAACATTGTGCAGATTTGCTTTTTTGTAGTTACGCAATTTTAAGTTTTATATTATATTTTTTTGTGGTCTTCTAATTTGCTGCTGCTAAAATTATCGGTAAATAGCGTAGATGCACTTTAAATATAAAGTCAATTGTTCTCATTTTATAAATAACATAAATAACTTTAGTTTTCACAAGATTAAAATTAATAGAATTTTAAATAAAAATTTCGTGTACATTATATTAAAGTGTTTGTTATATTAAAAATTTTTCAATGGGCGCCTTAGGCGCCTTACAACCTCCTAGTAGAAGTATAACTTCTAAAGTGTACGAAAACTTTACAGTATTAACTGTAATATGAATTTTAACAAGATGGGTGTTATATTAATAAAATTACTTAACAAAAATCAGGTCCCAACCCGAGGTTTTCTGAAAGTTTAAAATGTCCTGTTGTTTCATGGTGATAATTTATATCTGCGTTTGATGTTGGCGAACAACGTGTATGGTTAATGCAGCGAAATATAGCGGCTAGCGTAGAAAGTGTATGTGTGGTTCGCATCCATAAATTTTGGTTTTGAAAAGCGAATGTATTATTTCGGATATATTTTTAATAATTTTAAGTTAAATTTCTGCGCGAGTTTCGTATTATAAGTTTATTTGTGACATGAAATAACACGAGAACATTTGAATTTGCACGTTACAGAGGTAAGATTTTTTTAACATCACTGGCGAGAATACTGAAAGACTCCACATTTTTGCCTCGTTTTCAAAGGTAAAATCGGACAAACGGCAAGTCTTTGCTACGTTATATTTTATAACACAATTAGCACGAAAATCAATAAATTATTATGTTATCACACAACGTAATGTTAATAAATGATCCATAAATGTCCTTTAGACAGTTCGTAATCTTTAATAATAAGGCTGTAGCAAGAAAAACACTGTATGAATTTTTCTACCAACGTGTCACCAAAACTCTTCACTACTTATAACTGTATTGAATTCTGACCATGTAGGCCTATATTATCCTGTTACAGGCGCAAATTTGGAGTTACTGTTTCCAAATATTTTTTGTACGCTAAAAATATTAAAGAAATATCAAAGTAGACTTCTTAGTGCATGTACAATTAATAATTTCGTTTGCAATAAAGTGTTTTAGATCATAATTCTGGACATGTGCCGTTGCTAGTTTGCACTGTTTTTCGTAGAGAAACTTCAAAGAACGGACAAACAAATAATAATACACAAACACACAGGAAAAAGTAAAAATCAATGTCAAATGTTAAAAGTATAGACAGCTCAGTGAATTCCTTGGTTAAAAATTAGAACAATGTCACAGCACACCCGAACATAGTGGGCTGACAACGAAGATACAGTTGCAACAAAAACATTAAACTCTAAAAAACATCAACCTTAGACAACACAGTGACAGACACAGAAACCCAGCATGATTCTTAACAGATAATCTAGACAAAACACCCACAAAACAGCGATGCACATGCGAACCCAGCTGCCTTGTTTTCGGCGCGTATGTACATTTATCTTTCTTTGTCCATTCTTAAGGTTTTCTCTGAGACATTCATTGCAAACTATCGATGGTTTATGCATCCAAAATAATTATTTAAATAAATGTTCCCCATAGCAAGAATCATTCAAAGAACGTGATCTTATAGTTTTTTTGTGAAATGACCCAATGCCACTTTACGATTAGCGTGTGGTGCAATCAATTTTAACCTTTCCACGAGTAGACTACATCGTACTCGGCAGCCTTTTCGGACTTATTACTCTAAGGACGGTATTCCAAGAGACCAAAAAAAAAAAGGTTTAGGTGTAGAATATGCTACTCCTGTACCTTATCAGTATTCCTAGTGCACGATAGGACACGGCCAGTCCCTTACTTTTTAAGGAACGAATCTTGGTGTCCTACCCTTTGCCGATCTCGTGCCCAAATTCCGCGCATGTGCACGTTTTCGTTGATTTTGTCCAGATGGACGGATCCACGTCGGACGCCATGCACTCGTATACAGTCATTTTTGTGATCGTCAGGGGACGTACCAAGCGTGTTGGTGTGTCAAACGAAACTTTATGATAGCGAAACTATCTTGGAATAAGTACATTCTGGTAATTTTAATGGCCATAACAAGAAATAATCGCAACTTAAAAAAAGTAATTAAGAAAATAAGAAAAGAGGTTCTATTTTTGGGCGATGGTACTGCTACATTTATAATCTTTGCCGTAACAATTGCATAGAGGGTAGCGAAAAGTCCGCTAGAATGTGTTGAAACATGTTTATAACGTCGCAGAGCATCGTTTATTAAAACGGTTGCTGAATTGTTTCCTTGCTGGTATTCGGTTTGGACACGTTCTGGAATACGGCCCGCGAGTTAGGTTACGGTCGTATCCCAACAAGGCGGTGCTTATTCGCTACGTTACCAGAACGTCTTGGAATATCACCCTTAGCTAACGGAAAATTTCACGTGTTCAATGACCTCCAGGATAGACTCCACAGTTCTCTGTATACTCAGGAAACTTCGCATGTACATTAACTGCTGAATGGTAGAGTATCTCACATGGGTGACCCGAGATTCGATGTGTCTCATTGGTCTTAGTCCTCCAGGTAAACCGTGAGCCAATTGCAGAAGCGGTAGAAAGCGTTAGTATATTTGAAGTTTGGTTTATCGTGTAATAAATCCGTGAATTTTTTTGATCTATAATTACTGCGGTTAATATTCTCCAAATCCCAAAGCCCGGAAAGTACGTTTTCAAAAAATAAAATAGGGCTTTTCTTTTTTATGCGGCCATCGCATAATTTCCCACGCAACTGATGGGACTCAACAATCGCCTGAACGAACTGTCAGTTTAACCCGGGGGGGGGGGGGGGGGGGGGGGAGGCTGATGTCGCAAGCCAGGTAACCAATCCTTCGTTGGACAGAACTCCGCAGTTGCGTCACACAGAAAGAAAATTCTGTTCTTTCACAAAAGATTCCTTTGGAAACCAGCTACTAAGAAAAAATTTGCAATACTTTAAGAAAGATATTGACTTTGTACAACACATGGATTTGGTTATTTTTGCATACATTAAATACGTTATCCGAAATAATAATGAGTATTTAGTATGAAATTTGGCACATAATTATGTATTTTAAATAATGTTTAATTTGAACATAAATTTTTTAACCATGGAGATAATTAGCTTATTTTGGACTACTATTCTGTAGTGATGCAGTTGTTTTCGTGTAAATGTACAAATTTAAAAATATCTGTGATTTTAAATGAATATTCCTGTTATATTAAAAATAAGCAGCTTCTCCCGTCCCTCCCCCCTCGTCTAGTCCCTGGTTCGGAACTGCAGCGCGCTGCGGCGGACATTAAATATTCAGCACGCGAGGAATGGCCGTTTCCGCGGGCTTTGATGTTCCCGCCGTTAATTTGAACCGCCGAATGTGAAACGCCGCGTTACGTTTTCTGGTAATAGTGCGCCCGTCTGGCAGGGGCACAAGGGCGCTAAGGGCGACACTGGCTCGCGCATCACTCGCCTCTTCGCCCCTACGCGCTGGGCTCCGTACTGGTGTGTGGTCTTCGCGTCGGTGACGCGCGTCTGAGGGACTTAAGGGCGCCGCCTATGTCCGTGGGAAAATCACTTCGCGCGCTTGGACGGGCTCATCTTCGTGCAGGAATCGCGGCAGACGCTGGAACTACTCGCCGTGGCTTTCCGCCCCTCGAAAGGCGGGATGGTGTCTTCCCCCACCCGACCGCCGAGCAGACACCTGGGTGGGAGAGTGCGCGGGCAGGGGAAAGGGCGCGAGGCAGATAGTGAACGTGGTGTCCGCTTCCCGGCACCGAGCCGGCACCTCGAGACACTTGGCTGGCGCATGCGGCGGAATGTCATTGTTTAGGATTTCCGCGCTGAACTAAGGCCAGATTACACTTCAGAGAATCGTGAAAGATATTTTTATGCCATGATACTTTCTTTTGGAATGAAGAAACTATAATATAATTATTATTACCCATTAAACGAATGCTCTGTTGCTTTTAAAGTTGTGTTTGTATGCAATATTTTGCAGCTGATGAAACAATCGCCGTTTATTGTTCTGCAGTAAAATACATCTAGCATATTTCATTTCGGACGCTATTGTTTTCAGCCGTTCTTATAAATCATTAGGTCCGTTCTACAGTGAACGCACAAAAACGAATATTTTAATATACTTGCAACAGTGGACGCAAGCGGACACGGAAACGCTTCGGCATGAGATTGGCAACACAACTCTTGCGATTGCGTTTGAGTTTCCGTTATGCGTTTCCGTTGCTTACGGTTCCGTGTCACTGTAGAACAGGCTTTAGTAAAAATGGTTAACGAATAAAGATATATTTTCCTATTCAAACTCGGAAAATATAAGTGGCCTTTTATTATGAATGCCGTAACTGCATGCAATGATATGAAAGGCTTAGAATGATAGTGGAATAAGGCACATTACCAATTTTTAACAAAACAATTATTTGTTACGATATTTAAAAGACAGAACCAACTAAGTGCTTGAATGATTGTGAGAAAGTTAATAAATATTAAATAATTTAGAGTGGCTTTCGTATGAAACATATTTAATGTAACACTAGTGCTTCGGAATATAAGTGACTTACACCATTATCAATATTAGCCTCTCATATGTTACGTAAACGATGATTGCCTCACTCCTTATATGGTTGGCTGTGAATTAACAAATGGTGTTTCAAATTTGTGGTACTTTAAAACAACTATCTACATTTGCTATCAAATGAGATCGTTTTGTTTCTATTGCATTTAATAACAAATAATTTAGATTATTACCGACTGAACTATTAAACTTGCTACGCATTAGCGTACACTGATTGGCTAAATTTATTCTTATATGTTCGTCAGCCTGTGTGCTGCTTAGCGCTACAGCTCACAATTTTTAAGAGATAGTGCGGAAAACGATGTCTAGAAAGAACATAGCGAATGCAATTTTATTTCAGGACAAAAAAAACTGTAAATTTCACTGCGGGTCATAAATAAACTTATGAAATATTTTATAAAAAATTAAGACATGTTTAGTTTTTGTTCTACTGTAAGTTAACTAGTAGTCTAATGTTTATTCGTTTGTGTACTCGTATAGGCCTTTCTATATTGCCTGAGTTTATTCTTATGATTGTCTTAGATTATTCAATGACCTAGTGAGTGTACTAAAGGATTAATTTGTCATGTAATATATGACAATGTTACTCAACGTACTACATCCCTATTTATTGTCGTCGGTCTTAAGTAATGTAAACTCTGTAATGTTTCTAATCTTAATGTATTTATATATTATTCTTATTTTAATATGGGTAATACCATGTGTGTTTGTGATCCTTCTTAATGTAACAAATACTATAATGTATGTTTTCTTCATATTCCTACTTAATTTTAAAGTACCAGATGTGTGAATTTAATATTCGTTCACTATTACAATAATAATGTACTACAGAGGCACATGTATCCACAAATGTAAACCTCTTGTAGGCACTTTGTACAGATTGGTAGTAAATCGTAATTAAACTTTTCCTTTGGCAGTGTATACAAAATGCCAAAATAAAATGGAAGGGTATGTAATGAAATCACTTGCTGCAAAGTGTGTATGGATATGTGTATATTTTACAACATATGTATATAAATATCTTTCTTGTAAATTACAACATTCATAACAAAATATATTATTCACACAACACCTAATGCTCATTCAACAATACCACATTTACATATTTTATTTACATTTTATATCTATGAGAATTGTTATGTTCATTCTTACTACAGGTTATACATCTATGTAATTTGTACCACAAAATAAGACAGTTGTCACCATGAATCAGCTTAAGTAAATGGTAAAAAACTGGCTTAATGTTTTGAAACTGTTGAGACAATAGCTACAATACAATAGCTCTGAACATACATACTAATTGTTTACACAAAAAAATATTCCACCTTACATATTTAAACATACAAAAATAAATATATTCATACAACTATTTTAGATTCAGTATAACAAATTATTTCGTTTCGAACACTCTTGATAAATAATACGGTTCAAATACAAATAATGAAACTAATGTTAATACATCAAAACCAAAAATAAAAATAAACAGCTGCTCGATACTAGTAGTAAACTATCAGCGCACAATATAACATGTAGAGTGAAACAAACATTTTACGTATATCTTTTAAAACGATTCACAATGAGATACGGCCCATAATAATATAATCTAAGTGCAAAGTTATAAGACACTGCATGCCAATTACACTGTTACATTATATTGATTTAAGTATTTCACAGCATACACAAACATAAGGTTTTTTTTCTGTTGGCACGGAAACTGGCAACTGGGCACTTGTCTGTATAACTGTATCATTTCAAACATCTTTCGTCAAACTAGTACGCCAATTTTCTATGTTTCAATTGTTTATTGGACTAGAAAACAAAAATCTATAGGCCTAACTGTAATCTTTATGAAATCATTTTTGTTGTTAATATCCTTCTTTAAAAATGGGAATTTACCTGTACTGTTTGTGGTAATTTTGGCTTACATGTAAGGCTATTGTCCATCAATTGTTTACAGTGTATTATCAGGTTCCCTGATTTCCATATTCCTAGGATAACGTGGATCTATTATTTCCGGTAGAAGGCACGTCATGTAAAACTGTGTCAGTTTGTTGATCATTTTTTCTTTCCAGAAACTGTTCTCTCTTTCAATTTGTTGCACTAGTAAGCCACGTGGTGTCCAAAGGACGAAATAACAGTACTTACGATTGGTAATATGCAGTTGTCCCTGCACTTGGTACATGTAAGCATGTCCTTTCTTCAGAAACATTTTACCATCCAGAATGTTACAAAATGTTACTTTTTTCTGTTCCACTGCTTCTTGTGGAGACATTCTGGCAGCTACGGCAGGACATTTTACTTCAAGGATACCATCATCTCCAACAAGACCGTCAGGTGTTGCTGCCAGCCATGGGTGTTCCTTATCGACGAATAAGCCACAGCGAGCCACCTTCTTACCAAAGTTCACTTCAAAATCCTGAATGGCGCTATGCTCATTTTCCAATCCATACCTTGTGGCCTCCGTCCCTGAAAACCTACTGTACAATATATTGACAACGGATTTTGCTCGCTTAGTGGATTTCTTCATGTTACAGATTCTACCGAAATTTGATGCTGTCAGTCGCTTGATTCTTTCTGATTTCCAGAGAACAGAATCATTTTGCCCTTTGGTAGCGATTTGTAGATTTTCTCGTTCTTCATCCGTTTTACAAAGACTAGCGAGAAATTCCTGTGTCTGTCTTGCATATTCGTCTGGTTCCATGTCAGGTATGCGTTGTTCTACACAGCCATAATCCTTGTCAGGACCTGTCACATACAACTTTCTGCGCTTAAATGTTTGTGGGTTTGTCAGCCTCCTGAGCTTTCTTTTCTCTGATGAACGTTCCTTGCGCTGTATGTGAGCTTTAGTGATGTTTCCTTTATGGATAAAGGACTGTGTTTGAGGACCTGAATTAAAAGAAATTACAGAGAGCTCGCTTCTTGTTTGGTAGCCACCACTCAAACAAAAGTTTACTCGTTTACTTGAAACATGCTTGCAAACCACATTATTGAAAGACTCTGCTGTATTAGTATTGACATTATGTAAAAGGCTTACAGCATGATGTGCAACAATGTTTCGAGCTGCTATTATTTCTGACCATATACCTGCCTCTTGAAGAGGCGGTACAAGGTTTTCCTCGTTTTCTTTCAATCCGCTACAGAAATAACCTCTAATTGCGCATCCTGAGTGGTCACCAAATACGTGAAATGGACCATTGTAAATGTCAAGTTTTAACTCCTCAATTTTTCTGTGAATTGGAAACTCTTTTTGAGCACGCCTATGCTGCACAGCTCCGGTGACTGCAGCTCGAAGGCGGAGTTGTTTGTCAGATACAGCCTTTCGTAGAACAGGAGAAACGGAACCAATTTCGTTTTTCGTCTTTTGAGCAATACAACGTATCCTTCGAAGGTAATTTCGCAGTATGTGGTTAGTACATTCAATTTTGGTGATTGTAAAATTTGGACCATATGGCTGAGCCTTCACCAACTGGGTCATAATGCTGCTATCGCCATCTCCTGAAAATGTTTACAACACGCTACGTACTAATGTGATAAATGTATAGGTATTTATTTATATACGAAAAAAAATACAAGGCCATGTTGCAGCGTTTCGAAAATAATGAGTTAAATTTATCAGTTAGTTTCCAATGTAATGAATTGAGAAAATTCATGACTCCGTGAAATGAAACTGTGAACAAATCCTTAGAAGCTATTTAAATCTACCACGTATAATTCGGCCGCATACATTATTTTGTCATTCTTTATCTCATTTTCGGGCAAAAAATTGGCGTTAACTTATTTAGAAATATTGGAAAAAAACTGTTATGTTTATTGGTATGACAATACTTTAATAAAACGTTTAAGGTGGTATTGTTAAAACTGGGTGATTTTTCTGTATAGACAAAACATTGATTAAAAATTATTGTTTTTGAAGGGCCGTTAAACGCTGTAACATGGCCTTAAACAAGATAAGACTTCAATACTCTATTTCTCACAAATATTAAAACTAAGGCCGCATACTTTACAATATTTTTGGGTCCTTTTTTCGGCTAAATGGAAAACTTTATACCTTGCATACCCTTTAAAAATATTCCTAAGAACCATACCAAGACATAAATCTGCAGTTAAGCCCTCAAAGAAGTACATATATTAACATAGTGGTAGGCTCTGAATTGTATGGCTATGCTATTTCTGGGGTATGAAATACAAGTGCAAGACAACATTTCTTTAATTAACACAACTACTTACATACAATGGCTCACTGAAAAATACCTACAGAAAACTACCAAATCATTTTTAACTCGAAATGGCCACATATGCACGTTCTTCTTGTAGGCATATCAGAGCGCTCGGTTACTGCTCTGAGGCTAACTATTTTCATATAGTTCACAATATTTAGTACCTACTCTTCGCGAGGTTACATTTATAAACATTGTAGAGCTAATACCTTTCTGTATATTTAGGAAGTAGCTGTTACAAAAGCGCTACATTTCAGTTCGTTACAATATGCAGCATTGTATGAAAACATATGAAACGTGCGACGTCGGAAATAAAAACATTAAATACCACACGGCATTAAAATTATTTCGAAAATATACTATCGACACAAATACATAATAATTAATAACATCTGAAATTAACTGATCACCTTGTGACTCACCAATCAGCTGATGATATTTCAGGTTATGCATGGAAACACTGCATTTGAAACCTTCCACTATGATGTCAGATTCCATGGCATTTGAAGACTTGTTCCAATTTTTGAAACAGACGTGGTCCTTTGGCGTCTCATTTTTACTGTTTGCTCGTGAACATATGCAGCAGTATCGATTCCTAGTGCTTGCGAAGATAACTTTTTTTGTTTCTTTTCCTACTATGCAAGCCTATAAGAAAAAAAAAACAAGCATATTTAATCTGTTCGCTGTAAAACTTAATGTAAGGTAACGAGTCATTGTATAATCAGGATAATTACATTATTTCGAATGTCTGGCATTATGCCAATAGGCTCTAAGTATATGGCTCTATGCCGGTAGGCCTAAAAGACTTTCATACTAGCAAACAGGTCTATCACAAAATAACTATACAATGTTTGCACTTATAAAGAATTTAAATTGTCGCATTTATCTACAAAAGAAGGAAATATTAACAAAATAACTATTACGTGTTGTTCACACTGTCATGAACTTATTTTAGTTACTAATAATACATAATTACTGATATAACACAGATTGCCTACAAATTATTATTCAACACGCAATAAGATTACGTAATACACAAACTTACCACCCCAGAAAGAGCATCATATTTGTTTCCATACGATCGTTTACACCAAGCTCCATCAGTGACAACTGCTATGAGAGGAACTCCGTCGACATCCACACTGCCATTTTCTACTGCCAATCTTGCTTCTTCTTTGCCAGCGGCTTCCATACTTTGACATGCGACATCGTGTATAACAGAAGATAGGGATTTTTGACATTTGTTGAAAGTCTCCTTGGCCATGCAAGGCATTTCCAAAGTTGAAGTTATGTCTTGTAACTGTGTAAAACTTTGGCCCGTTAACAACATACTGTTCACCCATGCCATGTTACAGTTGACTTTATTTGTTTGGGGGTCCTCCGAGAAAATAGATTCAACAGTACCACACATATTACACTTGAAATCAAATTTACTTATCATTCCATTTTTATGTTCTTTTATTAATCGCATATTTTCAAACGAACACTGAAACACTTTGTTATGTTGGCTGATGCGCGACATTTCTTTGAATAGAAAGTCAACATCAAACAGTCGACGGCCTTGTATCGGAAAGGTTGATGATTCAGAGCTGAAAGTTTTTTTAGGAGAGGTTTGTTCGGGTGAAGATGCTGGTGACGAAAGTTTCTCCACGCCTTCAAGAAGCTGAGCGTAGTCACTTGTGACCGATTTTGACTCTTGTTCCGTGTCTGAAAATATTCCAGTAACATCATATTCTTCTGTAGGATAATCAGTAGTTGTGACTTTCTGCGGTGTCGCCAATATTTCGTTTGTCCAAAACGAACAACCTGCTCCATCGATGTCTACTTGATCATGTGAAGCAGTATCGCCGGGAGAGGTGGAACACCTAAAACAAAACAAAATTAAAGATATGATTTTCCTTGAAATAATAATCAAATACGCTATTAAAATTGTAAACAACTATTATTGTTGACATAATTAGTAGGCTAAAATTAATAATATATTTCATTAATTATGTCGCAAAGTTTGGCTCAATGTTCCAATTGTGAAATTACAACATTGCTGTGTAAAACAAAAATACCACGTCTCAGAATATTTTAATTATATAACCGTTAAAACAAAATAATTTATTAACTGTAGGCGTAATGGAAGATATGTTAAACAGTATTTGAATACAGCAAACAACAACACTTCCAACCGCTCAGCGATGGTAACAGTAAAAAGCTATAAACAAATAATATTTTGAAAACGCTCACATAAGTTATATACAATTGTTACTAGGTATAACCCTTCAACTTTCTTTTAACATAAAATGTAACTACGCAACTGAAGTACTATTTATAAGTGTTAATAAAGATCTAAATTTTAATCATAAGTAATTTAAATAAAAAATGAAAGATTATATTCTTTTATTTCTTCCATATTCCTATGTTTGTAGAATACTGTTACCTACTTTACAATTTGCTAACGAGTTTATCGGAAGAATGATTTGATCCGTGTTGTCTGCAGCCGAAAGCCGATGACCTGACCACTACGCTACCATTTCTTATGATAGTAGTTGAGTTAGATATAATATTTAGGTTGAATTTAAAAGTATGTGGACTGAAAACACTAATATTATATTATGAAAAAATACCGCCTCATAAATTGAGCGCGAAATCTTACAAATTAAATTTACGAATTAATATGTTTCACTATTTCAATTATTGGTTTAACAAAGTTAATATGTAGTTTTCTACAGTTTACTGATTGAGATGTTTCATCAAATTGAATCTGTGAAAAATCGTAAGTAATAACGAATATTCACTGATTCCGATGTAGAGTCAATTAATTTTCAGTTCTCAGTCATAAAATGATGGAACGTATTTATGTAAGCTATTATAAATACATACACACACGACATTTAAGAGAAATGTGTCAAGAACAGGCATATTACTTTTTTATTAATTTTCATTCAGTGCAGAAGTATTTGGAAACATTTAAGGAAACGTTTCATGAATCTCATACGGGAAAGCATGCTATAAAACTATGCAGTAATGTAGTGGACTATTTTATGTATGTGTATAGGCCTACGTAATATTCATATACAGGTATTCATGCGTTATAGACGTTTTATCCGTGCTAGAAAAGTAAGAGAGACACCTTCTTTCGGCATTTTGCCCTTTAATTATTCTTAAGTAATTGTTGAAAAAAACTATTATTCAAACCTTGCTGGAGACAACGTTATGTAGCAAGTCTCACTGTCTGTCTGGGTTTTCCTTTCAACAGCATTTTCTATATTCCCCGCGTGTTTGGATGTACTGAAAGACTCATGTGAAGTATAGTTGGAAAACCTTGTTTCATGGTTTTTCACGTAACGCAGCCTGTGAAAGAAAGAACATTTAAATTTAATACAGCTTAAATGGATAGTAAAGGAATATAAAAAATTATGCTATATAACCTTTTCAACTGAAAGTGAAGGCTTACATGTTTCTTAATAAATGTACAACACACTTACCTGCCGTCAACTAAACGTAAAACTTTCCCTTTGTTCCATTTCCTTTTCTTTCGAACTGCATTCAGACGCAAGTGACGTTTTTTACCTCTTCTTTTGTCTTCATTCAAAACTTGCTTTCTCGCAGATTCCATACCTTTGTAAATCAAACCTTTCTAAATGGGTATAAAGGCTAAACGTTCTACTGGCACTTGACGCGAGTCAATTCACCCACACACATTCACAAGTATCAGAGCACGCACGCAGGATGATGGATGTACGAACTATTATCTCGCACCTCGCACTGTGCGTCTGTCAAAGACAGCTACTGCCCTAGACTCAGGTTAGCGACACGCAGCAGCTGGGCACTCCCCCTACCAGCCGGATCTTTTCCCCCCGCATACCCACCTTCCCGCCGCTCAAGGCTACTTCCCCTCCCGGACTGATAGCGGCCGAGCGGAGCGCGTGGTGGCGCCACTTCACTGGAGTGTCTTACTGGCATGCAGTGCTTTAGAACTGCATCGTAGAACCATCGATTTTCATCTACGAAACTATATTTTTTTATCACGCGACGCAAGACAAAGGTGCATTCTACGGGTCTATAATTTTCCGAAGCCCGGGAAAATGAATCTTCTTACCTAAATCTCGCCGCAAAAAGTGCCGTTTTAGCCATTTTCACAGTCAAAACTTACCTATTAGTAAGGGAAAATAGAACGTCTCACTATTATAGGCCTGTAAGCTGTTCCTTAAATGCTTTTCGTAGCCAAACTGCAAAACAATACGTGGAATAGTTTTCGAATAAAAGCCGGATTTCCAAGGCTCTGCACGTCTCTGCGCTCTCCAAGTAGGCGGCGCCCTTAAAGCTTCCACTGTCCCCAGCCAATAACCCGCGGCTTTGCTTTGTTTTACTATTCAAAGAAAAGTATATGGTTAATTAACAAACATTTTTTCTAAAGAAATAGACACCATGAAATCGTCAGGAGCATATAATTTTTTAAATTCATAACATAACCGTTTGATGTTATTTTTTTTAAATTGGTTATGATTATATACTTTTAATTTTATTGTAGAATATGATTTTATAAATTCTTTTTAATATCTATTTTATCGTATATATAAGATATATATTCATCTTGATTTAATAAAACTTACTTCTTTTTCATTTCATGAGGTAGACGAAAAAATTGTTAAACACTTAACTATTTCAATTAAATTAAATTTAGGCCATTGTTTCACTAACACTTTCCTTTATTATGGTTAAAATTATGCTTAGAATAATTAAATAATTTAACCGAATTACAAATACCTCCATTATTTTAAGATATTTGATAAAATCGCATCTTTATTTGAACTGTAGAGTGCAGATATTAAATTTCTTATCTAACGTATTAGTTATTTCTTATTTATGCTTAGTATTACTTAAAATGTTTCCCGACTTTTTGACCCCTCTCCTCTTTTCACACAGGGATGCCTATGTAAAAATTCAAAATGAATAAATATGACAATATCCGTTCCCAAATAAAACCAAATTCATCATTTTTTTAGCGCAGACGTAAAGTTCAAAATAACTATAATAAACTTAAATTTATGTTGAATTTAAATATATCTTGCCAATACTCATTTAGTGGAGTATATATATATTTTTAAATAACTTAACGTGTGATAGTTTCGAGATCGTAGCTTAAGGAATGTTTATTATTAATTTCCACTATCTAATATAAAGTTTGATTTTATCATAAGATATTAATTTATAATCAACATTAACAATATTTAACCCCTTTAAGCAGTAGAACTTCAGCACGTAGTAACAAAGACTTGGTAGAGTTTGCATGTTTATAAATCATCACAGTCCAAACAGTACATGTTATGGTTTGAACAATGGACAAAATGGCTCTTAAATGCAATTCGTAATCAGACACTTTAAATAAATCATAAGTGGTTTGTAAATTGCGCGTTAACACCTGGAGCTCTGCTCACCGTTTGGCGACTCAGGCAAGCGTCCGTCTTAAGAGGTTAGGAAATGTCGCATCGTGCATGAATGATGAGAATTAAATATATAAATAGATATACACACACACGAACACACAAACCAACACACACACACAAACACACACTAGAATCTGAACGACTTGACAGAATTCTATGGGGTTGGTTTTGTTGGCTAGATATTTTCATTACGAAAACCTAAATGTACAGAAATTGTCAAAACATTGTATAGTCAAAAAAAAAAAAACATTTTTTCACTAAATAAGGACTTGAAAACAAAAATTAAACAAATATAAAAAATTAGCAGTAAAATTAATAAAATAACATAAAAATCCTGTATAGTAACCAAATCTTAGATGAAATATATTTCAATGATTGTCTTTACCTCTGCATAACAGAAAGTTTTAAATAATTTAAAATTAGCTTAAAAATTTAATGTATTTTTATTTAGTGTAAAATATTTCCTTACTCCTTAAATGATAATTATTTGGTTCTTTTTAATAGAAGATTAATATTTACAGGGCACTCATCCCACAAGAATAAAAATGATTGAAGTCCTAAAGCCGGTTGCTAGACACGTCTTATGTCTGAAAAAATTATATTATTTGTACTCATATTGGAATGTCTGACTACGTTCAGGAAGATGTGAGGTTCGTACTTATTCTTGAACAAAAATGCAACATGGATTAACTGTGCGTGTAATCAAAACTCAGACAACATAATAAAACAAATTTGGTTAAACAATTAATAACATCATTACTACTTTTTAAAGGAATTCTTTCATCTAATAGAAGTTAGAGAAATAAGCTTTTGTAAGATTCACCGTATTGTTTTTTAACCCAAATAAATTATTATAACTATCTAATATTTACTAAAAATTACTTTATGAAAATGTTACTAAGACTTAATTCATACAATTATTATCATTTATACTTATACAGAGATAATCTAAGAAATATATTTTATATTGTATTTTAAGAAGGTGGGCATTCTTTCCTAAAATTGTTTGTAGTTTTAATTTATCTAATGTTAATGAATGTGTGTTCCATAATAGTGTGTGATAGTTTAAATATTCCACATCCCAGAGCGGTTGACTCGAAATAGCATCCCCGGAACAAAAAATAATAATTTAATGTTTTTTATCTACCATGATAGAATTCTATATTTATAGTTTACTCAATCTGAAATAATTTGAAAAAATTCTGGTTTTGCATTCAATCAGGCATGACAACTTCCCGCAAACAGAGGAGCATCGCTGTGGCCGGATGTTAAATCACTCGTCTAACACCAAGTCTATTAGGGTTGAATCCCCGGCGCAGGTCGAACCTGGACATCTCGTAAGTGGCAAGCGTGGTGGACGTTACCGTGAGACGGCGAATTTTCTCGGGGTATTCCCGTCCTCCCTCCCCCACCACGCATTCCATCAATGCTTCACTCACATCTCATCACGCCTTATCACATCTAATGACTAGAAATTGACGAAACGGTAATACCAGGTTCATCCATTAAGTAGAGCATCAACGATATCATTTTACTTCTTCTTAAACACGAGTTTTATTATCTTCTTTTTCATTATATTTTTCTCGATGTATTGTTTGTCTTCCACCGAGCTGCGCACATTAAATTTAATATAAGTGTTTCTTTTCCTCATTTTGCACTCAAACTTTACAGTATATCAATTTATGAAAAGGAAGTGTAAATTAACTATAAATAAATGATAAAGAGTTAGCGAAAAACCAACCACATTCCGTACAAGAAACACGAGTATAGTGCATTTTATTGAACGATCTTGAGATACTGAACAATAGAATCAGGTTCTGCTCGTGCTTAAATTATTCGTCGAGTTTCCTTCGCAGTGAAAGGGCTGTTTAGGCTGTAGAGTAGGTTAAGTGCCAAGTTTTAGGATCATGTTTATAGTGTCAATTTAAGTGACAGTATTTTTATATAATAAAATTGTAGTTATCACAATACATTAACGAATTTTTGTAATGAAGAATACACACCAGATATAAATGTGTTCTGTTGTACATTGCATTAATCTGTAGGCATACTTGGAAGAAAGCAAGTGTTGTTTTTTTTTGCTTTAGACTTAACTAGTACGATAAAACATGATCCTTTTGAGTTTATATTTAAGGTAAGTAAATTCAGCAACAACAATTTCAAGAAAAGTCAACCCTAAATTTACGACGTGCCTTGGATAATATGTAATTTTCGAAAACATCTTAAACAGTGATATACACTACAAATAAGATATTTACGTTCATCACGCCACCATTGATGTTTGGTAAATCGTCATTATTGGCTGCTTTGATTGTATTTAAATGATTTTTTTTTAAAATTTCATTTTATTGCAGCTGCAGCCTCGGACAGTGCGACTGTCGAAGGCACCATCTTGAAGTGTCGAGTTGAGATAGACTGCTACGGGAAGCCAGGGAAGAGAGGCGTAACCACCAGTGCGCTAACAAGAGAGGCTCACAAAGCCGTCTAGAACGCGGGTCGAAACTTTTAACGACACAATACCAACAGCGTACCGGGTAGAGTTGACAATGTCGCCGTCTACAATATGAACCTGCCGCTTGGCTTTCAATTTGTCCTACAGACTCTACATTTAATGAGCACCTGAGCCAATGCTGTAAAATATTTCCAGTGAAAATTTGTATGAATTAAAAATATCATCATATTTATATTAATACAATAACAACTCAAAAGCATTATTCCATTTTAACAACAAAAAAAACACGCAGTTAATCCATATACATGTGGTATCATTATGTAGATTTCTTTATTATTGAGTTAAAAATAGTTTGAATTAATATAGTTTGTCGTGGAATTATTTTTAAAAATTGAATTTCTATATTATATACAGTATTATAAAACTGTAGATTCTCTGTTTGTTTGTTTGAAGTAGACGAAAACACTTACTATTTTGTTGAAACGTTTTTTCTTTAAAAGTTTATGACCTGAATTAAACATTATTATACTTTTTATCTCCCTACGATGATGGGAGTCGAAGATGTCCACATTTAATTGGTGATGCTTTCTTCGTTTCCATGGCAACGGCTATTGCGACGACAGTGGCGCACCCGCAGACAGTGCGAGAGTGTTCTGCCTGCAGATTAATATGGCTAGTTATTTAATATTTGTCTGTTTGTCTGTTTGTTTGTTCGGGCATCGTGTAAAAACCACTAAACCATTTTTATGAACATTTTATTGTTTTAAACCTAATGAATATACTTACAAACTGGTGTATATATTTCATCATGCTACGATGACGGCAGCCGGAGATATAACAATAAAACCACATTTCTTCACAACCCACATGATGTGAGATCCCATTTACACCGACACCCACTTCTATCAATAATACTATATACCACTAACATAATATTATTTATTTATTTTATCACAATCAATAATTATTTCACGATTGATGATTACTTTTTTAAATTACATAATGTGATAGTAGTATTAAAATGTATTTCCGAGCCCTGGAGCTGGAGTGTGGTGTAGGTGTCCGCCATATTGGATGATTTTGTCTTTTAACCTTGACCTTGACCCTTATTGTGCTTCTTTCCACATGTGCACTTTTGAATGTGCTTCTAAATGTGCTTCCTATTTGTCTAATTGTTTCCTTTTTAACCAACTTCAAAAAAAGGAGGTTCTCAGTTCGTTTGTATAGGTATGTTTTTTATGCATGTCCGGGCATAACGTCTTTGTTTATGAACAGATTTTAATGACTGATTGTGTGTTGGGTTCAATATAGCTCCAAGATGGTCCCATATATTTAATAGTTTTTGTACATAATAAACAATAAGTTACTAATTACAATAAACAAAAAAAAATGAAGTATTAATTTGGTGAATAAAAAATTTAATTTTTGCTTTTCAGTGAACTTATGTTACTTTGTGTACTTTGACGTCGGTTGATTATTTATTTTTAAATTTGTTTATTGTGAATCTGCTTCCAAATGTTCTTCCTTTCTGTCGAATGTGCTTTCAAATGTGCTTTCTTTTTGTGATTGTGCTTCCACATGTGCCACCTTTTTTTTAAATGTTCTTCCAAATGCGCTTCCAAATGTGCTTTTTTTTTGTCAACTGTTCTTCGAAATGTAATTTTTTTATGTGATTGTGCTTCCAAATGATCTACCTTTTTGTCGAATATGATTACAAAGTGCTTACTTTTCGTAATTTTGCTTTAAAAAGTGCTTTTTTTTATTGTGATTGTGCTTCCAATTGGGCTTCCTTTTTGTGAATGTGCTTCTAAATGTGCTTCCTTTTTGTGATTGTGCTTCTTAATGTGCTTCCTTTTTGCCGAATGTGCTTCCTTTTTGTGATTGCACTTTCAAATTTACTTCCTTTAGGTCGAATGTGCGTAGTCAAGTCTGAACTCAGGACTGATAACTTAATGTTCCACCACCACTTTGTCCTATTGTAGACGTAAAACATTTTTCAGGGATTCTTGGTCCTACAGTAAGTATAAATCATGCTAAGATTGTTGGTATATTTGCTTTTAATAGATTATATTGATACTGCAGGCCTGGCAATTCGAAGTCTCTTGTCTTGTCTGCTTTAAACATGTCATATTTGTTTGAAAGATATAACAGATATCGATGAAGAAGGCATCGTGGTTCAGATGCACTTGGCCTATACGCCCGAATTTGTACATGGCTTCGCGTCGGGTATCGGAGACGCTTGGCCTATATGCCTGACATTGTACATGACCTGGCTCTGTGGTTCAGACACGCTTAGCCTATATTTTTGTAGTTGGCACTCTATTTAAAATAAGTACACCGAATACAGCTTCCATTATATGCCTAGTGATGTCGTGTAACACATTTGTTCAGCTGGAAGGAGTCCTTGATTGCAGTGAGAATGATTAATTAAATACATGTTTAAGAGCATAAATTGCTTTTTGTAACGACCAAGGATTGAACCGATACTTAAATAAATCGAATCAATCTTTACATAAATAGGTAATTTTTGATGATTTTTTGAATTTTTTTTTTATTTCTAGGTTAATTATTACGAACTTTCAATGTGGTGGTCAATATGTTATCATCAGCTTACTGGAGGCTTGTAGATGAAGATTTTAAGCTGCTCTTAGGATTTTTTACCATATTTTACTGAACAAGATATATTTTTTTAACCAGAATAAACATTTTTGAATTGAACTGAGGAAAATAATAGATTGAATTAATGTATGTAGGTATTAATGAGTACAATTTTTAATGATTTTTTCCCTTTTTTTTTGCTAATGAATTACTGATTTTCAAGATGACCGTCCAGGCAGCTGGAAAAATGGCGGACACAAAGGTAATAAATACTACTATACTTTAGCAGTATGGCGGCAGCGCCCTCTAACAGACGACATGTGTACTACGTGACACAAGCGCTCCTGGTAGCGAGTATTGAAAAATTAAAAATTGTGGTTCGGCCTTGAACATGTGATGATATTATTCCTTCGAATTCAAAAAATTTACATGTCTCAATATGTGTGTTACTTTTATAGCCTATACCTTATTTAATTCTCAGTCTGGTAAATGTCTAGATGATCATGTGGTTAAAGGGGTGTGTTTTCTAACCCAGAGGTCCGAACAGTCATGTTTCGAATCACAGCACTTCCAATGTATTTTGTATAAAAAATTAAATTAAATTTGTCGATAAGGGTCATAACCACACTGGTAAATAATGGAACATCGACCTTACATGAATGAGACCGAGTGATGCTGGTGCTCTCTAGGGACAAAGAGCAGAAACAAAGATGGCAGTATCCAAAATTTCGGCCTCCAGCAGAACAGAAAAAACAAGATGATGGTCGCAACATAATCGAATATGGCGGTCTCCAGCAGATGTCAACACTATGGCGGACATGGCATCAGAATCGGAAAAAGTGCTTGTCATGTCAGATCCGAGATGGTGTGATGTCAGAATTGAAGTTGGCGGACATGACGTAACGAAAAATGAATCTTTCGGTGAGTGGGATGTTCTATTTTAAGATGGCGGAATTCAAGATAGCGACAGTTACTAAAATTGCAACGGTGACATCGTAATTAAAAATGGTGGAAAGTTATAGAACACTAAATGGCAGAATCAAAGATGGCGGAATCCAAGATATCGGTCGGGGTCAAGGTCAAAGGTCAAGGTAAAATTCATCCAAGATGGCCACTGCAACGTCACAAAACAAGATGGTGGACACTAACACCACTTTTCGTATCTAGGGCTTGGACATACATTTGTATACTACTATAAAAAAAAAAACACTGTGAGATTGTTCGCACGGGAACACACACACTAGTGTTAAAATAATGTATAAGCTACATATATTAAATAATAAAGATGGCAGTTATTCACGGCCATTGTCTGAAGTTGCATGACTTGTGGGATTTAACTGCATTAAAAGCGGATGCTATCTAATGATGGCGACTGCGATGTCGACAGAAACGTCGCTAAATTCCACTTGCTAAGAAATTTCTAACATTTTAAAATATATTTTCTAAATTATACACTGAAATTTTCTTTGTAAATGGAAAGGAAATATTCACGTTAATTACAGATATTAAAAAAATTGTACAATTAAATGAAAACATCGGAATCACTATTATATAGTGTTCGCAGTAATACGGGGTTCAGATTCTTACCAAGGTATTTATGCTTTGTGTTGTCCTAGTACCTCCAACAGTTAAAGTTATTTGTAAACCGTTCAATGGATAGCTTTCCAGTATTAACTGCGCAAATTATTAAGCATGATAAAAAAAATAAAGTACAAGTATATAATATTCGATTATTTTTTCCGTGGTTAAAAAAATTATGCTTGAATGAAACATCAATTGAAATATAAAATTATGCACCAATTTTTAGTAAGATATACTCAGTATTACCTCGAAAAACGTAGGCTAATTCAAATATGCAAAAATAACCATAGCCATGTATTGTAAAAATTTATGGTATTTTTCTTGTATTATTACGAACTATTTCTTGGCAACTGGTTTCCAAAGGACTATTTTGTAAAAGCATAAAACATTTTTTTTCTGTGTAGGTTTTTAAAGTATAAGTATTTTGTTAAAAATATAAATTTATATTTCATCAGCAGCAAACTTTGTTCAAATAGCTTTGTGAAGTCAACACGTTTCTTTAAACATATGTTTATTGTAATGTAAATATTTTTTATTAGGCTTGAATGATGACAATGTCACACTTTCAGTATAAATATGTGTGTACATTATAGCTCTCGGTATCAAGCCTTAAGGGGCCCGCCTACCTGGGCACACATACGGTGTGCAGAGCTTCAGGAAAAACAACGCGATTAAAAATTCTCAAGATATCCGAGTGGGGCCTATTTACGAATAGCATTTAAGAGTTCGCTGAGGGCCGAAAAGTACTTTTAATTTCGGATTAAGTTTTTAAACTGTATTTTTAGAAGCGTTAAAATGCCTAAAACACGTGTTTTCAGAGTAATTTTTAGGCATAAAACAATCAGTACAGATTCTTGAAAGCACTTAAGGGGATTGGTGCAGGACAAAAAACAGTCATTCGTCAGAATTTGTTGGAAATGAGCTTAAGTGTTTTATAAATGCTTGTTTATTACTACTGTACGGCCAGCCAGCACGTATATAAGCTAGCGGGTGAGATTTGGCAGTTAGTGGCGAGAAAGCTTCTGTGAGGGGAGGTTGTCGAATGTTGCAGCTCTGAGGCCTGCCATCTAGCGGGAATCTTTCGAAGGTCTTCCACAATATCGCCTTTCTCTCTCTCTCTCTCCAACACGGACACCCAACCAGCTCTTATCTTCGCTTCCCATCTCGCACTATCCTTCTTTCTCGGATCAGGTAGCCGCCCTTCCCCGCGTAGACTTTCGTGTTACTCCAGGAAACCAAGACAACCTGTGAAAAATTTGTCCAAAGCTGAATTTTTGTACTGTGGTAGAGTTGACTATGCTTAATAACATACCGAAAGTTTACCGCTGAAGACCTTGTGCGTTATCACCGAAAATTTGCATTTAAGTCCTAGGTGACAGCAACTTGCATCAGTCCATTAAAATGCTACCCATTTATACAGTTTTTAATTTTGGCTGTCCGTAAACTTACCAAAATAATCTAGAAACTGTAATACGCCCATTAATGTTAGAAAAAATTTAAATTTTTAATATTTAAGATATGTTATAAAGCGATTAATTCACGACATATATTTATTTTATCTTTGCCACCCAGATAAAAATACGATTTACACCGATTTGAAGAGCCCAATAAGAAAAAATGTCTAAATAAATGTTTTTAATTATTCTTTTAGCTTTAAGATAGTATATTTATAAAGAGTCTAGCATAATTATTTGCCTCATTAAAGCTGCCCGAGCGTTGCAGTGTACTGCGGCCGTACTGATCTTTCACGGCCGGCGGGCTTTGAAACACGCTGCGTACTGCGACACTCAATAAACTTGGTCTTATTTATGGATTACTTAAAATATATTTAATGCATATGATAGGGTGTATTCATGTTACATCTATTGAGATATACATATTCTTTTTTCTTATATGAATGATTTTTGATACAATAAAATTAACAATAAACAATTTCTGCTTGGAACTTGTAAATCAAAATTCTAGAGGACCTCTGGTTTTATATATGTGTGTTCGTATTTTGTTACAAAAATTTTATTATTAAAAATTATTTTAATACCAAAAAATATAATTATTTTTTATTTCTAATACATTATATTATTTTAAATCAGAACTGTGCAAAATTTTAATGTAGCCTATATTATAATATATATATATTTAATTATATGAAATTAGTTTACTACATAACAATTGAAGAAAACGATACACCGTAAATGTGCTTATTGAGTTTTGTCACTTTTATAACATAATTCGTATGATAATATTATTTTTTTCCAGAAAATAAATAAAACATAAGTTGTGTTGTAAAATGTATTGATAGAATTACATATTTAGTATTTTTTTTCTAAGTTAATTCATTGGAGTGCTGCGCCTAGCTTACTTCGTTGAATTGCTAGTGGCAAAGAGCGGTGGTGGATGTTTTTGCAAGAGTTTGACCGTATTTTATGACCCTACCTGTGAGAGGGTGTTCGTACCAGAAATCCTAACGGTCAAGGAAAATAGCCTTTCTCTGGCTGTAGTCACGTACGGGTCTGCTACTCGCGTAATATCGTCAGTTTATCACAACTTTCCGGGAGGTTCTATTGTTATTTATTTATAATTTAGAAATTAAAGAGTTGATCATACTAACATTTTTAACTAAGCAAATCGCATCCTGGAAGATTTTTATCTACGTAAGCAGCAAAAATCACTTGCAGTTAGGAAACTTTTATTCTTTCAGAGTAAAATTCAGTCTGGAATTACCATACATTAAAAACCTTAGTTTTCTGGAGCAAAAAACGTCCCAGCACGAGTGACTAACACTGCTGCACACACACTACGCATCTTGAAATACATCAGTGGTCAGACTATTGTACCAGACACTCAAAATATACACATTTAAACCTTAAAAAAAAAAACACACAGACAATATTTATGAAGTGATTTTGACGCTACACTCAACATATTTATGTAGCATGTAGTCAAATTTCTATAAAAAATATATTTTTCTTACCTTTTATGATTAAAATTACCAATTTAATAATAGGACGTTTAAACATTGAGGTGTTTATCACAGTTTCCATGTAGGACATTCTTTTATATTACTTTGGTGCCATAATGAGAACCGGCTTAAAAAAGTATTAAAGTTATTAAATTTACGAAACATTTTTGTGGATCATTGTAGAAATTATCATTAAGGACTCAACTGCTCATTATTGGTGTGATCACCAATGTTACTAAGAAATGTTCATTCTACTACTGTACAAAATTTTTGCTTTGGGATAATTTTCCATGTATTAAAAATTTTTGTTTCTTAACAGCGAAATTCGTCCCGACCCGAGCCTACTTCGACAACCTCGCAGTAGTATACACTACGCGGCTCGGATCGCTTTAATGGTCAAACTAATTGTATGAGACACTTAAAAAATATACCAATTTAAAGATGAATAAATATGCAACAACGTTTAATTCAAGCGATTTCCACGTTGGGCTCTTTAAGTTTATGTAAGATGTATTTATATTTCCTTAAAATTGAATGAAAGTGAATTCGTTAACTTTCATGATTTAAAAGGTATATTTTATAGAAACATGTTAAAACTTTGTGCTTTTTATCACTATCCTCAGATAGGGCAATGTTTCTAGATTATTTTGGGTTCCATACTGACGGTCTACTCCATAAAGTGCATTTGCAATATCCATTATTGTGGATCGTTGCAAAAAATTGTCATTTTGGACTTAACTGCCCGTTTTTGGTGTGACGCACAAGGTTTGCGGCAGTACTTAAACTTTTGACGTGTTACTAAGAAATTTTCATTCTACTACTGTACAAATTTTCGGCTTTGGGATAATTTTTCATGTATTAAAAACCTTTGTTTCTTCACAGCGAAATTTGTCCCGACCCGAGCCTACTTCGGCAACCTCGCAGTAGTATACACTACGCGGCTCGGATCGCTTTAGTGGTCAGACACATTGTACCAGGCTCTCAACAAATAAACTAATTTAAAATTTAAGAACTAAATCATGATCGTAAAATGGCCGCCATGGTGATTTGCGAATTTATGGAGAAATAAAAGCAGTTAAAATCTTATGTAGTTTCCAAGAGACATTATTACATCACCAATCATCTAAAGTAACAGGTTTACAAAATTTCAACATATTCAGTAACTAGTCAGTTTTTTTTTTCAAATGTGTTAGTATTAACAATCTGGACCATATCTAGTCTGTGAGGTCTGTATTGTTACAGACTATCTGTATTCCGGTATTTGGATTTTGAAGCTACTTAATGATTCGCTTTCAATGTCTATTAAAATATACCTAATGCTAATTGCAGGAATATTTCTACTCGATTTCAAAGTTATAATTCCTGAACATTTGTAGCAGACACATTTCAATGTAACACTTACTGATTTTCGAGTTGTGTTGAGGTTTCACATGCGTGGCCCCTGCTCTGGTAACAATGAGTCATCACAACCGGTGCCGTCTGTACGAGCGTCTACATAAGTTATCCTGAAATATGTTCTTAAATATTAATTCAAGTGAATTCTTAAAATCCTACACACCTTATCTTAAGTGTCGTAAATGAATCGTTATATTTTATAAATCCATATAATATAGGAGCCATAATGGCGCGAAGCAATGGACGCGATACAAATAATATTTTTTTTTTTTTTTTTTTTTTTTACCAACCACTACATCAGTAAATATTTTTGGTTTCCATTCGCTATGAATTCAAGCATGTAACATGTGTACTGCTTCTTCAATTCGGCCACAGTTAAATGGGAGGCTCTGAATCACTGAAAATTCCTCAACAAAATCAACGATGAATCACAGGCATTACAACAAACAGTTGTCACAAGTCAAGTAGCCAATGAGCAGGTGACATTTTTCGAGTTCGTAGAGGATTGTTGAGACTATCCTACAGGTCAATGGCAACGCGCCCTTACGCGCATGGTTAATACCCCGCATGAGTAGAGTGTAAAGGCGTAAGCCTGAGACACATCTAGGTCCTCATCTAACCGCGCACACTTAGATTTAACTCAGGATAGGGTGAAAAATATTTACTAATTTTGCAGTCCTAACAGTCACCAACGAATAGCCAGCATAATAAATAAATAAGCTCACGAATATTGTTCGTGAATGAAGGCGAAGCTGATACTTTGGAAACGTTACCAGCAGATATTAAATAATTTTTAACTATTATTTACGTAGCTTACTTCTTAAAACTGCATTCATGTAAATTGATTTTGTGTGATACTATGTTGAGTGTTTTCTGCTACACGTAGTTTTCTGAAAAAAGTCTATTGTGGCTTAATAAACTTGTTAACATTGGTGCCTGTCATAAAAAAAACTCAAACGTAATTATACGGATACATGTTGAGTATAGTTAATGAATGGTTCACGCATTGCTGAAAAAACAAAAAAAAAAAAAACATGTTTAAAATTTTACACATCTTTTTGTTGTCGCATCGCGTCCATCGCGTTGTACATACGCAACTCTGAAAAATAAATATATGGTAAAAAAAGCTATAATAAAATAATCTCGTATCTTTCTTTATTCTTTTTTCTAAGCGCTCTAATGGCTTTCGATAGCTTTGTTCTTTTGTGTACGCTGCTTGGTGGAGGTTTCTTCTGCATTTTATTCCTGAATAAATCTCACGCTTACAACAAAAAACATCTAGCTAAATCACTGTGCTAAATAATAACAGAGAATAACCATTCAATTATACGCCGAGCTATACCAAACACGTTATCTTATCTACTGAAAATGAGTACGTTGACCTTCATATCAGTTTCCCGCGAAATCCCGTCTCCCCTTCGTAAACAGCAGACAGCTGTGGCTGGGTGGGAACGAGCTGCAAAAAGTTTGGAAAACTGTCGCAAGGTGTCACTACTGTCCAGCGCGCTCCATAATTCCTCGTATCCGAGCTTGCACGCTGCTCAAATTTCTACAGCTACATTTTTACTTTAGGTCCGACTGCAATAAGCTAAAGACTAAAATAAAGTCAATCATTCAGCCGACATATATGTAGGCGTTTGAATTACAAATGAAAACGCGAATGTTATTAAATTCGCAAATGAATATCACGTAATTTCGTAGCAGCTTATTTATTAAAATTCAAATTGTAGATACGTTAAATTAATAATGATTACAGATAAAATAATGGTCACAGTCATATCTCCCGTGTCTGAAAATTTATCTGCGAATGTTTTACCACTGAATTCTTTATAGTTTTTTTTAATAAAGCTCGAATTTAAAAAAATTCCCGAAAATCAGCAATAACTTAATTAAAATAAAAAAATAAAAAAATAAATTTTACACCAGAATGGTTCAAATCTTCTCTAGCAGCTGAATCATTAACAAATATATTGTTTTTTTTAATACGATGCTGGTGCACCAATCCCCTTAAGGGGATTGCATAACACCTTTATCTTCATTTCTCCGCCATCTAATGTTACGGTCACCGCTCAAATTTCACAGTTATCCTGTGACGACGAGACGAATACGCGCCAGTTCAGAGATTTGCGCTTAGAGGCTATACCGCGCTGGAAGCACCAGCGAGCGTCGCGCTTATCATCCCGCCTCACTAACACACATACACCCCTGACGAGGCGGGCCCCTTAACGTTTGAATCACGAAAAATTACCGACTATTCATTTGGAAACAAAGAACGTATATCCGTAAATTCCCAAGTATTTCTGCGTTTTAGCCTATTCGGTACTAGACAAGCATTCCATAACAAATTCTTCAAATAACACATTGTTTCAGAGATCAGCGTTTAAAGTATTTATTTGAAAATTCTTTTTATAACAACCTTTGTATCGCCCGGATAAAAAAAATATTTTATAATATTTAGAAATCGGGATACATCTTTACGGATATGTTCAAATAAATATCTTGAAAGTAACACGCTTTACTATGTGTATAGCAGTAAAAATAATATATATTTTGGTTCGATATTTTATTAAAATAGAATCTTTATATATTGTCCTTTCCCGAAACACTAGTTCTAGTGTTGTTTAGACGGGAAAAAAAAGTATGTTGTGAATTATGACTTAAAATAAACGTTTTCTTTCAGTACATTAATGTGCAGCATATAAAATTTTTGAAATTATTTTATATGAATAATTTTCAAGATTCAAAGGAATCCATTATTTTAATGTAACTACTGTACTTGATTTAGACAAGTCTATATAAACATACAGTACATACAGATATTTTTCGCTTGGAAATAATTTTTTTCTAATACTAGGAGACCGCAGCTGCGCTAATTGATGTTACTGTGAGTAATATTGATAGAAAATGAATAAGATTATCTCTAACTTAAATAATTAACCACCACACAAGAATATCGCAAAAATTTTAACTTTACTTGCAATGAGTACTAGTCCTGAAATGCGATCAGAACTTTTATTCTTATACTACAAAATTTCACTGGTATTTTATTATGTTGATTGTTATTATTATTATTTTTTTTGCTTTGTGAAGGGGATCGATCATATTTGTAGTTAAAATATATTTTTAAGCAGCTGAACTGTCCCTTTAGATATTAAAGCGTAATCAAATATGTCGTATTAATGCTATCATTTATTATTAAATTCCATTGTAAATTACTTTATCAATTCAAGCAAACACATATTTTAGGATGGAGAAAAAGCTACGAAAAAGTTTCGAAGCTGGTAAGTTGGCACTTTCTCTCCCCTTCCTTTCACATAAGGTCTTGTACGGTCGAGAGTACTTCCCTACTCCCCATAACCCGTCACACCCCCACCCCTTCTCCGTTCCTTCCCTCCCCCATTCACCATCCAACCCTTCACCCCTTCCCCCTACCAACCATTGAACCCTCCACCCCTCATCACACAATCATTCTATACACGTGGCTGAGACAACTAATTTAATGAATAAATAAACCCAGCTTAGGCTTGGCTTATAAACTACGTAAGAACGCAGATTTCAAAAATATTTAGCAACCACATTTTAGAGTACCGGTATATAAACTACTCAAGGCGCAATAACGCAACACAAGTAACATTCTTGCGTTTTTCGACGGTCATATTTGAAGCGACGTATTTCTAAAACTCTAAGGGAGGCAGACTTATGTGCATAGATTCCCACGATGTTATTTATATTATAATAATCATGTTTACACTTGTTAAACTTTCACACAAAGAAACAAAATAACACTTTTTAACCAAATTATTTACAATTTCCTTTGTTTTCATGATAACGTGCTTAAAAAAATCTGAAGACCACAGACATATTTTAAATAAAATTACCCTAGGTTTTTTTATTTGTTAGTTATCATTTGATGAATATTTTATGAATAGTGCAGATCATGAGACATCTATCTAAAAACATTGCGAAACGACATTTAGTTTTCAAGATACAAGTTTTTATTTTTTATACTTATTTTAAAAACCTACAATTTTAAGTTTCACGTAGCCTATGTTCATTCAGCATTTTCGTTAATATAAAAAATATATATATTTCTCATTACTCATTCCGATAAAAATAATCACTTTTGTTCAATATTAATAATTCATTAACACGTACTTATCAAAGTTTTTAATCTATTTTAAATTCGATTCCTAACTGAAATTCACTATTCATTTACAAGTCAAGAAATAAACAAAAAGTCAGCTAGATGAATTTTTATGGTTACCATTTGATGATTCGTCGAAACGAGGACAATCACATATTGAAATATCGCAGATAGTTCCATCAGTTCGCCATTGATACGTATGTCCAAATCAAAATGGAATGTCTGAAATACATACACATAAAATTGCTTTCGGAAGAATACATTCATCTGCGTGATGCCATGAATGTAGATGGAAATGCAAACAATATCATTTTGCCAGTGACGTATGTTGGAAGCACGAGGCATATGCACGAACACGCGCAAGATGCAATGACCCATGTGCGCCAATATGGTCGACCAGACTTATTCATAACTTTCACTTGCAACCCAAAATTGATTGAAATCACGCAGCTGTTACCACCCGGTCAATCATAAAGCGATCGCCACGACATTACAGCACGAGTATTCAAACAGAAAATCAAATCGCTCATGGACTTCATTGTGAAGTATCATGTCTTCAGAGACGTGCGATGTTGGATGTACTCTGTGGAGTGGCAGAAAAGAGGACTGCCGCATGCGCATATTCTCCTGTGGATGGTTCTAGAAAATAAGAGCGGATGATATTGACGCCATAATTTGTGCAGAAATTCCTGATACTTATACAGATATAGAACTGAATGAAATAGTGACGACGAATATGATTCATGGACTGTGTGGCGATCACAACCAGGAATCACTGTGCATGATCGAGAAAAAATGCTCCAAACGTTATCCGCGTGTTTTGTTGGCTGACACAAGCACAGCTGACAGTTACCCCATGTATCGTCGTCGCTCTGCTGAGGATAATGGCAGAACGATAACGTTGGAATTCAAACATAAGGACATTGTAGTTGACAACAGCTGGATTGTTCCACATTCGCCACTGCTTTCCCAAAAATTGAAAGCTCATTGCAATGTTGAGTACTGCAATTCTGTAAAGTCCATCAAGTATGTTTGCAAGTACGAAAGGAAGCAACATTACTGTATTTGGTATTGCAGCAACTGATGCCAACGATGAATTTTCGCAATATCACATGGGAAGGTATGTCTGCAGCACTGAAGCGTTTTGGAGAATCTTTTCATTTTCGATGCACGAACGTCATCCCACTATGGTCCATTTAGCTATGCACCTGGAGAATGGACAAAGAGTTAATTTCACGGCAGCAAACGCAGCGCAGAGACCTGAACGACAACCAGCGACAACCCTGACAAGCTTCTTCGCAACATGCGCAAGTGATCCATTTGCAAGAACACTGCTTTACTCGGAGATGCAGAGAGATTTCACATTGAATGCATCGTTAAAATAATTCCAACGTCGGAAACATGGAAACCTATTCCTGGATACATGAATGTATATTTAAACGATGCATTTGCGCATTTACACAGTTCATACAAGCAATGACGAATGCTTTTACCTGCGTTCGTTATTGGTTAATGTTCGTGGACAGACTTTATTTGAAATTTTAAGAACTGTTAATGGTGAGTTATGCGCAAAATATTTAAGGTGACATTCAATGGGACCACACACTCTATGATGCTGTTATTTCGTCTACTGCATATCAAATTTGATTTCATTTTGCCATCATCATTTCTATGTGTTTTCCATCGAACCCACTTCATTTGTGGAACAAAGACATAGATAATATGGCTGAAGACATTTTGCATCAAGTACATACAACTACAGCGAATCCCGATCTTGAATTTAACGCTAAGGCGTTGATTTCTTTGGAGGATTTGTGCTCGATAACGTCTGACAAAATTTTGAACAAATTAGGACTCCCAGAGTCAAATCGCCCCATGCACGATGCATTCAATTAAGAATTTGGACGAGAACGGCAATACGATAGAGATGCTTTGAGTCAATCAGTGCGAACAAAACTCCCACTTTTTAATCAGCAGCAGATAACCATGTTTGACACATTGATGATGGCAGTCAACGACGGCTTCGTCGAGGCACATGGCGGAACTGGCTAAAGTCCCTAATTTTCCTAAGTTTCGATTCACGCATATAGTCATTTAACACTGGCCGTATCATCATCTGGGATCGCTGCGCTAAAACTGCCACTGAATTTGCAAACGATAAATGAACCGACGTGCAACATTGGCAAAAATTATGCAATGGCGAAAGTACTACATAATTGCAAAATAATCATTCGTGATGAATGTACGATGGCGCACAAACGAACATTGGAGGCATTCGATCGAACCTTAAAAGATTTGCGCCATAATCAGGACCTATTCGAAGGTACGATGATTCTTCTGGCTGGCGATTTTTGCCAAAAACTGTCAGTCATTCCAAGATCAACCGCTGCTGATAAAATAAACGCTTGCTTGAAGTCATAGAATTTGTGGAGAAACATGAAAACTCTCAAGTTAACAAAGAATATGCGAGTTGCTTTACAAAAATGAATAATCGGCGGAAGTGTTTTTCAAACAATTATTAGACATTAGCAATGGAAATATTCCGATTGACGCTTCCACTGGCCTTATTTAGTTTCCAAATAATTTTTGTCAATACACGACGTCAAAAAGAAGAAATGATCACGAAAATGTTTCCAAAGATTGGTACAAATTACAAAAACAATATTTGGTTGAGTGAACGAGCCATTTTGGCACCGAAACATAAGGACGTAGACGATTTGAACTTACAAATTGAACGTCAAATCGCTGGCCAATTGTATTAATTTAAGTCGATCGATTCCATTACCGATCCAGATGAAGTCATCAATTATCCAATTGAATTCCTGAATTCATTGGTTTTAGCAGGAATTCCCCCGCACAATTTGCAGCTCAAGGTCTGTTCGGTGATAATCATGCTACGCAATCTGAACCAACCGAAACTATGCAACGGAACAAGACTCGCTGTTAAGAAGCTGATGGAAAACGTAATTGAAGCAGCGATTATTATAGGAAAATTCAAAGGCGAGGATGTTCTAATTCCATGAATACCACTGGTTCCAACCGACTTGCAGTTTCAATTCAAGCATGTCCAGTTTCCGGTTCGCCTTGCATTAGCAA
This sequence comes from Bacillus rossius redtenbacheri, assembly GCF_032445375.1. Taxonomy (NCBI): domain Eukaryota; kingdom Metazoa; phylum Arthropoda; class Insecta; order Phasmatodea; family Bacillidae; genus Bacillus; species Bacillus rossius. The sequence continues at coordinate 33,446,831 of NC_086336.1, forward strand.
TGACGATTAATAAATCACAAGGCCAATCGTTGGAAATATGTGGAATATAACTTCAAATGCCGTGGTTTTTCCACGGGCATAGTTGTACGTGGCGTGCTCGAGAGTCGGTAAACCATCGGCACCTTCCGTTTTATCTCCAGACGGAAAGACAAAAAATATCGTTCATCAACCAAGCATTCCAAAAAACGCATTAAAAACACCAAAAAAATTATTATCAAAACAATGAATTCCCAATTATATCATCATTTCATTAAATTCATTATTTTACTAAAATTTTGTTTATTATTCCAAAACAATTTAATAAAATATTCTGTTAGTTCAATACCTTCTCGACGAACTGACTAATTATATTGCATTGTAACGTATACCGGGCATTAGCTAGAGAGTGTGTGTGTGTGTGTGTATAAAGTTTGTAGGATATGATTTCTTAACAAAATTTAAGTACAGACGTGGGGATGATTTAACTTTAGAAATATATTTTTTTTAAATATTTTATACATAATATTTATAACAGTGGCTCTTTTACAACCAAGTTTAAACAGGGCTGATGAATCTACGTAACCAAATGATTCCCTGGCTGGGATTTAGGAATAATAATCTTTCATTAATAAGATTGCCTAAGTATTTATAAGTACACGGGGTGGTTCTGTGCATACTGTACCCATTTCACACCATCTCCTCGGAGCAATGCAGGGGATGAAGGGCACATGGGGAAGGTCATGTCTGTGTTTCATCTAGAGGATTGACTATCTGATTCAAAACGGAGCTCGTAGCTATTGCATTTATTATCTAAGTCTAACTTTAACTAAGTGGATTGTGTTAGGATAGGTCCAGGTTAGGGAAGACTAAGTGAGTCTCAGGTCGAAGCCTATAGCTAGGGACCGGAAAAATTCGCTGGTTCAATGACCTCCAGGATGAACTCCATAGTTCTGCGTACAATCGGTCAAATATCACCCACTCATTGGCTGCTGTCTTGTGAGACGTCCCAACGTAGCAGCCTGTGATTCGATAAAGCTTTGGTTGGGTGTTTCTCATTGGCCCAGCATCATCCAGGTGAGTTGTGAGCCAATAGCAGAAGCAGCACTGAGGTAATAACTATTTGTATTTTAGCCTATCGCGAAATGAATTCGCGAATTTTTCCGGTCTCTACCTATAGCCTTATCATGCTATATTTCAACAATGTAAGAAGGATAGCACATATAGTGTGCTTTATTTGGGTTTGGCCAGTCATGGTAGCGATTGAAACCATGACTAACTCCCCTAAATTAAATGCCCTGGCACAAAAAGTAGGAAATTACGCTCTCTCCATGTTGAGGAGGAAAATTGCGCCCCTTTATGGTGTTTGTCCACTCCCCTCCACCCGTGTGACTCGCTTCTCATGACCTCAAACTTATATTTTTGTTGCCAGAGGTGCTGGTTAGGTAGATTGACGTATACTTTGTGATGGATCAATTGATAATAACATAGACGGAGTAAAGCAAGCAGTGTGCTTTGTTGAAAGTATACCAATACAGAAATAAAAAGGATACAAATGAAAAAAAAGTCTTGGCTTTGTATTCAAGAGCAGGGAGAAAAGTGCTGAAGACAGAGTGACAAAAAGTCACGAAATTATAGTGCAACCAATCACAAGTGCCAGCCAGACATCGTCAAAACAGAAGTCCTAACTCAACGAGTGGCAGCTAAGAAGATAGTAAGAGGAGGCAAAAGCCTATCTCTGATCTCTACCAGGAATACATGTTTTCTATTTTTAATCATGAATTTTTCCTCGTGACAGAAGTTCCTGCGTAGTCCAGCTTTAAATGTCGCATGGACTTTGTACATGTTGACGCAAGCACAAGAAGATCAACACGACCCGGTATCCATGGTGAATAGTGTTTTGTCTGAAAATATAGAATTTTTTTTTGTAGATAAAGGAGTCAAAGAGAGAGTTCAAATTTAATAGCAAGCACTTCACCAAACTCTACCGAATTCATGCAGACCTCGGCAGTACAGAGGACAAGACGAATATGACTTCAGTACCGTTCGATTGACTGCCCAAAAAAATTGGAAACGTACAACTTACTTTTTTATATATTACCTAAGGATTGTTTACCAGGATTGATTTCGGGAAGAATCAAGAACGACTTCGAATGCACTTGCGAGTCTTCGCTTGTTTAAAACTTCCCGTCCATCACCGTAAAAAAAAGGTGTAATTTACCCGTCAATCGGCGTTTATAGTGCAAGGTACAAGGCTTGGGGTTGGTGCAGGACTTCAAGAATGACGGAGAAACAAGGCTTTACGTACGCAAGTGCAGCGCTCTGGCAATGATACCCTGCGAGGACGGTGAAGTCGGATAGCTCCAAATCAGTAGTGTGGCGCCAGAAGGAGAGAAACTTACAAAGTTCTTTGACTTTTTTGTGCACCAAAGGCTGAAAAATCCAAACAATGCCTGCAAAAGGCGGAGCAATAAGCTTAACAACAAAGTTCATCTTAAACCTCTTAAAGCTTAAACCAAAAATTTTACCCCCTTATGGAGGTATTGAAGCATAAAGCGAAATACCTATACCAGTTACAAATATGATAGGGCCGCTCTGGGTTTGGAAGTATCAAAGAGATAGCGACTGTACATGAAACTGTACAAACAGATTGCCATATTTTTGCACACATACAAAATAAGTACGCCCTAACTCCTCGCCAAGTGTTTGAAGAATCAGGCCTACACTAAAAAAATGGAATGACATGGCAACTGCAGTTACTGCAGCTACGTCAATACAAGTGCAACACAAATGTTTCATCAAACAATAACGACAGACACTGGAAATGTCAAACGGCAGTCATGATTTACGTAAATACATACTTAATAAAAAGGTTCACAACAAAAATAAATAAATAACAAGGACAGATCATTATCCCACTTTATATGCGACGGTGCAATTTTACAGGGCGCAATTTTCCCGGTAACATCGAGCGCTGTTAATCTTCTCGTAGGGGCGCAATTATCCTACTTTTTTACGCCAAGGCGTAATTTACCCGGGCGCTATTTATCCAGTATCGGATTTCTGTGCAAGTTTGTGACTAAACATTTACTGCTAACATTGGATAAAAGTTCACATTATATGACACCGAAACACATTTTACTGTACAAACTTGACCAAACTATTGTAAGATATCTGGTAATCTTACGTATCATGCTTGTAAGATAATTGAGTGGTACCGAACTTAATTTTAATAGTAAAGCATTGCACAAGCCTTGTGTATTGTGGGCTTAATCGTACTAGGCAAGACTGTTACATATTTAGAAAAAAATGTTGCTATTATGCTATTATAAAGTACGTAAAAAATTAACAAGGTTAAAATTTAAAATATAAGCCGCCTTCTAAGACTATAAGTTAGGGTGCCATTTTTTCGATGTAATGACAATCTAAATATGCTTGTACCAGAGCGTGGCACACTCTTAAATTCTCAGTAAGGGGGCAGTGATTATATTTAAGCTGTTTTCAGAATTTTATTTTTAGGATGAGCTCGAATGGACTGTAAGTACATAGACCCAAAATCATTTCGCGGATTCATCTGGTGGCACAGTAGACCCGGAGCAACATGCAGGCCTACATCTGCTTCACTTTGATAATTAGACTACACTGTTTTTGAATCTACCCTGAGCCAGTTATAAACAAGGAGAAGAAGTTTTTAGTTACCCCATCACGTGTAATTGACCGATAAAGATTATATATATATAAGATTTGATTTTGTACAGGTAAGTTGAATATGGTTTAGATTGAAAGAATCATGACTCCAACTATATATATATATATATATATATATATATATATATATATATATACATACACACACACACGCGCGCGCGCGCGAAACTGAGTATTTCACGTCACGAGAAACGGAGCGATTGGAAGCGGACAATGACGAGCATAACGCAGTGCAGGAATAAGTGCAGCGCGTGTGAAACATCTGAGCATCGCTTCGTGTTGCCGGCGGCTGGAAAGGAGAGCGAGGAGAGGAAGGGGGCGTCGGGGTCGCCGCCGCCAGCCCGCGAGAGGCGAAGAAAATCCGGCAGGAGACATCTGAATAATTCATGAGGAGCAAAACATGCACGGCGATGAAAGAGCGGGAGAGGGAGAGAGACGGGGAAGAAGGGAGAGATGTGGGAAATGGGGGATGAACCACGGCCGGGCGACGAACAAGAGGGAGGAGAGTTCCTGAGAGTAATCACATTAGGGATATAATTGAGGAGAGTAAAACCAGAGCCCCTCTAACAATTTGTGCACGGCATTCGCCACTCCGTGTTCATATATATTTATTTTTAACCACGGAGATAACGGTGCGTCGTCTTGTTTGAATACATCCTTTGACGTGATGACGAGTGAAGCGAAGCGAAAGAAGTGTCACCCACACATACACACACACCTACAGAAAATTATATATATACCAGCTTTAGTACCGCGTTAAACACATCATAATGTAAGGAACATCACTACCGAGTTTCAAATCTGTAGGACATACATTTGAAAAAAAAAAAACGGGAAATGTTGATTTAAAAGTTACATTGATTGCAAAATCTCGGTGCATCAAGGTTACGCGTCAAAAAGACAGGGCCGCTAATCTTCAGCTTAATTTTGTGGGACCCAGGCAATATGTGACAGACGCAACAAACGATAACACGTTACAAATTCAAGGCAACGCCATCTATTGACGATGTTCTAAAATGTTATTACCGTCTTTAGTTCTCTAGCAGTCGCGAGCTTCACTAAGCGGATGGGTTTTCGACAAGGAGAAAGATAGGAAGTTGCCGGACTTTACTATATTACCGTGTGGCGGACATAGTGAAAGTACACAAACTCACAGTTTGTGTATCTATGAACTACCTCCTATGATTTTCTATTATAAAACTGAATTTACCACGTTTTTTACTCCCATCGGGATGGAATATCGTAATTATATGTGGTCTATGTCACTCACCGGCCCATAAACTTTCTCTCGTTTGTCCACAGTACATGATGTAATGTCTCCATCAATATATACATGAAAATTTTTTTACTTAATGAGACATGCAATTTTATTCAGAGTTACATTTAATTATAAGATTTCTGTTACTAAATAGGCAATAACTATTTTTATCAGGCGAAATTCAAACAAAAGATAATCATTACTGAGTCAAATAATATGCTTTAAGATGGCTGAGAATCACTGTCGTGTAAGATGAACTTCCTTCTCTTTATCGTCTAGTGAAGACCTTCTCTTGAGATCGTGAGTGAGCATTCCGCTTCCCACACGAAAAATAAATAATATTTAACGCTATGCAACACTTGGTGACATTTGTTGTTTAAAAGCAGAGCTGCCTGGCCACGAGACTTTTAAAATTGCAAATTATCTCTCGCTGATGAAATTTTTATAATTCTATTTAAGTCTCTGTTTCTAATTAAAAATCTCAGTATGTATCTGGTATTTGTCACAGAGAGTCTTTGGTATTGGTTGGATCATTTTCTGTTTGTAATATGAAATACGATTTTGATTACATATTATCCAGAACAGCCAGCGCAGTTACAAAAACACTATTGTCATCGTTGGCATATATGCGTCGGTACTGTGGCATTTCGTTAAATAAAACCAACAATGCTTGACGACATTATAAAGGCAATTGGGCTAAGAGTCCTTTGCAGAACATTCTACGTTGCTACAATTACGGCTTGCAGTTTGGACGAAGTAATAAATAAATAAAACACATCAAAACCTGCGATAGTACACTTTTTTCCGTCTACTGAGAGAAAGTATATGTTTGGACCGAATGTATGTGGAATTGGAAAAAAAAACCATAACACTTGTACAGCTGCATTGCCTGCACTGGAATTTAATGAATGATAGGAATATCCCAGCATCGAAGAAACGGCGCCTAGATGAAGTACTACGTGAAGAAAATTATGACAAGTTTCCTAATATGAGTCATGGAGAATTTTATCTTCCTATAGAATTCTCCCATAGATAGACTGTTACTCAAGATGAAGGATTAAGTAATATTACTGGAAACAATGGCAGCTACAACAGCTTTACCGAAAATAAGAACAAATTAGAAGAATTTGATGCTAGTAATGATGATGCACTGAAGCCAAAACATTGGAAACAATGCTTTAAACTAAACTATTCTAATGAAGCTTATTATGGTCACTAGAACGATGATGACAGTGACTTTGAGGCTGGTGTTAAAACGGAATTCTTCAGAGATCTTAAAAATATTAATAACAAACATTCTAGGAATATGACAGCAGCAGACGAGATCGATTACACATCATGGGAAGATCCTAACATATTGGTCAATCGTCTGAGACTAATGATAGTTTCTCTTAAGACAGGAAACTACTCGCAACTCAACGAAGTGGCCTTCATATTTAAAGAACTGCAGGAATCTAGTAATATACAATAATGACTTGCTTCATTCTTGTGAATAAAATTGCAAAATAAATTGATTATTTGTATTTCAAAAATTTATTCTTTTTTGTCTCGTCATCTGATTTCTAAGACAGAGTTCTCGTAGTATCTTACAAGTCGTATTCCTCGGATGATATCGTATCCCTCCGATGAGATCGTAACCCTGTGGCAAGATTGTATCCTTGCGACGAGATCATATCCCTGCGAGGAGATCATATCCCTGCGTCGAGATCGTATCCCTGCGTCGAGATCGTATCCCTGCGTCGAGATCGTATCCCTGCGACGAGATCATATCCCTGTGATAAGAACGTATGCCTGCGTTGATATCTTTTTCCTGTGCCGTAACCCTGCAATGAGATCATATCCCTGCTTTGAGATCGTATCCTACAGAGTTGAATATTCGTCCAAAGCTGCGTCCTTTTCGTTAAATGTGCTTCTTTTTTTTTAATGTACTTCGTTTTACAATTTTCATCCTTTTTTTTGACAAATGTGCTTTCATTTTAGAATTTTCTTCCTTTTTTGACGACGAATGAGCATCGATAAGCCTTTCCTAAGGATATAATTGGCCCTGTGGTTAGTAGACGACTGGTCTATACGCCTGACTTTGGACATGACCTGTTTAAAATGTTGGTTTGTATCGACGAATAATACTTCTTGATTCGGATATGCTTTGCCTGTAGGCCTATTACTAGCATTGTACAAGACCTGTTTGGAAGGTATTCCAAGTATTTAGAAATTAGTCTTCCATGGTAGGCAACTTATTTATTTCGTCGGACAGGTATCTTGTATGAAGTCGTTTTTCGTAGAGGGAATTATTAATGAACTCCATAAAAAGTAATGGGAAACAAAATTTATTAGTTACTCTTATCACTGGTCGAGAATCAAACCAAGGACGGATATCCATCGAATCATATATTATTTTATTAATTTATTTTTTGGACGAATATTGGAATTTTGTCAGAACTTTAAGGTCAATAATTATGAATTTCCAAGATACAATATGGTATCGGTAGTTTACTGGCGGCTTGTGGATGAGGAATTTAAGCAGATTTTTAAGATTTTTCAAATGTTTTATTAAATAAGTTTTTGCTTAAGAAACATGTTGCATTTACCAAGGTTATAACCAAGGACATAAATCGATCGAATTAAATGAAGGTTGGTAGATGAGGAATTTATGCCTTTTTTAAGAATATTTTATTAAGTAAGAATTTTTTGTCTTAAATAACATTTGTGCACCGAGCAACTATCGAATCGAGAACGGATATAGTTCGAAATAATTATTATTTTAAGAAAAATGTTTTAAATTATGTTTTTAGAATTTTTTTCGAATTTCTAGCTAAAAAAATACAGAATTTTTGAGATAGCGAGCAAGACGACCGACAAGATGGCGGATGTCACGATAGTAGACTTTATGGTGATACAGCACTCTAGCGCATTAAATTTAAACTAATATGTCAGTATCGTCCTCTAGCAAGTGATGCTATAATTCCTTCAAATTATAAAAAAAGTCTGAATGTGTGTGTTATTTTTTATATACCTTATTTAATTCTCGGCCCGGTAAATGTCTCGATTACCCTGCGTACATAGGAGTATGTTTTCCAGTATAGAGATTCGAGCGGTCAATGTTTGAAATTACTGCTAGTATACACTTATAAAGTTCGCTTGGGCATGATCGACTCGGGTGCATGCCGACCTCCGTAGCGTAGTAGCATGCACACTGGCTAAGGCATGGGTGTATATTTATAAACGTTTAAATTTGAACCGATCTGTCAAAGTAAATAAGACTGCCACACGAAACTGTCAAACTATAAGAAAATAGCCAGCCAGTCAAACAATTAATTTATAAAAAAAAAATAGCAGTCGATTGGTCAAAGCACTGAGTTGCTAATCTGAACGTCGTGGGTTTGAATCCGCCCACATACTAAATATTTTATATTTTTTAACTTATTTTAACATTTTTAAGGAACCACCATAATCACTAACATAAAACGAATTATGCAGTAGAAGTAGCCAATATCGACAAAAATATAAAATATGACTATTCACGACGGTAGGCGACACTAGCACAACAAGCGAATCATTGTTCAGGATTACGGATGAAAAATACCAATGTTAGCGAAGATTGTTGACGAAGTCATAGTTAAAGAGCGGTGGAAACGTTCGATGATGGCCGAATCCTTATGATTGCCAAGCCACCACCTAGCCACCACCAAAATCGTAGTCCCATAAGGAATACATTGCGCCAGACTCGGGCTTTATATACTACTGCCTTTACTGACTGAATTTTTGACGGATGAGTAATATCTATTTTCCAACGGTGAATTCTTTGGAAACAAGTATTATTTATTTTGTAACTATGAAATCATAATAAGAACTACTTAATGAATAAGTACTTTATGAAGCATTATTTTTTTAATGTTGGTAAACAAGTAATAATAGTTTCAGCGACTATGGATTGATAATAGTACTTAACAACGATTACAAGCAATGTCTGTTTCAAGAAATGCTTACGAATATGAATTTTACCGTAACTTCAACTTTTGACGTGATAACGTCTTATAAATCGATGAACGCCGGCTGCACTTACGAAAAAAAAAAAGAAAAAAAAAGACTCATTGTCACGTTCCGCCTGAGCCGAGCGTGCAAGAACCGGCCAACCACCATGCGAGAAAATCTTCTATAATATCAAACATGTTAAGGCGGGCTTTTTAAAAGTAGCAATTTAAAATTTTTGATTTATTTGTCCAATTACGTCTTTTAAAATTAACAATTTATTGACATTCATTTGATTTCAATTTATTTCTATAGCTAATTGTTCGTGATTATAATCAAACAAATTATTTAAATTAAATTTGCAAAAAAACTGTAAATAATATTTGAAAATTAAGAAGTATGCAATTTTTCATCAATGTTTTCTTATGACGTTATCACGTAAAATTATCGTCCGTAAACCGACTTTACAGACAACCCCCTTTTAACTTTATTTTTGAAGTTATACTTCTTTGGGCGCATTTAGGGTGAAATTTGCGCGCGCAACGTTGAAGGAAGTTTAACAAGATGCGGTCTGTAGCGCATGCGCGTTTCTCCTGTATCCGCATACCGAACTCTTCCAGATAGCCGACCGCTTGTGGCGGCATTAACCAGTATTTATTCGCTATCATGAACATCGCGGTACGTACCAAGCCTATCGCTGTCCCAAATAAATCTTTGTGGTGACAAAATTATTCTTGAAGACATTTTATAAACTTTTATACTCACAAAACTAAATAATCGCAGATATTAAAATGCGTTATAATCCTGGGTTCACAACTTGATAATCAAATACGTTCCGCATAATGCTGTCATGTTAAATTAGCTCAGTGGGTAAGTGAGTAGTACCGGATGTCAATTTGTCATGTTAGTATTTTGTCACTGGGGATCAATTTGTTTACTTTTTTCTTGTATAACGTATTATTGTTTTTTTTAAAACTATAGTATATATTCTTAATTATTTGAATATTTTTATAATAACTTTTAATACATAGCTCAGGCAGTTGGTTTGTTATCTTACACTATATAGACTCACAACATTTTTTTTTTTACTCAAACGCAATCAATACAATTGATTGGGAAAGTGTGAACTAATGAGTCTACATACTTTAACAACCAGGCCCCACCGAAGTTGCATGAGCGAACGTTTGGAATTGTTCGCGCGCCTTCCCGCCGAATAAGTCAACCTTGTAGGTGTTAATTAGGTAGCCCCTGGGAAGTTTACTTTTCATTGACTCCAGATCAGTCCCGAACATATCCGAAGTTCGCCGCTCGCTCGTGCAACTTCGAGGTCGGAATGAAATAAAATCACCATTTTACGTGTTTGTATACATTTTCACGATTTAAGAGAATTTTAATTGTTGCTGGCGTAAAAACCCTTTAAATTTTAGTCACGATAAACTAGCCGTCCATGAAATTAACCTTCGTAAATAAAAGAACAAATTTTTTTGCGAGAATTTTATTTATTCAACACGCCTAACCTATCCTACCATTTTTACTTCTACACCGCCATAAAAAAATAGCTCGCATTACTCAGTACACGTGAATGAAGTGAAACTATTTTAACAATTCAAATTATATCGTAGGGGTAAAACGGTAAAGAGGGGAGAGAGAGAAAGGGAGAAAGAAGACAATTTTCAAATAATTTTGTAAAACTACCAAAGCTATAGCTGTAATACGAGCCCAGCAACGTAAATGGCATAGTGATCTTTTTATACCTCTTTGGCCAAGTACCTCTTCTCTGTCCTTTTCGCGTCAGAAACGTTTGGCAACAATGTATCACGAATAAAGTTGCATTAAAATTCGGCCTTGAAATTTTATTCTCATCGCACCCCAAAAAATTTTCCACGTAAATAAAATAAATAAATAAACAAAGTAGATGAATTAACGCTGGACTGTAGGTCAATGAATGGAGGGTTTCCCCCTTGAACCTTGCCTAATGGCCCCGGAACGAGCATTGTGAGCCGGTGTTCATTTAAACTCGGGTGCGCTCCGGTGAAGAGATGGGCGTTGTTCGGCGAGCGTGAGAAGCCCAGTGGCGTGTGAGAGCGTGTGTGAGTGGAAGAGCCGGGGGGAGTGATGGAGGGAGGAGGGTACGTAAAGAGGGAATTTTAACCCCCGGCGCGATCCGACATCGATCGACGCGGGGGCAGGTTCAGTCGCCGGCAGGCCCCCGACAAACAAGCTTGTTCATTCGTCGTGCGTACACCTCTCCTTTTTTTCTTTTTTAACCTGGTGTTTATTGAAGCGGAGTTGACTGGCTGGAAAACTTCCCTTCCCTGTGATTCGCTGCGTAAATAACAAAATTAGTTAGATATTCTCGATGCGACGTTGATGTATATTTTGTTCTCTCTCTCTCTCTTCTCCCCCCCTCATTTTTTCTATCTCTCTCCTCATTTACGCACTAACCCAAACAGACTTGTAAATTAAAGCCGTCCGTATAATAAAGTTGTCCCTGGAAAAAGTAAATTATTTTCGAAACGTCCCAAAATAAATTTTTATGTCATCTGAAATATAAAATGCAGTTTGTTCTATTTTATAATTGGTTTGTTGTTAAATTTGCGTTCTTTTTTTATTCACTAACTTAAAACAGCACGCTATTATATTTGATTAATTATATGTATTATAAACTAATATCGATGGTGGGCTGTAGAATCAGATAAAGAATAATATTAAATTTAGATAGCTAAAATATTCTTAGCTAGATTATTTGTGGGATAAATCCTTGCTGAAGTCTTTTTTCAATACTTGAGCTGCAAAAGGTGAGATTTTCGATAATAAATTACTAAACACAATTTGTACTTTGTCATTTCAGCCATTTTACACCTATAATCAAAGGATAAATTTTTCTAATGTCTAAATTTCAGAAAAACAGTTTTTCGGGGGCGAGAAATCGATTTCCTGGGATCCCAACAAGAGGGGAAAAAATACATTTGATTGTAAATTTTTGTATTGAAATTTCACTGCCGCCATGTTATAATTCAATGCGATGAATCGCCAGAAAGTAACTAAAAGAGCAACGTTCTGGAGTGGGGCGTCGATTGCAGAGAGGGGAAAACTAATAAAGGAGCCAGACAACTTTAAGACTTTTTGAAATTATACTTCTCTAGGCGCATTATAAAAAAATTTATAAGAGTTAAATTTTAAGATGCGCGCGCATCACTGTAATGTAAAATTAACATGTTGAAGCTGCGCACGTACCATGTGACGATATTTTCACAGGAAGATGGCGGACCCACGTGTATGGACTTATGTCACATTAGGGGACATACTAAACGTATTGGAGTGCCAATTGAGGTTAACTATCCGTATCTATGTATTATTTATTGATATAAATTAAAATATTATTATTTAATATAATTAATACTGAATATCATTAAATTAATAATTTTATTTATTTATTATTGGTTATTTATATATTTACAAAATACAGAAATAAATTTAATAAAAATTTAAAAAAAAATTTGTAATATAAATTAAAATCGAACATCAAATTGAAATATTAATATTTAATATTTATTATTAAATTGAATAAATAATAAATATTTATAAAAACAAATGAACTAATTTAATTTAATTTAAGGGGCGCATGCACCAGAAGTGCCAACACAGACCCGCACCAGTGGTGCCAACACAGACCCGCACCAGTGCGGATCTCAAGGTCCGAGTTCCGCCCCCGGCGTGGTTGGCACTTCCTGCCCCGCCCCACTCTTCTTCCTGGACCGTCCTCCTTGTCCTGTGCCGAACCCGCCCGCGCTTAACCCCCGCACGACTGAGTCCGGGTTTTTCCCTGTGTCTGTTATGAAGGCTTTACCTGGGTCCAACTTAACTAGTTTTAGTCTAGAGCCTGGCTGCCGACTGGTAAAACGTCTCAACTTTGGAGCCTGTGATAGTTAATTCTTTAGTAGAGACCCGGAAAATTCGCGGGTTCAATTACCTCCAGGATAGACTCCAATATCCTCTACACACTCGGGCAAATGCCAACTGTTCATTGGCTGCTGACTTGTGAGTCGTCTCGACTGGGTGGCCTGTGATCCGACACTTCTATGAGTGAGGGTCTCTAATTGGCCCTCAGTCCTCCAGATTAACAGTGAACCAATGACAGAAGCAGCACTAAGGTATAATTATTTGAATTTTAGCATAACATGAAATGAACCCGCGAATTTTCCGGGTCTCTATCTTTAGTTAAGAGTGTCTCATTGGCCAAGAAGAATCCGCGTTATTTTCTGACACCAGGATGAACTACACACGATTGTACACAAATAAGTTGATGTCTATTGTCCAATGGCTGCTGTCACGTTTTACCTTCCCGCCGGAACGCATGTGATTGGGTAATTTGAATTTTGTAATGCTTTTATTGGTTTCTTTTTCCTTGAGAGCGGGTAAAAAATACCTACGGTCCGACGAGGACGCTGTTCATGTGAATTACGGTCTGCATACCACTCTCTCTCCAAATAAGAACGCGAATATTTCAGATATCTACCTATGTGGTGGGTGACAATAGAGGAAGAGGTTTAGGGGTGTACACACTTGAATTTTATCCTTTCCACGTAATGAATCCCGCGAATCGTTCCGGATTCTCCACATGAGCGATCCACGCGTGACCTGGACAAATATCATCGATGTGTCGCAGTAACTGACACACACGAGCACCACTTACAAGCGAGTCTCGCCGGTCTCTGTTGATCGCCCGTCGTGGTTGTTTGCTTGAAGGTTCTCAGGCTAGCTGGGACTCCGCGTATTATTTCTAGGATACTTTGTGCAGGGTAAGACGCGACGCCAAGAAACAATTTCGCGTCCCGACTTCCCCCTTCCTCCCTCGTGCTGCCGTTGCTTTGCCCTCGTTCTTCCTTATTCCCCTTTCCACCCTTCAACATCCCTCCTTCATTTGTTTACTTTTCCTACCTTCGTGCACACGCGCGCCTGTTTTCTCATCCTTCCACACACAAACACACACACACACACATACACACCCGGCTGAACGCTGTGAAAAAATCCGAGATTTTCATAATACATTTTTTTTTTTTTTTCATCCTCTCACAAGCCACCAAGACAAACACTGCAAGAAGTCGATTGACGTCCGTGCACTTGCTCGGTTGAGAAAATTGTATGTTCTTTTTTGTTATTTAACAAGTTGAAGGAAGAGGATTTTTTTTTTTTAATGCATAAACATCTTTTCTCACGGTATATGGCATTTGGTAAGAGTAATTTCGTGTATGGAACGGAAGTCGAATGAACGGAAGTGTGTAACCACGGTGCCGAAGTCGTCAAGATGGCGGACCCACGTGTAGCAACATTAACTCACTTCGTAAACAATAGGGGACATACCAAAAGAATTAATGTGAAACTGACCCTATAATATATTTGGTAAACTAAAATAGTCATAATAAAATTTAAATATAAGTTTTAATATACGTTATAAAACTGGCATTACAAAAAAAAATTGTATTAGCAAAATCCCAGCAGGCTCCGTAACACAGCACTAGAGCGCGTGCTTGTAAAACTCACGGGCGAATTTTATACGTGGTTCAAAACTCGCAACTAAAGAAAAATAAATTGCATTTTTAACAACGTTCTAATGTAAATATTATGTATTACTAATGTTATAACAGCTCAATAAGGTTAATGTTGGTTTGTAGGAAGTATTTGCATACTTATTGCAGTCGTTAACGCAAAAACAAATATACAAACATATACTTAGTGTTATATTTATTATAATGTAAATTTTAATATGTAACTATAGAGGTTTAACTACTAACGTGTGCGAAAAATTTACAGTATTAACTGTTTATATGGGCCGTATTTTAACAAAATTCCTTGTCGAAAATAATGTTAAAAGCTGGGAGTAGTATGTTTTGGTATGTCCTGCGCCAGGCTTCAGGCTGTGGTGCCTGTGGTGCCAAACTCCATCTTGGATTGTGACGTCACGACGGCCATCTTGGATGACCGTGACCTTGACCATTGACCTTGACCTTGACCCAGGAGGCCGTTTACAATTCAGGCTGCGAATTCTAGCGGCGGGCGTGGAAGGATATGTGTTATCAGCATCCAGAAAATTTGAAAGCGAATATTTTATTTTTCAGTAAATGTATCACGTTCAACATTATTTAAAAATATATTTTTTTTTGACAAATTTCGTTTCTGAGTTTCGTATTATAAGTTTATCGCAACACGAACAACATGAGAACGTATGAATTTTCTCGTACGAGTACTGGCTAGTATTGAAAGACTAAATTATTTTTTTAAGACGTTTCGCATGTTCAAAACTTAGGATTACTTATCAACGTATTTATTTTGTTTAAAGGTAATGAATATAAATGAATAATAGATAACTTATATCTCTTAATACCACTCATATTTCTGGGCGTATAACGTTTAAGAATACGATATTCACTTAAGCCAAAATTTTTCTTTCATACTCAACCCATACTTTTGGAACAATAAGAAATGCCGTTTCTATTTTGTGTCCCGAAGTCACAGATAGGCCTATCTAGCTCTCTGAGCTGGGTTCTCACGTGATAGGGTTAGGGGATTAGAGCGCAACCCTCCGGCTTGACTCAATATATGAGAACCGGTGGTTAGATGGCCAAGTTGTTTCCAAGTCCACTGCGATCTTTGGCTGTCCGTTTCCTTAAGGCTCCCACCTACTTGGGCACACACACGGTGTGCAGCGCTTTAGAATAAACCACACGATGTGAAAACTGCTCAAGACATCCTAGTGGGGTCTGTTTACATAATGCATTTAAAAATAATTTGACAACGTATGAGTAGTTATATTTCCGTATTTCCATTTTAAACTGAATTTTTAGGAGAGTGAAAATGGCTAAAACACGTGTTTTCAGAATTTTTTTTAATTTTTTTTTTTTTTAAACAAATGAAACTCTCGGCTAAGTGTCTTGAAGGCACTCAATGGATTTAAATTACACTTTTATCTTTTATCTTCATTTCTCCAACATTTATAATGTTATGGTCACCACTCAAATCTCATATTTGTCCTATGCACGACGAGAATGATACGCACCAGTTCAGAGTCTTGCGTTTAAAGGCGATAAAGCGCTAGAAACATCAGCGAGCGTCGCACTAACTCAGATACACCCGGATCCAAAATCTGTAGGATTTACAAATGGTGGATGAAGGAGGGGGAGACGAGATTTAGGCGTGTGGACTTAACAGACGCAAGTCATCTCTAGTTAAAGTGCTTGTATGTTGTGTACTCATATTTTGGCCTGTATGCATGCAATAAGCAAAAAAACTATAAAATATACAGAAAGTTTTTCATAGGACATATTTTTGACATTTTAATTTTATCAACCCCGCTTCATAGTCACGTTATGCAAGCGCAAGCGGGCCCTCTCGGTGAGAGGCTTTTTATTTGAGACTTAGTTGAGTAATAAGGACGTCATTCGCTGTGTGTATTTACTCTTAATCTTAATTTTGTTTGTCATCCACGATTAAGGTTTTTAGCAAGACACGATTGAAGACTCTTTTTTGGTACGCGCACCATAGCTTCCGTGTTTTGCGCAGCATGTTAGTGTGACGGGTCATACCATAACTATCATCATCTTGTGTTGGTACGCGAGCTGACCACTAGAGTGGTGGTCGGAGCTGCTGACCGCTCGTGACTGTCAGCCACCCACGTGACAGGCCCTGGCGACAGCACATGGGTGTAGCGAGCCAGACACCGGGCTCGTATTACTGTTTGCTGCATGCCACATTAAGACTTGCGGTGTTGGGAGTTGGTGGCATGAACGGTGTGAACGGCAATTGCTTGGATAACGTTCGCTGCCCCAGTCTTTGCTTCGGAACGCAGCTTGGACTTGCCTGTCCTTAACGACAAATTTTGATAAAGCAACTGCATTGTGAAATTAATTACAGAAAAGCTAGTGTGACCGTGTGTATTTGGTCACCAGACGTTTGATGTTTTATTTGCTGCATTTAAAAACACGTGAGAGAAACACTAACCTTACCTGTTTACATTGCTGAGGGTATTACATCATATATCTCTTTTCTATGATCATATATGACCATCACAAGTCATAGATAAGGTACTGATGTGTACTAGTAAATACTGTGCACTTCAAGCGAAAACATCAGGGTTCCTTCCGAAAAATCTCAAAACTCAGGGGTACCAACCGAGTTCTTAGGAAGAAGAAGAAAAAATAACCAGGAATCATCTGTGTATCAATTGTTTTGACTGTAGTGAAAATCATTCCAGCACTTTCGGTAACATTCTTTAAAACACGATATACTCCTGGAGAATGGAGTGGCAATTGAGGAGGAGGGAGGCAAATTTAGGGTATATATACTCGTGTTTTGGGCAGTTAGTTATGGAGCAGCAGGACCATCAGCCGACCATGGAGGAATAATACACGCCGACAGAGAGAGGGAGCGAGTCCGAATGGGTGTTTGGAGAGTTAAGTATTTGTAATAGCCAGCAGTAAAATTCTAAATGTTGTTGAACTTAATATTTAAATGATAGTTGTAACTTTGTTTAGTGTGGCATTGTTTGGCCCTAGTTTGTTTTTCTTGCGATATTTTTCTGGTTACAATTAGTGCTAAAGAGTTTGTTGAATTCTTTTGGGGCGGCCATGGTTCTTTAAATTAATAGTTTTCGTTTCATTAGCTCTCCAATCACCTGTGTTAAGTTAAATGATATTTATTTATGTATTTCGGCAAGTATAATCATGTTGAGATATACATCCATAAATGTTATTGCCTAGTTGGCTTATAATAATTTTCACTATATTTTGGATTGTGTTGTTTTCCAACAACCGACAAAGTATAAACATGACAATTATCTATTTATTGCCATAAATGTTTGCCGTTTTGTTTGAAGAGCACAATAAAACGATTATAGTTAACCCACTTATTTTCTTTTTGATCTTTTTCCTGCAACCTGGTAAAGAACTACTCATTAGGTTATCTTTCATTTGATTTTGATTTCTTAACATGCAGGTTAGGTCCCATATGGGCACATCTTGTTTACCTTGGAATTTTGTGTGTATAAACTTGGTAACTAGAGTTGAAGCTTGCATTGAGTGATGTGTTTTCCCGGTGGTATCGAGACAGCAGCGTTGGACATGTTTAAGAGGCTACCAAGTAGTAGTGGTGACGAACTCAGACCAACAGCTATAGCTCAACCTCGTTACAAATGATGAAGCTGTTATTTTTTCAGTGAAATAATTGCGGTAGAATGGCCATGCCGATTAATGATACAGGACCTTCTTGACGCCTCGTGCATTTCTGTGAAGTTATTTGCTAGTCCAGAGGATTACATTCAATACGAAAGAGAAGTGGGTGAGGCCTTTATGTTTGGGTCAGACTATAAGTACCTTGCGACGCGAGCAAGTGCGGGCATGCTGCATGCTCGAGGTTTCCGCGCAGGCCTGTTGAGAGCGCCAGGGTGGAGCGAGAAAAACACTTACGTGTTTCTTACATGAGATTTTGTACAATTAATTTACCTTCACGAGCCAAAAGACAGTCTGACATCGCGCGTAAGTAGTATATGAATGTATTTCCGGCGGCAGGATTCAGGTTGCGGAGCTGTGTGTCCTTTCCGCCATCTTGGATTGTGACGTCACAGCGACCATCTTGGATGACCTTGACCTTGACCTTTGACCTTGACCTTGAATTTGATCCTCAAAAATCACCAAAAATGACCAAAATTGGGAAAAATTGCCCAAAATTCCTCAAAAATCGCCAAAATTTCAATTTTTTTGAAAAAAATTTCCGCCAAAAAATCTCAAATAATTCCACAGTTCAAAAATTAGGATTTCGAAAATCCTCAAAAGTCGCTTTGCCCTAGAAAAAACGAAAACTCCTAAAAGCGGCTTAAAACTCCTAAGAGCTAGCCGCTTATAAGCCGCCGACCTTGAAAATAAGGATGTCATGGCAGCCATATTGGATGATGACGTCACCGTTGCAAATTTTGTTACGCCCGCCATCTTTAAATTTTTTATTTATTATCCGATTTTAATGAAATTTTTTTTAAAATTTATAAAAAAATTTAAATAATATAAATTTAATAAAATATTTATAAAAAACATACTTTTTAGACACGGAGTTCGGAGTCCTGGGTTCGAACCCGAAGAGTGCAAAAAAAATTAAAAATGGCTACCGATCCTTCCCTCTCAGTGGACGCAGGCAGACTGACCCCCACCACTTATGTCAAAGTATACATATCTTCACCTAGTATGACGTCATGTCCGCCATCTTGAAATTTGGACGCCATCTTGAAAATCTTTATTTATTATCCGATTTTAATGAAAAAAACTCCAAAATTCATCAAAAAATTAACGTATTTGAATTCTGTTTGATTATATCGATGTACGTCCTTGGTTCGATTCCCGGCGAGAGTAAACGGTTGATCCTTCCTCCATGAAAGCTACCTAGACTGATCTACCACCTCCAGTACCAAGGTATATATCATCAACTGGTATGATATCATGTCCGCCATCTTGTATTCATCCGCTGGAGACCGTCATCTTGTTTTCATCTGCTAGAGTGTGCCGATACCATGTAGTATAATTTTATGTTCACCATACCTTTGTCCTGAACTGTTGACATTGAACTTTGACCTTGACCATGAACTTTGACCTTGACCTTGAAATTTGACCTTGACCTTGAAATTTGACCATGACATTGAAATTTGACTTTGTCCTTGAAATTTGACTTTGTCCTTGTCGACCATCATGGATCCGACATTTTATGTTCAGTACATGCTACCAGGAGCTACCACCTGCCAGAGTACTCCATCTTGTGTGTGTACTTGTATTATGGAGTACATTTCCATCTGGTTAATTTTATTCTAACCCGCTACAGTGCAGTAATCATTTATTACCGAGGTGCCCCCGCCATCTTGAAATTCGACCGCCATCTTGAAATCATGTACTAATGTAGCTAGAAAAGCGGGAAAAAATCCAAAATTCATTAAATAAATCACTCATTAACTTACATATTGATTCGATCCGCTCCCGTCCTTGGTTCGATACCCGATCGATGCAATAATGTTTAATTTTATGAAAAAATAATAATTTCAATATACCATGTTCATCATTCTTAAAGAGACTTTAAAACCTCTACTAACATCATCCTATCAGACATCAAGACCACCATATTGGAAATTCATAATTGTAATGTTAGAGATTCGTGAAAAAGTTCAAAATTCATTAAATAAATTTGTAATCTATATACTGATTGATTAAATCGACTAAGGTCCTTGGTTCGATCCCTGGCCGATATAAATCAACTTTAATTTTAAAAAAGTACCAGAAAAGTGTAAGGTTCGAGAAATAAAACACCTCAAAGTCTTTTACAAACATAATATTTATTACACAATTTCTATCCTACTACAGAATCACTTGCGAAAGCCAGCAATCTTATAAACATTTAGCCCTGCATAGACGTGCATCGACTACTTCTTAGCTCCAAATGGCTACAAATGCTTCAAAAGACTCCAAATGCTCCAACAGCTCCAAAAAAAGGCTCCAAATGCTCCAATAACCACCAAATGCTTAACACAGCTCCAAATGGCTCCAAATGCTCCAAACGGCCTCCAAATGCTTGACAGCCTCCAAATGCTTGACTGCTCCAAACGGCTCCAAATGCTCCAAATGTCTCCAAATTGCTTCAAATGCTCCAAACGGCTCCAAATGCTCCAAATTGCTCCAAATGTTCCAAACGGCTCCAAATGCTCCAAATGCTCCAAATGCTCCAAACAGCTCCAAATGCTCCAAACGGCTCCAAAAGCTCCAAATGTCTCCAAATGCTCCAAACGGCTCCAAATGCTCCAAATGTCTCCAAAAGGCTCCAAATGCTCCAAACGGCTCCAAATGCTCCAAATTGCTCCAAATGCTCCAAACGGCTCCAAATGCTCCAAATGCTCCAAATGTCTCCAAAAGGCTCCAAATGCTTCAAAAGGCTCCAATTGCTCCAAACGGCCTCCAAATGCTCCAAATGGCTCCAAATGCTCCAAATGGCTCCAAATGCTCCAAATGGCTCCAACAGCTCCAAAAGGCTCCAAATGCTTCAAAAGGCTCCAATTGTTCCAAGAGCTCCATCTTCAATTGATTCCAACTGATTCCAATTACTTTTCTTATCGAACTTGGCATGGTTACTAACATGTCTTTATTAGTATACATTTTGACTGACAGTGGTAACGTATTTTGCACCTTTAAGTTATAAGTTTTATTTAGAAATCAGATTTCGATAAATGGTAGATACCATTTGGAAAGAAAATATATTAATTTATCTTCAAGTTTATACACATACATTTAATTTAAGCCATTATTGTATGTAGCCAGCTTCCCTCAGTTCTTTGAGTATGAAGGATATTTCTTTAATGTTCGAATAGTTTCCTGCACAAAGCGATCCATGTAGTAGTCGTAGCCTGTCAACCAATATGTTAGGATCTTCCCATGAGGTATAATCAAACTCTTCTGCTGCGTTCATCATCCTTGCATGTTTATAATAAATATTATTATCTCTGGTGTCTATCGTTTTAACACCAACCTCAAGGTCACTTTCGTCATCGTGACAGTGATTATCACAAGCTTGATCAGGATAATTTATTTTATTACGACGTTTCCATCGTTTTGGTCTCAAACCACCATCACAGTCTTCGCTCTTGCATGCTTTTGGTGCTTCAGCACAGTACTCAATCATGTCAGCCTTAGATGTGTCAGCACAGTCTTCGTTCACGCCAGCTTCTGATGTGTCATCACAGTCTTCAATCATGTCAGCACCACAAACTTGATCAGGATAATTTATTTTATTACGTCGTTTCCATCGTTTTGGTCTCAGACCGCCATCACAGTCTTCGATCTTGCCTGCTTTAGGTGCTTCAGTACAGTACTCAATCATGTCAGCCTTAGATGTGTCAGCACAGTCTTCGTTCACGCCAGCTTCTGATGTGTCACCACAGTCTTCAATCATGTCAGCACCACAAACTTGATCAGGATAATTTATTTTATTACGTCGTTTCCATCGTTTTGGTCTCAGACCGCCATCACAGTCTTCGATCTTACCTGCTTTAGGTGCTTCAGTACAGTACTCAATCATGTCAGCCTCAGATGTGTCACCACAATCTTCAATCATGCACGCTTCAGATGATTCATCATAGTCTTCGACCTTGTAAGCTTCAGATGGTTCTCCATCTTTCTCATTTTCATGGAGACGACTAGATATTGGAGTAAATATATTTTCATTTCTAATGTGGTTACAACTTCCTTCCTTTGGTTTAGATTTTAAATTATTATCTTGATCTAGATCAGTAATTTTAGCATTAGCTTTTTCGCCTTCGTTCCTCTTCCGCGATGTTGTAGCCCAGTCTTCGTTATCTTTATTCATCTTAATTGTACAGGTCTTGTAATGTCTATCCAAGTAATATCTTCTACCAAAGGATTTCTGACACTGACTGCAATGAAATGGTTTTTGACAAGGACCCAAATTACACTCGCTTCTCTCATGTCGTTTAGCATTCTTTCTCAAGGTAAACACCTTGCTACAGTATCTACAGTGATGACGTTTCGATACAGCGTCAGATCCTAAATCGGAATTCATATTAGTTACCGAGACTAATGCCAGATGCAAACTAAGAGTTTTAAATTAGATATATTACTTAAATAGAATTTTTTAATTATTTCATCAGCGAGAATTAATTTATCTCATTCAAAGGTACTTTTTGCAAGTAGTTCTGCTTTTCTACAACAGATGTCGCCACATGTTACTTGCAGGTAAATAATATTTAGTTCTTTTATGCGGGATGCGGGATGCTCACTAACGATCGAAATAGAACGTTGGCTTCGCTAGACTCCAAGGAGAAGGAAGTTCGTCCATCCTGTTAGTGCTTCTTAGATTTCTCAGAAATTATTTGACTGAGTAATGATAATTTTTTTTTTTTTAATTTCCGCCTGATAAAAATATTACAAGTAATGATTGAGTAGCAGAAGTTCACTAATTATATGCAACCTTGAATAAAAAATGACATGCTTCATTAAGTAAAAAAATCCTTCATGCAGAGATAAATTCCTCATCAGTAACCAGAAGCACTCGGAGAAAACCATCAGATGTATAGTCAGGAATAATCAGAAGCACCCAGTGAAAACCATCAAAATATTGTCAAGAATAATCAGGAGCACACGGAGAAATCCATCAAAATATTGTCAAGAATAATCAGGAGCACACGGAGAAATCCACCATAATACTGTCAAGAATAAACGGGAGCACACGGAGAAAACCGCCATAATATTGACAAGAATAATCGGAAGCACAC
This sequence comes from Bacillus rossius redtenbacheri, assembly GCF_032445375.1. NCBI lineage: Eukaryota > Metazoa > Arthropoda > Insecta > Phasmatodea > Bacillidae > Bacillus > Bacillus rossius. The sequence goes on from NC_086336.1 coordinate 33,470,050, forward strand.
GGAGAAAACCGCCACAAGTTTTCTTTGATATCATAAAATTTCAGGAAAAAATAATAAAAAATAAAAATAAATTAATAAAAAATTTAAAAAAATAAAATAAAAAATACATAAAATTCTGGCTTGTACTAGAACTATATCTTTGCTCAACAATGAGAAGTTCACAAGCTAGCAGAATCTGTTTATGTATTTTTTATTTTATTTTTTTAAATTTTTTATTAATTTATTTTTATTTTTTATTATTTTTTCCTGAAATTTTATGATATCAAAGAAAACTTGTGGCGGTTTTCTCCGTGTGCTTCCGATTATTCTTGTCAATATTATGGCGGTTTTCTCCGTGTGCTCCCGTTTATTCTTGACAGTATTATGGTGGATTTCTCCGTGTGCTCCTGATTATTCTTGACAATATTTTGATGGATTTCTCCGTGTGCTCCTGATTATTCTTGACAATATTTTGATGGTTTTCACTGGGTGCTTCTGATTATTCCTGACTATACATCTGATGGTTTTCTCCGAGTGCTTCTGGTTACTGATGAGGAATTTATCTCTGCATGAAGGAATTTTTTACTTAATGAAGCATGTCATTTTTTATTCAAGGTTGCATATAATTAGTGAACTTCTGCTACTCAATCATTACTTGTAATATTTTTATCAGGCGGAAATTAAAAAAAAAAAAATTATCATTACTCAGTCAAATAATTTCTGAGAAATCTAAGAAGCACTAACAGGATGGACGAACTTCCTTCTCCTTGGAGTCTAGCGAAGCCAACGTTCTATTTCGATCGTTAGTGAGCATCCCGCATCCCGCATAAAAGAACTAAATATTATTTACCTGCAAGTAACATGTGGCGACATCTGTTGTAGAAAAGCAGAACTACTTGCAAAAAGTACCTTTGAATGAGATAAATTAATTCTCGCTGATGAAATAATTAAAAAATTCTATTTAAGTAATATATCTAATTTAAAACTCTTAGTTTGCATCTGGCATTAGTCTCGGTAACTAATATGAATTCCGATTTAGGATCTGACGCTGTATCGAAACGTCATCACTGTAGATACTGTAGCAAGGTGTTTACCTTGAGAAAGAATGCTAAACGACATGAGAGAAGCGAGTGTAATTTGGGTCCTTGTCAAAAACCATTTCATTGCAGTCAGTGTCAGAAATCCTTTGGTAGAAGATATTACTTGGATAGACATTACAAGACCTGTACAATTAAGATGAATAAAGATAACGAAGACTGGGCTACAACATCGCGGAAGAGGAACGAAGGCGAAAAAGCTAATGCTAAAATTACTGATCTAGATCAAGATAATAATTTAAAATCTAAAACAAACGAAGGAAGTTGTAACCACATTAGAAATGAAAATATATTTACTCCAATATCTAGTCGTCTCCATGAAAATGAGAAAGATGGAGAACCATCTGAAGCTTACAAGGTCGAAGACTATGATGAATCATCTGAAGCGTGCATGATTGAAGATTGTGGTGACACATCTGAGGCTGACATGATTGAGTACTGTACTGAAGCACCTAAAGCAGGTAAGATCGAAGACTGTGATGGCGGTCTGAGACCAAAACGATGGAAACGACGTAATAAAATAAATTATCCTGATCAAGTTTGTGGTGCTGACATGATTGAAGACTGTGGTGACACATCAGAAGCTGGCGTGAACGAAGACTGTGCTGACACATCTAAGGCTGACATGATTGAGTACTGTACTGAAGCACCTAAAGCAGGCAAGATCGAAGACTGTGATGGCGGTCTGAGACCAAAACGATGGAAACGACGTAATAAAATAAATTATCCTGATCAAGTTTGTGGTGCTGACATGATTGAAGACTGTGATGACACATCAGAAGCTGGCGTGAACGAAGACTGTGCTGACACATCTAAGGCTGACATGATTGAGTACTGTGCTGAAGCACCAAAAGCATGCAAGAGCGAAGACTGTGATGGTGGTTTGAGACCAAAACGATGGAAACGTCGTAATAAAATAAATTATCCTGATCAAGCTTGTGATAATCACTGTCACGATGACGAAAGTGACCTTGAGGTTGGTGTTAAAACGATAGACACCAGAGATAATAATATTTATTATAAACATGCAAGGATGATGAACGCAGCAGAAGAGTTTGATTATACCTCATGGGAAGATCCTAACATATTGGTTGACAGGCTACGACTACTACATGGATCGCTTTGTGCAGGAAACTATTCGAACATTAAAGAAATATCCTTCATACTCAAAGAACTGAGGGAAGCTGGCTACATACAATAATGGCTTAAATTAAATGTATGTGTATAAACTTGAAGATAAATTAATATATTTTCTTTCCAAATGGTATCTACCATTTATCGAAATCTGATTTCTAAATAAAACTTATAACTTAAAGGTGCAAAATACGTTACCACTGTCAGTCAAAATGTATACTAATAAAGACATGTTAGTAACCATGCCAAGTTCGATAAGAAAAGTAATTGGAATCAGTTGGAATCAATTGAAGATGGAGCTCTTGGAACAATTGGAGCCTTTTGAAGCATTTGGAGCCTTTTGGAGCTGTTGGAGCCATTTGGAGCATTTGGAGCCATTTGGAGCATTTGGAGCCATTTGGAGCATTTGGAGGCCGTTTGGAGCAATTGGAGCCTTTTGAAGCATTTGGAGCCTTTTGGAGACATTTGGAGCATTTGGAGCATTTGGAGCCGTTTGGAGCATTTGGAGCCTTTTGGAGACATTTGGAGCCGTTTGGAGCATTTGGAGCCGTTTGGAGCATTTGAGGCAATTTGGAGCATTTGGAGCCGTTTGGAGCATTTGGAGCCTTTTGGAGACATTTGGAGCATTTGGAGCCATTTGGAGCATTTGGAGACATTTGGAGCTTTTGGAGCCGTTTGGAGCATTTGGAGCTGTTTGGAGCATTTGGAGCATTTGGAGCATTTGGAGCATTTGGAGCATTTGGAGCCGTTTGGAACATTTGGAGCAATTTGGAGCATTTGGAGCCGTTTGGAGCATTTGAAGCAATTTGGAGACATTTGGAGCATTTGGAGCCATTTGGAGCTGTGTTAAGCATTTGGTGGTTATTGGAGCATTTGGAGCCTTTTTTTGGAGCTGTTGGAGCATTTGGAGTCTTTTGAAGCATTTGTAGCCATTTGGAGCTAAGAAGTAGTCGATGCACGTCTATGCAGGGCTAAATGTTTATAAGATTGCTGGCTTTCGCAAGTGATTCTGTAGTAGGATAGAAATTGTGTAATAAATATTATGTTTGTAAAAGACTTTGAGGTGTTTTATTTCTCGAACCTTACACTTTTCTGGTACTTTTTTAAAATTAAAGTTGATTTGTATCGGCCAGGGATCGAACCAAGGACCTTAGTCGATTTAATCAATCAGTATATAGATTACAAATTTATTTAATGAATTTTGAACTTTTTCACGAATCTCTAACATTACAATTATGAATTTCCAATATGGTGGTCTTGATGTCTGATAGGATGATGTTAGTAGAGGTTTTAAAGTCTCTTTAAGAATGATGAACATGGTATATTGAAATTATTATTTTTTCATAAAATTAAACATTATTGCATCGATCGGGTATCGAACCAAGGACGGGAGCGGATCGAATCAATATGTAAGTTAATGAGTGATTTATTTAATGAATTTTGGATTTTTTCCCGCTTTTCTAGCTACATTAGTACATGATTTCAAGATGGCGGTCGAATTTCAAGATGGCGGGGGCACCTCGGTAATAAATGATTACTGCACTGTAGCGGGTTAGAATAAAATTAACCAGATGGAAATGTACTCCATAATACAAGTACACACACAAGATGGAGTACTCTGGCAGGTGGTAGCTCCTGGTAGCATGTACTGAACATAAAATGTCGGATCCATGATGGTCGACAAGGACAAAGTCAAATTTCAAGGACAAAGTCAAATTTCAATGTCATGGTCAAATTTCAAGGTCAAGGTCAAATTTCAAGGTCAAGGTCAAAGTTCATGGTCAAGGTCAAAGTTCAATGTCAACAGTTCAGGACAAAGGTATGGTGAACATAAAATTATACTACATGGTATCGGCACACTCTAGCAGATGAAAACAAGATGACGGTCTCCAGCGGATGAATACAAGATGGCGGACATGATATCATACCAGTTGATGATATATACCTTGGTACTGGAGGTGGTAGATCAGTCTAGGTAGCTTTCATGGAGGAAGGATCAACCGTTTACTCTCGCCGGGAATCGAACCAAGGACGTACATCGATATAATCAAACAGAATTCAAATACGTTAATTTTTTGATGAATTTTGGAGTTTTTTTCATTAAAATCGGATAATAAATAAAGATTTTCAAGATGGCGTCCAAATTTCAAGATGGCGGACATGACGTCATACTAGGTGAAGATATGTATACTTTGACATAAGTGGTGGGGGTCAGTCTGCCTGCGTCCACTGAGAGGGAAGGATCGGTAGCCATTTTTAATTTTTTTTGCACTCTTCGGGTTCGAACCCAGGACTCCGAACTCCGTGTCTAAAAAGTATGTTTTTTATAAATATTTTATTAAATTTATATTATTTAAATTTTTTTATAAATTATAAAAAAAATTTCATTAAAATCGGATAATAAATAAAAAATTTAAAGATGGCGGGCGTAACAAAATTTGCAACGGTGACGTCATCATCCAATATGGCTGCCATGACATCCTTATTTTCAAGGTCGGCGGCTTATAAGCGGCTAGCTCTTAGGAGTTTTAAGCCGCTTTTAGGAGTTTTCGTTTTTTCTAGGGCAAAGCGACTTTTGAGGATTTTCGAAATCCTAATTTTTGAACTGTGGAATTATTTGAGATTTTTTGGCGGAAATTGTTTTCAAAAAAATTGAAATTTTGGCGATTTTTGAGGAATTTTGGGCAATTTTTGCCCAATTTTGGTCATTTTTGGTGATTTTTGAGGATCAAATTCAAGGTCAAGGTCAAAGGTCAAGGTCAAGGTCATCCAAGATGGTCGCTGTGACGTCACAATCCAAGATGGCGGAAAGGACACACAGCTCCGCAACCTGAATCCTGCCGCCGGAAATACATTCATATACTACTCGCGTAGTCACGTCCAACTTTTCTCCAACCTTTCGTGAAACTTTGTGAAATTAAGTTTGTTTTTCGTGTTGTATTTACCACGAGAATTTCGTAACGTATCAGTATCCACGTTAACGTTTTCGACAAGGTTGAAAGACGCTGGAAGCATGGCTTAGCGCATATTGATGCGCGGTAATGCACGGTTAACCAAATCACGACATTATTTAAATTATTTTAAACAGTATTATTGTATTATCATTATTAATGTTTTATCTAAATTGGGTAATTCGGAGGTGCACCCCGGTAGCGAGTATATATTACTATTGTGTATTCACACAGGCCATAATTATAATTTTGTATTTTGCAATATCACTGTTTCAATTTTCGTAAAGTAAAGAGAACTGTGAACAATATTTTATGCCTTTTAGTGTGTTTGTGTTCAAGTCAGAGTTAGAGGATTAGATGCTTAATTCAGAGTAACTAGAGCTGGCCTTTGATTTTTAATTTTATGTCCACCACCCGCATAGAAGACTCAATTTCCAGGACCACCCCCCCCCCCCCTCCCTTGCCGCGCCGCAAGGGTTTTACGCCCATGGCTACACCCCTGCCTAGGCGAGCCCCTTGTCTATGTGCGGAACTGTGTGACGCGATGGAGAGCTGTGGCCGTGTATTCCCTTCACTTCTCTCAGCTTCCTGTTGCTCGGTCTTCCTGGAAGCTTTGACATGACATCGTGTGTGCTTGCATCGCTTAGAGTGAATGTCTCTCCGGCAGCGGGTCATTAGAGACAATTTATTTAAGTTTCACCATGGCAGCGTCATGGTAAAAAAATATATCCTGTTCCTACTATTTATTTCACGTGGAGTCTCTGAATTGTTTCAACCTTTCCAAATGTAGTCATGATTTGAAGTCGACTGAATAGCGTCAAAAACTAAGTACCTGCAAAGATGTTAGGAAAAAATTCCAACCCGGTGAAGTAGATGTCCCAACAGAAAGGCTTTTTTTTCTCGATATCTTACAACCTGACCGGATAGGTTCCAAAGTAATTTTGGGTGGAAGTATTACAACCGGACAAATTTCAACTTATATATATATATATATATACGGTCAGTGAAACGACCGCCGACGTCTTCAGAGTGACAATCTCATGTTAAAAGTGTTAATTTTTTAAATTATGATAACTTAAATGAAAACAGATGATTTAGTGAATAAAATATTTAAACTGTGCGTCATCACCTCAACTGAAACTAATGATTGAACATGTTAAACCAGAACTTAATCCAGCTTACTCATCTGTAGACTTCAGTGGTTGTTCTTCTGACCGTATACTTCACTTGGAATCTGACCAGTTGAAACATGTCCATCCAGCCGTGAACCAGTCAGCTGAAAAACAAGTTGCCGATAACTGAGTAAGACAGTGAGTTGGCAAGTAAGTTAGTGTTAGTTGTTGTAGAGGTCCCGAGTTGACTTAATGGCAAATACTGTGTTGTGTTGTGAGGTATAGTTTTTTTTACGTACGAAGACCCAGGGCCTGATTAACCCTTAGGCTAATTAGGCTGCAGCCTAGGGCGCGAGGATCGTGGGGGGGGGGGGGGGGGCGGGCGCTGAAATCGTGTCTTCGCATGCACTATTAATCTAGCATCATTGCATCTACCCTACATATTTCGACTAGACCGAGATAAAACACTAAAAATAAATGCGCTGTGAACTGAAAAAGCTTGGGACTCCCTGATTTTAACTTTTGCAGGTAGTATGAACCATGTTATAATTTTCACTCTAGTAAACAAAGTCAAAACTAATATACTACTTGTTAGGCAGACCGTAACACACACACCTGGTGGGGGCGCGTCCTCATATTTAGCCTAGGGCGGTCAGATCTCTTGATCAGTCGCTGCGAAGACCTAGAGTGGACTGCCGAAGCGGCGGGCAGGTAGAAACACCATTATTTCGCGGATTCGCGGGACATCACAGTAGACATGAAGCACATGTACGTCTGCTTCACGTTGATCATCGAACTACAGCGCTCTTGACGCGCCGTTGACGACCCTGAGCCAGTCATAAACAAGGAGAATAAGTGGCTACCCAATCACGTGAAAACCGCCGAAGAATGGGACTTCGTTATCGACCAATGAGCACCCCACAAATGCTTAATTATACACAGGCAAGTTGAGTCTAGCCTGTACTCAAATAAATCCTCTGCGAATATATATATATATATATATATATATATATACATGCAGTCGGCTCGGCGAGAGTTATTGCGTGATTGGGGTTTATACCCCAGCGCCCGCCTGCGTTAGAACCGTGAGAAGAATTGAATATACATTTATATCAGTCGTGTAATGTCGACTAAAAAAATATTTATTATTTCGAAATGTCTCTTGTGTTGAACCTAATATTGTAAATATACATTCTGATTTGTATAGTTTGTTTAGATTTATATACGTAAATCAATTGCCGCATGTATGAAAGATCATCACTTGAGAACTGCTCGACCGATATGATTTTTTTTTGTGTTTGTAATTGTCAAGAGAAGGTTTGTATGAATTTTTTTCTTTTGAAAATACACTGGAAAATCCTTAAAAAAAAACCGTCCAGTTTGAGAGTTCTGCTGTAACAGGATTTTCATTACAACTAATTCCGCATTAAATATTTTATTGTTCAATCAGTGGTTATCATATCTCATATTGAAAACCGTGACCTGTTTTCATAACATAACCTTAAAAATTCATAAAATTTCACATTGAATATTTCAGTGTTTTATCAGTGGTTATCATAACTTTGGTGCATTCAAGACCGTAACATGTTTTCGTGGCATAACATAACCGTTAAAATTATCAAATGGGAACATTCAATTAATTTCAGTTCCTAGTTAATTGATATAAATGCCACCAGTGAGTCATCGAAATATCGGTCAGCGTATGTGCAACGCAAGCCAGCTGCATGATCGTCGAGTAAATGAGACTGACGAAGAGCAAAGACAAAGTTCGGAAGAAAATCGAATAAAAATTTCTCAAGCGCTATCCGCTAGGACTCCATTACAACGGATACAGTCGAGTTCGACTCACTCATAATTTGGAACGGCGACGAAACAGACTGCCAAGCGTGACATTAAAACATTAACATTTGGCGTTCAGATATGATCAAACAGTCAATTACGCCGCGGATGTATCGGTCAACTTCGGAACAATGAACACTGATATTCAGCATTGCAATGCTTTGAGATTTCCACATGAACCACCAGGATTATGTTGTGCGATTGGAAAGGTCAAATTACGACAATTAACACCACCACCAGAGCCACTGATAGCATTGCTTTCTGGCCAAGAACCTCTATCGTAGCATTTATTGCAGAATATACAAAAGTTAAATAATTCCTTTCACATGACATCGTTTGAGGCGAATATTATAGAATAACGAGGTTTCAAACCCAACTTTTAAGGTAACTTCTTTTTCGACTCATCACACATCATATACACAAACACATCACACAACGTTTCACCTAGGCTCATAAATCTCGTATTGGTTTTCTGTTTTACAGATTTTACATATTCATCACCAAGCGTTGCCATGAACGCATTAAAACGCCAGTTCCGGATTATTTCATCATTTCATTAAATTCATTATTTTACTAAAATTTTATTTTTAATTTCAAAACAATTTAAGCAAATATTCGGTTAGTTCAATCCCTTCTTAACGAACTGACTGAACATATAGAATGAAAGAGGCATTGTAACACATGCCGGCCATTAGCTGACACAACAAGGTAGTTATGTTAGTCATGTTTAACGTACTTTAATTGTCCCGACTTTCAAAAAATCGGGGGCAAATTACATCTCCCCTGAGAAAGGGGCCGGGGGAGTGAAATTTTGAGGAACCCAAATAGTTTGGAAACACTTCAAATCGATAGATAATTAATTTTTGAAAATTTCGAAATATTATGGTTCTGATCCCCAATATATATTTGCATATATATATACACCGATCTCCACGAAAATTAGTATATATTAATATTTGACCACGAAGAATATTCTCGCGATATACATTTTGTTATAACTCTTTATTAGTTGGCGTTGCAGTGCATCAAATTCTAAATCGTTCAACCGATTGCCATGGGTAAACCAAAAAAAAAAAGTCATAGACATAAATAAATATATACATAAAGGTTTTATTTCATAGATCATAGACATACAAACAGCAATTGTGTGTCGTTTCTCTATGTCCACCACACTATCATAATAGCGCTATCCAGTTTGCTTTAACTCGCGGACAATTATATCCCCCTGTGTCAACCCGGGCAACACAGGATACTGCAGAAAGTAAATAATTTAAAATCGCTTAAATTATAATTTTTATTTTATTTAATATTTCCATTCCAAAGAACTTTCACAATATAATTTCTGTGACAATATTTCGTCAAAACACAAAGTTTTAAAAGATAAATATTTACTGAAATAAATTCAGATGAAAGATAAAAATCTGCAGGCTTCATTGTTTAAACCCAAAAAAGAAAAAGTTCCGGCTAACGTTCTCCGTACGTGCGTACGTTTGCCGTCTAACCTGCATCTACTCACAAGTCACGTGTGGATAGAAACCATTGCTCGCGGCGCGCTCCGCCGGGAGACAAGAGCATTTCATAAAATATATAAACAATCTCGTTTGTATTACCCCTTCCGCTCCCTGCCTCTTTCCTTCGCGGCCGGAGAGCGCGAGGCACATAACCTCAATCTGAACTTGATGATGTTCCCGGCGGCTGCCGCCAGGAGCGCTCTCATCGTCGCCGCGCTATCTTGAGTGAGGTTTTGAATCTCCTTTGGTATAGGAGGGGGGTGGGAGGGGGATTGCGGGGGATGTGCGGGGTCTCGCTCAGGCCCGGATAAAGGAGTAGGGAGGGTAAAAGGATATGGCAAAGTAGACACGTGCTCTGCCTTCCTTACTAGTTTCGGGAGTGCGTCCTCAAATGAAGAACCGTTTATCGCGCAGCAAAAACAGACCTCGCATCAGGCTAGGTTTATAAACAACGCAAATAACTAAACAAAGCAACAGCTAATAATGGACTCAACGCAAGAAATTGACAGTCGTTTATAAAGCACCCAGGTCGTAAGACCTATACCTTAAAATGTGAAAACAGTATACAAATATTTCTACTCTGGACTTCTTATGATAATTCATATTTATCACGAAAACAAAATAAATTGTTAATCATTTCATTTCAAAAAGTTATTTTCTTCACTGTATGAGAGATTAACAAGTGTAAACATGGTGAATATATTAAAATATAACATCGTGGGCCTCTATGCACATAAAATCTGAGTCTTTAAAAATTTTCGGGACACTTCTATTCAAATATGGCCATCGGAGACGCAAGCCAAAACGCAAGAAAGTTGGAAGTAAAACCATATTTACGTTGCGTTAGTGCGTCTTGCGTAGTTTATAAACCGTTACTTTAAAATATGGTATCTTAACATTTCGGGTCTTGCATTTCTTACGTAGTTTTTAAACCCACCCGAAGCCTTGCGGTGAGTGATTTGAGATCGTAACATTAAAACATACTTTTTCACTTAAACCTTCTTACAATGTAATAATAAGCCTAAATTCAGGTATTATTAATGGTCATTGTAATTATAAACCCTTACAACACATGAAGTTTCAAATACTGATCAAATAAATAATAGTTCAAAAAACTAAAAAAAACACGCTTTATATAAAAAACCAAACTAAAAAATAGAAAATAAATTTTAATAAATTTGAATTAAGAATAGTGTAAAATTTTTAAATAAAAATAAATTAACAATAGTGTCTATAAGAAAAAATGTATTTTATTAAAAAAAAAAAAAGCGTGGGGTGCTTTTTAAGATATTATCGAAATGATAATCCTTCTACTCATATATATTATGTCAATGAAATATTTATAACTAGAGACCGGAAAAATTCGCGGGTTCAATGACCTCCAGGATAGACTCCAATATCCTCTACACACTCGTGCAAATGGCAACTGTTCATTGGCTGCTGACTTGTGAGTCGTCTCGAACGGGTGGCCTGTGATTCGACACTTCAATGAGTGAGGGTCTCTAACTGGCCCTCATTACTCCAGATTAACAGTGGACAAATGGCAGAAGCAGCAATAAGGTATAATTATTTGAATTTTAGCATAACACGAAATGAACCCGCGAATTTTTCAGGTCTCTATTTATAACTATTGACACCATGCACCCCACGCTTTTTTTTAAATAAAATACATTTTTTCTTATATACACTATTATTAATTTATATTTATTTAAAAAATTTACACTATTCTTAATTAAAATTTAATAAAATTTATTTTCTATTTTTTAGTTTGGTTTTTTTTATAAAGCGTGTTTTTTAGTTTTTTAAACTATTATTTATTTTCTATTTTTTAGTTTGGTTTATTTATAATTTAAAGTGATACTTCTTTATCGACGTATGCAAGAAATTTTATAACAATGTAAAAAACTTGATAGTTATTACATCAATTTACTATTAAAGTAGGTTTTGAATAGATATTGACTGCAGTAAAAATAAAATCGATAAATATTGTTTTATCTCAGAAGTGTCTCTAGATGTGGCTCAATTTTTTGTTTATTACATGACTTTGCTATTAAAGTGAATTTGAGTAGATAATGGATGCTTCTAAAATATATATCCAATGTAGCGTGTTGAAGAACTATAGTACTCAATAATTTCAATATCCTGCTATGAAAATCAATATATTCGGGAATTCATTGATGTTTATTCTAATTCAGCATATCTGATAAGTGACCATCCTTTGTTTGCAAATGTTTCACTAAAAAGTTTCTCCCATTTGTTCCAGTCCGATTCCACTGTAAGTTTCATTTGCATGCAATTGTACCAAACTACACTGGAGTATTCTAAGAAATATTTTTAAATCTCTATTTTCTTTTTGTCTTCTTTGATTAGGAAACTTTCACATTCTTTGTTGAAATCTTTAATCCACTGGTAAGCATTTGAGTTTCTGCCCGTGAATTTCTCAATCATGAAATCTTTTGCAATTTTCCCTCAATTTTGAGTTTCAGATATAGTTTTTTTTTTCTTCAAGAAATTTTTCTAACAGTTTTTCCAATTTTTTATTTGATCCACTAGCTATAGATTCAGCACTTTTTTTTCCTCAATTTCTTCCAGGTAAAAATCCTTAAACTGTAAGTTTTGCTCTCTATCCAAATATGTTTTTGATATATCATCTGTCAAACTTAGCCATATTTTCCGTGTTTTATGTCTTTTATTTAATGATTTACTGACCTTGGCATAGTTTGGAGTATTTGTAACTGCTTGTGTAGATTTGCAGGTTGGTGTTCGAGTGGAATTTGAAAAATCTGCCCATCAGGTGTAGTTAATGAGGTTATGCATATGGTGTTTGATTTCCCATCTGCTGTTGGTTTCACAGCAAAATCAAACTTCAATTTGTCCATGTTTTGTGAAATATTTGCAGAAAACGTTGTTTTATAATAATGTTTCACTCTTGGTTAATTGGTAAAATGAAACAAAGACATAATTGTGTTTCTCTATTTAACGAAAGAAACATTTAAAGCCCTTATTTCAGGGTTTTTTTTCCTTCATATTTTTACAAATATAGATACTATTCTCTTCAAGAAAGTTTATTGCTCACAATAAACATAACCCATTCTCACTTTTCATTTAATTAAATGTCACAATATTTAGTAGGCTTTGTTTATATCGCGCCAAAGACAAACTGAAAGAAAAGAGTTCGCACATTGTAAAGAAAACCATTTTGCTCATGTGCGAACTCTTTCTTGTGAAATTATATAAATTGACAAAAATTTTATTTTTCAATTTGAATAATGGAATAATCTTATCAAATAAGAGTATTGTCATCGGTCCTCGATAAATCTACAAAGTTTGAATGAAATCTGGCCGTTTAAAGTGGGTCAAAATCGCACCCAAAGGAGTCGGTTACAAACATGCAAACAAACATACAAACAAACAAACATACAGGTGAAGCTAATATAAAGCGCGTAAAAATAAATAAAACGTTACCTTGCTAAAACATTCTAATGTTTCCGCAATGTTACATAAATACCTATCTGAAACCTATGAGCTGCAGGGGAAGATGAATTAAAGTATTTATTATATTTTATGGTAGTATTAAAAACGCTCATATTTTTATACTTTTATAATAAAATTTTTTTCCCCTTTTGAACGCTGTTTCGTCCTGTTATAAAGACCATGTATTTTTTTCTCTTTTGAACGCTAAAGTTTCGTCCCTCTTTTACACTTTCACACACATGCCTTTAAGTAGTTGAAATTGAAGCGATGTAGCCAAACAAAACGGCAAAATTCTCGGATAAATTTTGTTTTCACTTTTAAGCCCACTTTTTTTTAATATTAAAAAAACACAATCTTGCAAATATTTCTCCCCACGACATTAAACCGTGCAAACAATTCCACGAAGCGGAAATATCTGGAATTCTGTTTTCTATTGTCCAATAGAACGAGTAGTCGTATCAGGAAAAAAAATGCATCGGTTAGTAAATTCCAACACCCTTAGAGCGAATGTTAACAAAGTTCTGATACAGCCTGCGTGTTCCAGAGCCCAAAAATTATTGACATGTACAGTTAACGTACATATATTTATTTCATTAAAAATATCATTAATTAAAAAATGCTTAATTTAGCAGTGAATTATTTAGTTTAAAAAAACTTGACTTAGAGCAGACTGCTGCACATAGATTTATTACACTTTTTTGCGAAGCATTGTTCTTTCCTGATTTACTCTCATTACTAGAGACCTGAAAAATTCGCGGATTCATTTCTGAACATGCTACAATTCAAATAAGTATACTTTAGTGCTGCTTCTGCCATTGGGTCACTGTTAATCTGGAGGACTGAGGGCCAATTAGAGACCCTCACCCATATAAGTGCCGAATCACAGGCCACCCAGTCGAGACGACTCACGAGTCAGCAGCCAATGAACAGTTGGCATTTGCCCGAGTGTGTAGAGGATATTGGAGTCTATCCCGGAGGTCATTGAACCCGCGAATTTTTCCGGTCTCTACTCATTTCCTACGCCGAAAACTAAACTATATAGCAGGTTTGCACGTATAATGAGCTACAGATCATCGCCGATAAACCTTTGAAGACCTCCGCTTTTATCAAACTCTGATTTAATTGGTCTCTGTACGAATAAGTCAGTGTTTTATATTAGAAACCCTGTCGGATCCTAGGTCACAGTTTCACCGCGGGCATAGGTTGTTCTGGAATTAGCCTATTTCTACTAATCATTCCAGTTTCGAGTCGTTAAAATCCTTTGAAAGACACATGCATAGACATGTATAATATAAAGGATGGGCTGGACGAACCCTCTATCTCTTATCGCCCGTCAAATATCTAGTATTTTAAATAGTTGAGATTTCAATGGAAAAAAATCCATAGACAAATATTGGTGGTATTCTAGTAAATTCAATCATTCATACACTGAAGACTCTGAAGTTTATTATGACTTTTTTTTAGTTTTTTTTAAGTTACTGACCTCTCATATAGGTAAATTGTTCTTTTAACGCATAATCACGTAAATAAAATTCTGATTTCAACAGACTGGAGCAAACTCTTGTATAGATCAGCTGAGAAAAATACATACATTTGTGTATGTGTGTGTACATATATACAGGAAACACACACACACATATATATGTATATAGGTGTGTTGGTGTGTGTGTGTGCGCGCGCGCGTGTTTCCTCCAGTGGCCTGCGCGAAGAAGTGCTCGCGCGCATTAATACGTAGTCAACTGAATAATTCGTGTTATTATTAGGAGAGAGACTCATCTGCATACCATAATGCACATGACCTGCGTCCTGGTTTATCCATAGGTAGTTTTTACCCGCCCCCAAGTACAAAAGACCAATAGCAACATTAGGTACAAAATTCATATGACCCAATCACATGCAACCCGTCCGGAAGGTAAAATGTGACAGCAGCCATTGGACAATAGACACCCACTCATTTGTGTACAGTAGTGTTCATCCTGTCACCAGAAAATAGCCCGAATATTCCAGGTGTCTGTTCACACGGCGAGTAGGGTGAAGCAGCGATGGTTGTAGTTGGACCAGCACGGCCCACCATTCAAATATACAAGATTTTATTGTTTTGTTTTAAGACTAGATTGGTTTTCATGCAGAGGAAAACGGCGTTGTCTTATTTTATTTTTAAAATTTGGTTTATTCGTAAAGGTTTAGTTTTTTCAACCAAAATGTCCCTAAAATTTTTATTTTTTTACTCTGATAAACGATGCGTTATTACAATTGTATAGTTTTTGATAAGCATGCATGGGACAGGATTACTAGGACCAAAATTAAATTGTAAAACAGCAATCATTTGTGTGATTAAAAAAATACAAATTTCAGTAATGTAAAAATTATAAATAATAAAATATGAAAGTTAGGAAAACAATTGGTACTAACTTCACGCTAAACAAATACCTTTCATTATATTAAACATATTAAATTATTATAATTTTATATTTTAGTTAAGTTTATTTGGAATGTTAATAATTTGATTATTTTTTATTTACATTTCAGTGTTATGTATGGTGTATTGATAGGGACATGCATATTTCGCGAAAAGATTCCGAAACTTGGTAAGAGTTATAACACTGTAGCATCGTCTGTGTTTCGGGTTTGGGTGGGGCTCTCTCAGGTACATGTCGCTTATTACAACACCAATCACAGTGGTTCAGCGCGGAGGCAAACGCGTTATGAGTGGCTCGGTCAAAAAATGCAATGGCTTCTCCCACAGACGGCCGCCAATCACAAGGGAGAAACCGCTTGTGCGGGTGTACCTAGTTGCGGTCTAATAGGCGTTCATATTTTATCGCGAAAAATGCCTGCCCCTGTGTATTGACATGCCTTAAGCTTTTATTTCTGTTTTAACGCAATTCACCATAAAATATTTTTCATAGTCATGTTGACTACTAAATAAGTTTTTTTTTAAATTCCATTTAATATTTCCATCGCGATAAGTCATTCTGTGTTAAACAATACGACGTAAATATCTTGTTTCGCTTCAGCTCCCTCACTTCAAACTCCTCTTCTCCAACTCTCTTTTATAATAACTACATGCCGTCATACGACCTATTTCAAACTAAGATTTAATTTTTTTCTACTTAATCCCACCAAATGTGGAACTTAAAATTATTTTGTGGTCTGTATCCATGCGTAAAAAATATATCAAACCAAATCCATGAGATGCAAATGCAACATTTTGACAATACGTTATGACATGCGACAATAAAGGATGGCTGGCAACATAACTAGGCATTCTGCAAATGTGAATTCATATATTATTTGAGTTTAACTTTCAGTGAATTTTCCCAAATGTTTTACATGCAAATCAACGTGAATGACACGATGTGACATAAAATACTGCAATGCTGTAAACATGGCATTTCTAGCCATGCGACAAACAGAAACATACAAATAGATATAATATGTTTCTTGTGGCATTGCAGGCCACTGGCTTTCCCCAACTCTCCAGATTATTCTTACAACTAGAGACTGGCAAAATTTACTGGTTGAATGACCTCCAGGATAGACTCCACTATCCAGTGCATATTTTGGTGAACGTCACCTGTTCATTGGCTACTTACTTGTCAGTCGTCTCAACTGGGTAACTTCTGGTTCGATACTTTTTTTGATTAAAGGGTTCCAACTAGCCCATAGAGTCCCTCCAGGTTAATAGTGAGCCAATACCAAAAGTTACTTAAATGTATGTGTGCGAATTTTAGCCTAACGCTAAACGAAATCACAAAGTTTTCCGGTATCTACTTATGACACGATGTTTTAAGTAATGTAGTTTATAAGCTGATTACATGGTTTACGGTTATAGAATCCTAGTTGGGTATTGGTATTTTATTAACATGAATATTCGTGAAAGTAATTTTGAATTTTTTTTATTGATTTTAACTATAGTTTTACTGGTTTTATCTTATATTGATAGGTTAATATAGGTATGTGTGAACATCTTTTACAGTAGGTATTTATAAACTTTCAATAGTGTTTTGAGGTCTGTATAACTTATTACGTTTGGACTCTCAAAAAATTAAATGTGAGCTAGTCTTTCAGTAATTGCTCGTCTGTTATGTGTAACATCTAACCTCGGTAACGAACAAATTCATGTGTTCTCATGTTGCAAATACACTTATAATACAAAAATTGTGCTTCCGACACGAAATTTAATGTGGGATTCTTTAAAAATAATGCTGAGCATGAAAAAAAATACACAAATTGTGTTTTCAGCAAACTTTCTAAACGCAATTCACACGTAATTTACTACCAGAGCAGTAACGTCGACTATCAAAGCATTCTATTTGTAGACCGAAATTTTAAACTATATAATGAAACTGCTCCAAAAAAAAACGCAAAAAAAAAAGAGTTTTTAAAAATACTAAACCCCCAATATTGGACCTGATTTTCAACAAGGAATTTTATAAAAAAAAATACCGCTCATCTAGTTAAAATTCACTAAACCGTTAATACTATAAAGTTTAATTTTTTTCCTTGTGAACTTTGATTCGCACCATCCGCCACAGATGGCAGCACCGTGGTTACACTTTTCCGTTCTTTTGACTTCCGTCCCATTCTCGAACTTATTCGTACCACGTGCCGGGTACCGAAAGCTAAGATGTTACACGCCAAAAACATTTAGTGAGTTAAAAGAGGCCGATAACTTCACGTCTTAAGGGGGTGCCTCCCATTTCAGGTAATTTTTTCTATATTTATATTAATCACTGATCAACTTTTAGACTTTTTCAATTGTTTAACTTTCGCGAAATCAAAAATAAATATATTCTGCGCATACTTTTTGCGTTATTAGCTGCCAAAGTTACATTTTTAACGTTTTTGGGTTGTACAAATAAGGATAATTTAATTTATTGCAGAACTGAAACTTTTTAGGTTTAACTTCAAAGTCACTGGCTACATAATGACATGGTTTGTATTTCTATCACAAAAACTCATTTCGTTTTTTGCCTGTGAAAATCTTAACAAATTTGAGAATTTTGAAATGCCAAGAAAATTAATTAATATTATCTGGAAAAAATTCAAACCATTTCTTGAAGTAGCCAGTGGCATTTCAACTAAACCTAAAAAGTTTCAGTTCTGCAATAAATTAAATTCTCCTTATTTGTACAACCCAAAAAGTTAAAAATGTAACTTTAGCATCTAATTATGCAAAAAGTATGCGCTGTATATATTTTTAATTTCGTGAAAGTTAAACAATTGAAAAAGTCTACAAGTTTATCTGTAATTACTGTAAATATAAAATCTTGACCTGAAAGGGATGGCACCCCCTTAAGCCGTATCATGTCTTAACCTTCGTTTTTCATTTAACTTTATTCTGCCTCAGATGTGCGGCGCAGGCCTGGGTTCATCTCAAACGGTTTTATTTAAACCCGACCAGTTACAATTTTCGGATAAGTTCATAATCCTAGACATAACCTTAAACCCCACTACATGCAACTTCAGATGCAATATTCTTGAAGTGTTTTTTGAATGTGCAAATAAATATTGTCATCTTAGCCGGACACGATTGTGACTTATAACAACATACGCTATATATATATATATATATATATATATATATATATATATATGTGTGTGTGTGTGTGTGTGTGTATATGTATATATAAGCCATCGGTATTCAGAATTCTGTTTTATAAAACTAATTGTTTGTTTCAAAATTATTATTGATTCCGAAAAGTCACTGTTAATTAAAGTATATAATAAATTTCTCTAAAGAAATTAGTGAATAAAACTTTGTCAACATTTGAAACTCACGTAATCACACTCAGTTTAATAGCATCACGCCGGCAAGGCGATGTAAATAATAATAAAATTAAAAAAAACTTTCTAATCGGGAAGTATTTCGCGTTCGCAATTGTTTTTGTATCGAACGTGATTGGTTAAAAACTATATTAAAGTACATCTCATCACGCCCGTTGAGCTCCAGCTTTACGCGAAAAGTTATAAATAAACAACGTTCCCAATACTCGACTTCAAGACGCAGAACTCAACGGAAGCTCGCAAGTTCTCGAGTTTACGCTCTTACCGAGAATTTGTTTTGTCTGGTCTCCCATCAAATGTTAAACTTTTTCTTTCTTGTTCAAAATAAAGGATCGCCTGTGATCGCCTTTTTTTTTCTGATCGACATTCGCCCGCGGTGTTCGTATATTTCTCCTTCTCTTTTCAATTTCGATACGTCGTCGTCGTCCACGTCCTCCTCTTTCAGTCTGCGATTTGTCTTCATATCTGGTTCTTGATCGCACTCTCAGTCTTTCTGTCGCTGAGTGGAAGTTCACGTTCGGCCCTTTGGGATCCGATCTTCGACTATTCTTCGAGCGTGTACAAATACAGGATGAGTCTGAATTCCACCGATAGATAAACTTCGGCTGCAGGTTCATCGCAAAAAAAAAAGTGCTTCTCAAGACTGGTATACACTTTAGACGTTGAAGCCGAAAAACCGGTTTGTTATTGATGATAGAGATATGTATTTAAGTTTTAACACTAAGCATTTTGATAATGTTTAGATGGAAGAAGTTCTGCTACCACAGCGAAAATTATTCACTGTCTTAAAAATTAAAATAATAGCTTTTTAACTTGGCACGTCCAATACCCCAGCCATGCTGTATTAGCGATTTTCTCGGATTATAGAACGCGTCAATATAGTTCGAATGGAGATACCAAGGAACATTTGATATGCTACAATGGCATTTAATCAAGTTGTAGTAAACTGCTGTATAGGTAAAAATACTTTTTAAAGAAAAAAAAAAGTCTTTGATACTTTTCACTTGGCGTAAGTGATTAAAACCTCATCTAAAAAAATCATAAAATAAAAATTTAGCGAAAGCGTACGAGCCATATTTAAATCTCTGTATGGTTAAAAATGTCAGGCATTCGGATAACTATGTGTTGGTACTGAAGTTTGGAGACTAATCCTGTAAACCTGTTGCCGATCTGTTTTCCTGTATGTTCTCTTCGTGTCATTCTCAGTGCGCACGAGTGTGGGTCGACCACCAAGAACCCTGTTAACTTGTAGCAACTGACAGATGATTGCTGTTACAATGTAATATTGTCAAGCGGCGGCCACAGATGGCTGGCTCGGTGCTGTGTAAGCTCTGTCTCTGGAGAATCCCTGCCTCCGAGGGCGCGCGATACAGGAAACGCGCGATCCTCCCCCTTCCTCTTCTGTCTCTTGGAGTCCAGGCGCCTCTCTTCCTCGCCTGGAGGGTTCTGCGGGTCCCCGGAGTGGCGTAACTAGGACGCCAGTGTTCTCGAGAGGCTGGCGGCGAATACTCTGAAGAGAGAGAAGTAAGGAGTGACCCCCTCCCCTCCTCTTGGCGAGCGATAGCGGGTAATGAGCGGAGATCGGAGTATCGGGGACGGTGTCGCGGCGCGGCGGTCGAATAGTGCGAAGCCGTGAGTAGTATAGGAATGCAACTACTGGTACAGGAGTAGGAGTGTGGTGTGTGGTGGGGTCACTGACCGACCGCCCTGCCGTCACTGAGCAAGTATTGGTTGACCTTGACCTTCAAAATTCCTCAAAAATCCTAAACATTTCCTATTTTGAGAAAAAAAATCCCGTTTTGAGAGGAAATTTGCCGTTTTATTCCACAAAAAATAAATTTCCGACTTTGAAAATGCCTTAAACTTTTTTTGACTTTGAAAGAACTAAATGTACTAAAAGCGGCTTAAGACTCCTAAAATAAGGCCACCATAAGCCACTGAGGTCACGACCTTGACCTTGACCGTAAACTAAAAATACTTTAATGTTTGACCAAAAAAAATAATAAAAAATTGTTTACTTCAAAATTTTTAGTTACTGAATCCACCTAGGTCCTCAGTTCGATTCCCGGCGAGAGTAAACAAGTAATTTATGAATAAAACCAATTTAAAAATTCTTACTTTCTATTTAAATAAAATTTTAGTAAAACAATCTTGCTTACGTGACACCTGCCATCTTGGATCCTAGAACCTCCTACCATTTTGAATAGTATTTTGAATAGTGACATAACATCCGCCATATTACAAATTCTTAAATTTTTAGCCAGAAATTCGGGAAATAATGAAAAATTTATAAAAATAATTAATAAAATTGTAATATAAAATCCGATGTCATTCGATTAAAAATGATGATGGATCATTTCACCACGGAAGCCATAGGCAGACTGACCTCCCACCCCTAATGCCAAGGCAGATATTGCTTCAGCCAGTACGACTTTATGACAGTTATCTAGGGTTCGCCATCTTGTTTTCAGTAATAAATACAAGGAGTGCTAGTGTCACGTACACACGCCATCTGCTAGAGTGCGTTTCCACCATAATGATTTAATTTTTACCTGCTAGAGTGTATTACTATTTATTAACAGGCAGTCAATTGTTTATTAACAGTGAATTGTCCGCTATCTTGTCAGCCATCTTGGTAGCTATTTTTTAAATTCTGTATTTATTAACATAGAAATTCGGGCGAAATTCCAAAATTCTTCAAAAAAATCTCTCATTAATTTACTGATTGATTCGATCGATTCATTTGTTTGGTTAGATCCTGTACTGATGCAAAAAGGTAATTTCAGGTAAAAATATTTTATTTAATAAAATATGTTGAAAAATATTAAAAGTGGCTTAACTTTTTCATTTGTCAGCCTCCAACAAACCGATGTTTACATAATCGCCGCCATATTAGAAATGTGTAATAATTTATCTAACAATTCGGAAAAACTTCAAAAATTCATCAAAAAATGACTTACTAAAATAATTATTTGATTCGATCGATATCCGTCGTTGATTAGATTCTCTACCAGTGATTAGAGTAACAATAGTTTCAAATAAAATTAAATTACGTTTCCCATGACCTTTTCGTAGAGTTTATTAATCATTATCTCTACGAAAAAGACTATAAAGATATATGTCCGGCGAAATAAACATTTTGTCGTTGTGCCTATCAAGGAAGTCTAATATATAGATACATGGAAAACCTTCCAACCAGTACATGTACAATGCAGTGCATGTACAATGCAGCGCATGTATACAATTCTTAGCCTGCATATATTCGACGCCATGAAAATTTAAAGAATTGTGTGATGAACATTTTTACTGTTAAATCTTAAATGTATCAATAAGATTATTTAAAAGAGTATTTTCTGACTGCATAAATATACACAGTGTTACGATAAGCGGTTTAAAAATTTTGAGGTAAATATTTTAGTAATGCCATAGAAGTATAAATCTAACGTGAGTACCTAGGTACACAAATAATTTTTTTTGGTTGAGCAATCAGTCATACGATCTTGTTAAAACGAACTATAAATAGATTTCAAAAAGGGGGAAACTATTTGTACCGTTTTTTCCTCAATGAATATACTTAAAAAGTTTCATCCGTTTTAAGATAAAAAAATATCGAAAATTTTCCCATAAGAAAAATTATATAAGTATGTACGTTCAAGAATATCAACGAAATAATATATCACTCCAGTGTAAAAGTGATAAAAGTACTTATTTTTAACAACTCATAGTGCTATCCAGTTACATAAAAAAATTGGTTGTCTGTAAAGTCGGTTTACAACGATAGTTTAACGTGACAACGTCATAACAAAACATTGATGAAATGATTGATCCAGAAGAAAATGAAATATTCAATTCGGCCTGAGACTGAGCCGTAATAGGTTTTTGCAACCAAACCATTTAGGCATTAAAAATATGTTATTCTTTGAGGAAGTAATTTTTTTTTTAATTTTTCTATCTTTTGTATGATAAAATCTACCTCTGCATACTTTTATGAATAAAATTGAATCATTTTTATTGAATTATCACTAATTTGTATGGATACAAAGAAGGAGTGAAATGAAATCTACAATTTAATTGATAAATTTACTTTTATTTGCACCCATTAATTCAAATATGTTTATTACTTTTGTAGTGACGCGCGCGCCGTATTTATTTTTACAAGTACAAAAATGAAGGTATACCGGCGGCGGGCATTCGATCCGTAAAACTTTGGATTGGTAGTCAGCGATGCTAACCGCAGATGTTGTATATATATTTATACAAATTTTGTTTTGTGTTGTGGAAGTTTTAAAAACGTATGTAGTCCGCCATAATTATTTCTTATAGTGATAGGCGGGAAATTAAAAATATATTGTCTGCTGCTAGTTGGCCGCCATGTATATAGGTACTAACTTCAAGATCGTCGAGAATGTTTTACGCTTTTTCGCAATTACACATTTAACGACGTAGTTTGTTCGTCGTGAAATTAAACATAGAATTGAATAAAAATGCCCTTGCAGTTAATAAAAAAGTATTAGTTGTTTAAGAAAGAATTTTGGCTTTAATCTCCAACCCAGACATTCGTTGTGCGCTGGGGCCGAGATTAAAATTCGTCGAGAATATTTTATGTTTTTATGTCTTCCATTGCTCAAAATGATATGAAATTGTCCCCGGCACGAAATTTTATTCAT
Organism: Bacillus rossius redtenbacheri; assembly: GCF_032445375.1. Classification (NCBI taxonomy): domain Eukaryota; kingdom Metazoa; phylum Arthropoda; class Insecta; order Phasmatodea; family Bacillidae; genus Bacillus; species Bacillus rossius. The sequence continues at coordinate 33,493,604 of NC_086336.1, forward strand.
AATTCATTAATAATAACGCCCCTCGCGATAAACAAAGGAAAATATGTATTAACGAGTGCCTGGTTTCCGCGGAAGACAATGAGCGTAACAGGACGCATCGTAGTGGGACAATGTGCGTAACGGGACACTTTTTCGTGCGTGCAGCCAGCGTTCATCGATTTATTAGACGTTGTCACGTCAAAAATATTCGGTTTATATAAGGGAATGTTTTTTTCTTTAGATTTTCCTCAAAACGAATCTTTAGAACGTTTTAGCAACTGCGAACCATTCAACATTTTTAGAAACGTTGGTGTAACCCTAATAACACTTATATTTTAGTTTTAGGTATGGTTATTTTTTTAATTTAGGAAAAAATAAATTGTATTTTGCAAAATGGCAGTTTTATTTATAACATATAACTTTGAAAACAAACAATTATATACATTAATTAAAATTGAACAACATTACAAACAAACAGTTTTAAACAATTATTTCAATTTGAGTCCAAAAAATCCAGATTCATAAAAATAGACCATTTTTAGTGGGGAACATTTTGCTGTCTGTCCATTATCAAACTTTTAATATCAGGGTCAATGTAACTTAACTTGACAGTATTTGATAGCGTACAACCTGCAACGTTGCCACAAACCACCTGTGATATACGTACCACCGGTTGGGAAACCCTTAGAAGATAAAGGGTTAGGTGGTATTTTGGAAATGTTTGAGTTACAAACATATATATATGTATATATATGTACAGTAATAGTGTAATATAAATACTGGTGGTTTTATATAGAACAACTGTGTTTTATAGTAGGTATACATATTAATCAACTTAAGTATTAAACACTCCATAGTAAATTCAAATTATAGCCTGGGCCCAATAAGGAGCTCAACTTTGAAACATTTTAAGTGTTTTATAGAAGTGTTAGTGTTTATTATCTTAGAACACGTGAACTTGCTCGTTACCGAGGCTAGATGTTACACATCTCTGGAGAGAACTGATAGACACGCTCACTTTTTGTTATTATTTAAGATGTATATACATGTATAAATACGCTTACCATTGAGTTAATGACTAACTGACTCTTAAACGCTGTAAGAATTTTTTTTTAAATGCGCTTACAGTGTAACATTTTCATTGCTCTTTGCTAACCTGATTCTCCTAGCTTTGCTGCCGAGTCTGTGGCGTAAAGATAATATGCGTCATATTTTGACGAGGCCGAAAGTTGCCGCATTTTCCAGTGATTGTTTAATTCATCATTTTTCAAGTGGCGCCTTAGGCGCCTTACAATTAACTAGTGTGTGTGTATGTATAATTTGCAATGCCATTAGTGAGCTATCCTAAATCGGTCAACAGTCACTGAGTCGAATGAGGCATAGACTTTTATTACCCAGGGAAACCAATATAATATTTGAACCAAAACAAAGGGTGTTATAATTCTTCCAAGTGTTTATGTTTTAATTAATAGCACAGGGAAGAAATTTGCCGTGTGATAAACTATAATAAAACTATGGCAAATCACACTTCCCTGCGTTTAATAAGTATTCAAACCTTCAACCAGAAACAACGAGTGCCCCACGACTGACTTTCAAGAAGAACAAAAATTTTCCAGTCCACGATCGTTTTCAAACCGGTAGGCCGGCGAGTGTGCGGAGGGATTACCGCACGCAAATTTCCGACTGCGCCTTCTCTGCGGAATTACCGTCGTACGGTCAGCGCGGGGGGAGGGGGGAGACCGTGCGGTCTGCTGCGCTCTTCACAGATAGCGCCCCGTGCCTGCAACGCCCGGAGAGAAAGAGAGATGGGAGAGAAAAAGAGAACAATCGTCTGCCGGCATCGGATGAATAAGTTAATGTAAAATAGTAACCGGGGAGGGGGGGTTTCGCTCTCTCTCGGTCTCTGTCTCTCGCCAACCTTCCAGTTGCACTGCCCTCTTCAAACATTCATTACTTTAGTCCTCTCCTGTTCCCGTCCCAAACCACCCCCTCCCCATCTCGCTCCCGCCCATGATATTGATTGCGAAACCACCCCTCCATCGCCCTTCCCCCTCTCCACACCCCAGCGGCCCCCTTCCCAACAAAACGCTCGCACAACTGAGCCTCTACTGGCGTCGGCTTTTGCACGGCCCGCCGCAAATACTCCCTAGGATACACCTTCCCCTCCTTCCCCTCCCTCACTCCTCGCACAACCCCCCCCCCCCCCCCAAACCAGGCCCCCCAACGGGGGTGGTAGTTTATGTGGCAGAAATTGTTTGTAGCCCCGTGGCCGGCGGGCCGTGTTGAATTTGCTGCAATTAAGAACCGAACGAGCGTTCAAACACGGACTGGTGGATTAGGAGAAAGGGAAAGGAGGGGTGCAGGACCAAGTTTCAGGGCAGAAGTGGTGTGTGAGGGGAGAGACGTAAGGGCAAGTCAGGTAACGATCGTTTGCTGATTTACCTCAGCTTAGAAGTTTGTTTCTCAGTAACCTGTGCGAACAGTGAACTGTAAGTAAACAGCCACGAGTGGCTTGAGTTAGGTTCATTAAAAAACGTTATCAACCCTTGGGCCGCGGGCCGTTTTTTAGTCCGCCAAGGTTAATTTCTGGAGATGTGAGCTGAGATTTTACTGATATAATGCATAATTTGCTTGTTCTTTTGCTTAGAGACCTAAAAAATTCGCTAACTCATTTCGCGATAGTCTAAAATCCAAATAAGTTTGCCCTTTTTGCTGCTTCAGTGCTAGGGCCCAGTTTATCTGAAGGACTCTGAGCCAATGAAACACCTTTAGCAAAAGAAGTACCGAATCACGAGCAACCCAGTTAACAGGTATCACGAGTCAGTAGCCAATAAGATGTAATTTGCCCGAGCACACATGGAGGATCATGAAGACCATCCTATAGATAGCAAATTTTTCCTGTCTCTACTAATGCTTTATCACTAGAGACAGGAAAAATTCGCGGATTAATTTCGTGATAGACTAGAATCCAAAAACGTTTGCCTCTTTACTGCATCAGTGATTGGGCCACAGTTTATCTGAATGACACTTGGCCAATGAAAAACCTTTAACAAAAGAAGTATCGAATCACTAGCGTCACAGTTAACAGGTTACACGAGTCAGTAGCCAATGAGCAGATGTTATTTTCCCGCGTGCATAGAGGATAATGGAATCTATCCTACAGGTCATTGCAATCGCGAATTTTCCAGTCTCTATTTATCACTCGATACCTGTAAATTTAGAATAATTACGTGGCAAGGGGATGAAATGCATTAAATTATACACTTGAAATGCGTTCTCATTGAATCACGGGCAGCTTCGACACGCCCCGAAGGAGAAGAAATCAATAATAACATTATATAAACTTAATGACCCAATCACACGAAATCCGGTCGGAAGGCAAAATATGGTAGCAGCTAATTGACACTTTTGGCTCCAAAAACGACATCTTTGGCACATCTTGGCCAGAATACCACAAAATACATAAACATTAACCAAGAACTCTTCCTAGAAAAATACCTATATGCATCTTGGTTAGTACAAGAATATCTAAACATTACTGAACACAACAAAACCACCTAACAAGATATAGAAAACAAAAACAACCTTCAATACCAAAATTGCACAAATTTTTAAAAATATTTACTATCCTTGATATTTAAAATTATTTTGTAACTATTAATTTTCTTAAACAGTAGTAGCACAATTTGTATAGGCTACTAATGAAAACCATTCATATAAAAATACCATACACTAACTAATCCCTAGATATGGACAACTACGCCCACTTATTCCTGGTGCCATAAAATAACGCGAATTATTATGTATCGCTAAAGACCGGAAAAATTCGCGGGTTCAATGACCTCCAGGATAGACTCCAATATCCTCTACACACTCGTGCAAATGGCAACTGTTCATTGGCTGCTGACTTGTGAGTCGTCTCGAATGGGTGGCCTGTGATTCGACACTTCAATGAGTGAGGGTCTCTAATTGGCCCTCAGTCCTCCAGATTAACAGTGGACAAATGGCAGAAGCAGCAATAAGGTATAATTATTTGAATTTTAGCATAACACGAAATGAACCCGCGAATTTTTCAGGTCTCTATGTATCGCTAAGCCATGGTTATTCTGCGGAATGGGTATCCTAGTAGACTTGAAGCAAATATCTGTACATCTGCTTCACGCAGTGCTCTTGACATGCCCCGTTGAAGACCCTGAGCATATGAACAAAGAGAAGAAGTGGTTACCCAACCACGTGTGACCCGCCAAAGAATGCGACCTTGTTACCGACCAATGAACATTCTAAATAAAAGGCTTGAATCTGTATAGGCAAGTTGAGTACAGCCTGGAGTGAAATGAATCTCAAGTTTTCAAAATCGAAAATGGCATTAAATCAGGGGAGAAATAGAGAGGGGTTATTGGTACCAAAATCATAATACAAAATACGCATTGGATGGCAATATTTTTTAATTTTTGTATTTTTCCCCTCATGATTCAAAGAATGGCAATCGTTGTACCAGGCGTTTCTGGTCGTGTGGTAGCCTAGTTTCGTCTTTGATGGGATAGTAGGTTCGATCCCGACTCGGAAGGAAAGGAATCAGATGTTTTTTTTTAATCCTTACCAAACAACTGCCGATGGGTTTTTGATTTAAATGTATTTTGAAGTCCCAGATTAACCTCAGCGGTCAAACGCGTTTCTTGTTCCTCTCAATTGATCATATATTTATTCATAATTATAGCTTAGTACCTTTTATTAGTTGCCACAAGAGAGACGATACCAAAAAACATCCCTATGAAGCCGATAGAATTTTTTTCTAGCGTGAAACTGCGCTGTTGTAAATTTAGGAGTCCAGAGTTTACTTACTTTGAACAATAATTCAAAAAAATAAATTTTGAAGTGTTTACAAAAGTTAAACTTTTTTTAATCTACAACAAAAACAAACTATTTTTCTTCCACGTGCCTGTTGACCCTTTCTCCAACAAAACACAAAAATCTGAATTTGGAATCCAACTAAGAATAATTTTTTAAATTATTATTATTATTTTAAGCTCATTCTTCGTTGAAAAGTCCATAAATTGTCTGAAAGATTTTAAAAGCGTGAGAACTTGTCGTTCTCCTTATGTGACGATGATCAGACATGTTGGTATCAAAAATAAAGGCATCATGCTACCGGCCTTTAAGGTCTTAAAAGCGGTATAATTCTAAATTATTTTCCTTCTACTTTGTTTTTTGCACATAATGTTAAATGAATTCTTAGTTCAACCATATTAATTTGTTCACGAAAGGCTTTTTCTAATAAATAAATACTTATTTTATGATTTTTCCTAAGACAAATTGTTATGTCAGTCCTAACATGTACTGAAACCATGGTATCATGTGGTATTCAGTTTTGTATTAACCATTAGTATGTAGCCTTCGTATTTAAACTTTTTGTTCTCAGGACACCATTCATTAAATAAATAAAATCTATGTTTCCCCAATACCACGGACATCTGAATTTTTCGGGGTTTTGAGAATTTTTTTTTAATTTATCAATGATAACTAAAAATAAACTTTTTTAAGATGAAGGCTAAATAAAAACGTTTAATCTAAAACTATAACATTTAGGCCCATGCCTTCAGAATTTGCTGTTACTGGCATAAAAATTTGCTTTTAAAATGTTAAATAAGGATTTATTTATAAAAAAATTGTAGAAATAATTAATTATGGTAATATTATTAAATTATTTAAAATAATGTACAGAAACAAAAAAATGTTAGAAGAAAAAGACCGACAGTATTTCAAAAGTGTTATAAAGGCAGAACTAGGACAAGAAAAAAATAAAACTGCAATGTAGCAAAGACTTCCTGTTTTAAAAAAAAACATTTCTCGTTAGAGGAGAGAAAAAAATGTTTCAAAGGTTCAGACTTACTGCTGCTGTCATAGTGGTAGAAGCGCGTGGCTTAATTTATACCCTTTGAAGGTTTAACATTCCAAGTGGACCATTACGTTTCACTTTCACTAATTAAACCACTCACTCCATCCGTTCGCAGAGGGAAATAGGTTGGTATTAGAGTACACCGTTTTAAAAAAATTAAATTAAATAAGTGCGAAATAAATGTATCTACCTACACAGATTTCCACCCATGGAATGAGTTAATTATAACATTCAACTGTAATCGCAGATTACACACTTGTTTACCTGTTGAATCATATTTTCATGTGCTGACCATTATTACGCTAAGTCCTTTAGATAGAGGTTTTTAAGATTTAATTTTTAACTTTCACAATTTTTTTTTTTTTTCAAAGCAAGGCAAAGGTCATTTAAAGCGCTTCGCTATCATTTGACACAGGCGGGCCTGTTTCACGCTAATTAGAACTTTCAACGCCAGATGAAACGTAATGTTGCTCGATTGCTCTATTTGCTACCCTCACATGTAGTTAGTTGTACAGCAGTTCACTGAACGATCTGTTTTGTTGGACAGTACAAAATATTATGTGGTGAAAACAGAATTAATATGTAGTCCAAACAATATAGTTTTTTTGTAAAACAAAAGGGCTGTCACTAATAAGCTACTTCGTTAAATAATTTTCTTAAAGTACTTTAGCCACTTGATGGTTAAAAATTTAATTAAAATAATAGTAGTATAAAAACGGGGCTCCGGGAACGGGCTGAGGAGCCGAGAAGTCTACCGCCATTTTGGATTGTGACATTACGGTGGCCATCTTAGATGACCTTGGATTTGACCTTTGCACTTGTCCCTTGATTTGTACCGCCATTTCGGATTAAATTGAGCCCAGCCACCATCTTTGATTCCACCATTTTCAATCATTACATCACTGTTGCCATTTGGTTTCCGAGAGCTATCCGCCATTTTGTTATTGAGAACTTTATCATATTGTGTTCTAGAACTTTCCAAATTTTTTAACATAGAAATGTTCTGCCATATATGAATAAGAAATCACATATTAATTTTTATAACCTTCCACCATTTTGGATTCCACCATTTTTAGTTCCGCTATTTTGTATTAAAACAACATGTTCGTCATATTTAAATCCCATTAATACTATATAAAATATATTATTTTTAATTTATAGAAAAAATTATTTAATTATATTTTAAATATCATTTTGATAAAACAAGCACTTATGGCATTGACCTTGGAGTCATCAGTTAGATTCCAGACGAGGTAATTATATTAAAAATGGTGACAGGACTTTTCTCTATGATAGCTTCTGTCAGACTAACCCCAAACCACTAATTCCTATAAATATATATTACACCAATCAGTATGGCATCATGGTGGCCATCTTGGGTTCATTTTATAGAAACCACTGCCACCATAATGGTTTATCTTTTACTAGCTGAGTGCAGAGTATCAATCGCTAGAATATCAGCTGTCGTAGCATTCGCCATATTGACAGACGTTTTGGCCACCATATTAAAAATCTGAAATCATTACACAAAAAAATTCTAAAAAAAAAATTACAAATGTAATTAAAATAAATTATTTCTAAATGTATTGATTTGTATTGATATTCCTGCCATCGGTTTGATCCTTCTTCAATACAAATAAAGGTTACTTAGCTTAAAAAGGTTTATTTAATTAAATCTTACCTCAATTTACCATAAAAGTACCAGTTTAAGAAATAAAATAACACATTTTCACAAACATTGTATGGTACAAAAATCCTAATCTACTACAAGTAAAAACGAGTAAACTATCGAGTCTTTAGCATTTATAGATTTTTGCATCTGCTATTCACAAATTTTAGTGAAGTAGCAAGCATCACCATATGACATTAAAAACGACTATTACTTCGTTTGAAAAATCTTCTCAATCAAATACATGTGGGGATGCATCGTAGCTTGCATTTCTTCAGCATAGAAGCCATCATGAGTAGGCACATGGTCTATATCTTCGAGGTAGTAAATTCTAGGCTGCGAATCAAGAATGTGGGTCACACATGGAAGTTCGGGACTCCAATTCGCAGTAAATATATCTGGAAGACAACTTACTGCTTAAAGATTCACTCAGTTTCGCTAAAATTACCTTCTACGCTTTCGTGAATCTTTCTTCTTCGTGTTGGAAAACACTGTTCGAAGCAGATGATCTTCCTTTACGTTTTTGGGTTTTACTTTCGTAGTAGAATGCAGTGGAGTTGTATTCAGTTAGCCTATTAGTTTCGGCAATAGGTATATCCAGCCACTTGTAAGTTCCCTTAACCGTGAAATGATGCCACATCTTGACGCGCAAATTCTGATAAATCATTTGACTAAAAAGGATTCCAATTCACTTTGTCAAAATTATAACCAATTTTAAGACTTTTTTTTAACCTTCACCATAGTAGTATACAAATGGGGCTACTGGCACTGGCGCTGGCGCGAGAAGTGAGTATACGGCGGCCATCTTGAATTTGTGACGTCACGGAGGCCATATTGGATGGCCTTGACCTTTAACTTTGACCTTGACCTTTAACCTTCAAAGTTGGCAAAGATTCCTCAATATTCGCCAAAATTTCAATTTTTTTTGGAAAAAAATTCCGCCATAAATCTCCAAAAATATGAAACATAAAAAAATTCTCTTTTCGAGAGAATAATTCCCGTTTCGAGGGAAAATTTCCCGGTTTTAGTCCATACAAATACCAGCGGCTAGAAATGTCCATTATAGGCTTAAGCATCCATGTCTACAGCCTCCGATACGCCTCTGACGTCATCAAAGATTATGACGTCACCGTTGCAATTTCCGTTACGGCTGTCATCTTGAAAATCTATATATTATCGGATTTTATGAAAAAAATTCTAAAATTTATAAAAAAATTCATTTAATAAAATTTTAATAAAAAATATTTTAAAAACAAATGTTGCAACTTCCGTTACGACCACCATCTTGAAAATCCGTAATTACTAAATCGGGAAAAATTATTAAATTAAAAAAAATTAAACTATCGAATTTAATAACAAAAATTTAATAAAAAAATATTTCAAAAAATTAAATGTACACTTACACCATGAAGCTCGGAGTCCTCGGTTCAAACCCGGCGAGTTCAAAAATATAAAAAAAATGGCGGCAGGTCCTTCCTCCACGGAAGCTATCGGCAGACTGACCTCCCACCACTTATGTCAAGGTATATTAATCGTCAGCTAGTACGACGTCATGTCCGCCATATTGAAAATATTTATTTACTATCCGATTTTAATGAAATAAATTATAAATTTTATAAAAAGAAATTAATTAAATGTTAATAAAATCTATAAAAATCCGTTGCACATATCGTTATTTACACCATCTTAATTCTAAAAAAAATACATGTTTTGTTATGCCCGCCACCTTGGATGACTATGACGTCATCGTTACACTTTATATCACATACTCCATATTGTATTCTAGAATGTTGCACTTTTTGTTACGCCTACCATCTTGAAAAACTGCAGTTTTTATGCTAGAAATGTGGGAAAAATTTCAAAATTTATAATTAAAATGTATTAATCAAATTTTAATAAAATAATATTTTAAAAAATGCACTTACACCTTGTAGTCCTTGGTTCGAACCTGGTAAGACCAAAAATAAAAAAAAATCATCTAAAGATCCTTCCTCAACGGTAGCCGCAGGCAGACTAACTTCCCACCACCAATATTAGGAATATATCGTCAGCTGGTATGACGTCATGTCCGCCATCTTGTCTTCGTCTGCTGGAAGCCACCATCTTGTTTTGTCTGCTAGAGTGCGCTGACGTCATGTTAGTTTAATTTTTACCCGCTAGAGTGCAGTAATAATTTATTATTACCGTGGGACCTGCCATCTTGACATTTGGGTACCATCTTTGAATTGTGTAATTATTTAGCTAGAAATTCGGGAAAAATTCCAAAATTCACCAAAAATATTTACAATAAATTTACAGATTGATTCGATCAGTTGCTGTCCTTGTTTCGATACTCTATCAATGCAATATTGTTTAATTTTATGTCAAAAATAATAATTTCAATACATAATATTCAAAATCATAAAAAAGGCTTAAAATCCTTTACTACCAGCCTCCAGTAAGCCATAATGACCGGTAACTTTTGAAGTTTGTATTTATTGACCTATAAATTCGGGAAAAATTCCAAGTCACCGAAAAAATCACTCATTAATTTACATATTGAATCGATGGATTCCTGTCCTCGGTTCGATTCTTGACCAGTGACAGGTGTAACTAAATATTAAATATTGTCGCGGTCTGGAAATTTCATTACTTTTTTTTTCTTAAATTTAGTTTACTTTTGTTAACGTGTTGGTGTACGTGCGCGTTTCCAGGCTCGGCCGGTTGATTTCGACACGCGGGTATGGGAATATAGGTTACTGCGATAGAAGTTTGCAAGCGCCGCGGGCTTTTGCGAGGCTGCGTGGGTTGCTAATTCTCGTGGGTCGCTGGCCAGGGCCTGCTGAGAGGTTGCAACACGCCGTTCCAGAAAAACCCGCTGTGCTACGCTAGTCCCTTGTTTGTCGTTCTGTGTGTTCTGCCACACGAGGCTTTTTGTGTACTCGTTTCGAGGACTCTGTCCTGATTAGTGATGCCATCTTGCGTCCGAGTTTGGAAACGTAGACGGAAAATTAACAATCGAGCAGCGCAAGAGGGAGAGGGGGAAACTCGCTCGCGCCTGCGCAGAAGGAATAGCTGACTTCATTTGTTTTTCAATTTTTCCTTGTGGGAAGGGAGGGGACCGCGAGTTGCCCTGTGAATAAGTTTTCCCGGTGTTCGTGTTTTTTTTTTTTTTTTTTTTTCCGGCTTGGCCCAGTTTTGTAGTTAAAACCTCCTTCCAGGGAGGGGCCGAGGCTTTTTGCCTGGGGACCTCTCTGGAAGCCGGGTCCACGTCGGTTTGAAACAACTTTGCTTCGCCTCAAGTCAGAGGGTAAGTGGTTGGCCATGGCTCGTTCGCCACGACCATTTCTTGGACGATCTTCGTCTTAATCTTTTAAGTAATAATGTAGTATTATTCCATCCCTATTATTTATTATTTGGTTTTGGGAAAAATCGATGTCTGGTTATAAGCATGTAGGTGTGGTAACTGGGAAGTATACTATTCTTCCGCGGAGCTGCGACGACGAGAGAACCGCCATGTTGTAGTGATAATTGTTTGCCGGCGGACGTCACTTTAATATGTATTTAAGGTATTTATTTATTCGTGAATCTACGTGATAAATTCTTATTTATAAATTCTTCTGTTACCCTTTTTTTGTTTTATTTCTCAGAGTTTGTTTATTGTGCTTCTCATATTTGGATTAGTAAATAAAATCTGTGCTTGAATGAACTAATCATGTCTCTTTTCAGTGCATAAATTATACCCTACACTTCCTGTATAGGGAGAAGACTTGGTCTCGAGTACCATGCCTACCAGTGAGCTACATAACTACCTCCCCCCCCCCCCCCCCAATGTTATAGGTTATTTATTGTTATGTGTATAGGTGTACGCGGGTCGTCTGACGGAGTCACGTCACAAGTGGTGGAGGCGCCGGGTAATAGTCTCTTGTAGGGTGTTTGTGCTTTATTTAATTTTTTTTTTCTCTTCTCTTTTTCTTACAAATTTAATAATGTTTTATCCCAGAGCAGTGGAAGCAGTGTCGTGTGGGAGCACGCGGCGGACGTGTTGCGTTGTGCTTCACGTATTTTTATTAGTAATGTTACTGTTGTTTTGTTTAAATTTTATGAATAAAAAGTTTTTGGTTTAGTTAACTTAAGTTAGTCACTCAGTCAGTCAGTCAGTCAGTTAGTCAGTCATGAGTTTCTTTTTGATCAGGTCACCTATCAAGGTTTATTAATTTTAATTACGTAAATTCTAATGCCGGTTTAATGATTATTTAATTAATTTTGAAAATTATCATACTTAAATTTTGGTTATGAATCTAAGAGTTTGTGTGGAGTTTTGGTTTAGGAACGATGTTAAAACTTGTGTTAAGTAATGTTGTAGACAGTGCTTGTTGCGGACGTGGAAAGTCATGTGTCGTGGAGCGGTGACGAACGCGACACGCAGCTGTTCGCTGACCTTGAGCGGCGGCCGGTCCGGCGCCGTCCGGCTCGGCACGGCGCGGCAATGCTCGTTCCGGCCCGGTGTTTACCGGCCGGCTGGTCTTCCAAGGATACAGATAAGAGTTTTACAGTTATTTTTTTTTAATGATTAATTTTATGTGCGTCATTGAATTCACCGTCTTTTTTTTAATGAGTTAATTTAATAATGTTGAGAGTAATAATTTTAAAGTATTTATTTATTTGTCATTATAATTATTTTTGTTTGGATAATAATTCATTTTTTTTAACTTTCCGTTTTAAATTGTAGGAGGTACACAGTAGGATGGATTAGCTCTGAGAATAGTGTGAGGTTTGTTTATTTGTGTATGTTGAGGGAATGAACTCCAGGGGAACAGTCTTTGAGATGAGAGAGTTGTTGTTATTGTCCAGCCAGTGGAGCTGAGCTGGGACAATTTGAGGTGTCCCTGGGAGAGTAGGGACGGTAGCGCAGACCCATAGAAGATGGGCTGGCTACTGGTTAAGGGTCGGGAGAACCCTGTGTTGTTAGTAGTTTGGGGCAGGAGTTCCCCATGTAGTACCGAAGTGGCTATCCCGTATGGGATAAGGGTACCACTTCAATTAATTTGGTTGGTGGGGTTAGAGTCCCCTGTGTAGTGGGCCTATAGGAGATAGGCACTACAGCGAAATTTTTGGTTGCTCTGGAGGTAAATTACCTGGGTTAAGTTAATGGAATTGTCTTAAAGTTAGGAAGTAGGGCAATGTGAATCATTGTTGGAGAGTGAGTTAGTGTACCTGCCTACGTATTAAATTAAATTTTATTGAATTAATTTATGAGAAACTTTATTGTGTTAAGGATAATGGAAGTGAGTTAATTTTTTTTAAATTGGTTTTTGAGTAAAGTATTTTAAGTAATAAAGTTAAATAATAGAGTGAGTGGAGACAGTTATCATTGAGCATTTTTTTTTATTTATTTTGTTTATCATACTTGGAATGTAATGTTTTAATTTGTTCTCTCAACATAATTAAAATTTAAATAAGTTTTTTTTTCAGTGCCCCTTATACATTTATTGACACAAGTAATAAAGCATTTTTATTTATTTACAATTTTATTTTAATTACACAAAAATTTGTATTTAGCTTGTGATACAGAGAAAATTTTTTTTTATGAGTTGTTTTGTTTGTGTTTGATTCTTATCGGTTTTGTGAAAGTAGTGTTACAGTATTCAGTTCAGTGGTGACCTGTGACTGACTTCATGACTGAGAAGACTGAGCATGGTGTTGCTGGCTGCACATCAGAGTGGATCTGATGGCACCACCAGTAGCTGTTGTTTCGAGGTGTTGCTGTTTTCACCAGACGAGACCAACCAGCTGCTTGCTGCCTACAGCATAGCAGATGTTAAGGTGAAAGTATTTTTATTTTTCTTATCAGGTTCATTAATTTTTTTTAATTTTTGTCTAGGATGTTTAATGCAATTTTTATTTCAGCTTTCGTGGTTTATTAATAACAGGCAGATGTTAAGCGAATAAAGTAAAGTATTTTTTTTTGAGCAGTTTAATTTTATGATTGTCGATTCTGGAGTTTATTATTTTTTTCTAAGAGACTAAGTTAAATAGTAAATAATGTTTAAAAGTAACTTACATAATTTTTGTTGATTTTGGCTATGGCCCTGGTTCGATTGGGTGGTTCTTGGGTTAATAAAATTTATTTGTTGATGATGCCAGTGTAGGAAGCTATAGAGTCATGTAATACAGACCCTGGAGGAATGGGCTGTAGCGTGAGGGCATGGAGGCCCTGGTTGTGACTGGGTTCGCAGGGTAGGCGACCCGTAGTAAAGGAGAAATGAACATGGGGAATGTTGTGCTCTTTTGAAGTAGCAGTGGCTACCAGTGTAAGAGGCACGGAGGTGTAGAAGTGGTGGGCCAGGGAATTGGCACCACAGGGAGGATTGGTCGAGCCAATCCTGCCGCTGAGAATTTTTTTTTGTTGTTGTTGGGTTAGAGTCCCACAATGTGTGTCCACAGGAGGTGGATGTTAGGCATCTATTGGCTTTTGTTGTTTTGAAAAAGTTAGAAGCATGTTGCTAGTCATCGATTTCAGGTCGGAGTCATTCGTGAACCAGGTGCCAGAGGTCAGATCGTCAGAATAATTTAAATTTTGATTGATGAGATTATTTGTAAAATTATTTAGTTTTGGTATTGAGGTTTGTGTCTGTGGGGATGTTTAATAAATTTTTTTTTAAGACTTTTCAAATAGTTAACCTATACCCATCTTTGTTTCGAATCGATTAACTATTAGTGTTGCCCAAGTACAAAAGTATTTTCATTTGCCTATTTGTCGCTGTCACATTTATCAGGAGAACTTGTATGTCAAACTTAAGATACCTATTGTTCATGTTAATTCCAATTGGAAATTATTTCAGTTTGTTGCGGTACCTTTCCGCTGGAAAAATAACACTTGCCACTTGGAGCACGAGCCAAACTTTTTAGCCGTAAATAATGAGCAACTGGTGACCATTCAGGGTAGAAATTTGTTGGATTGTCGTCCCTTCGAAGACAGTTTATGTTTTGTTCCCAGATTTTCAGGTGATGCCATTTGAAGTTCTCTATGTCCTAAAGCTTTATTTCAGGGAGTGACTGCAGAGAAACTTGGTGAACTGTGTGCTTACAGATGCCATTCGGGAACCCACCTCATGATTACGCAGGCTGGTCCTGAACGGTATTTTCTAACTAACCCTGTTGGTAAACTAGAAGTACAGTGTTTAGGGAATAAGAACCAAACCTTGTTTTTAGCTGCTGCGGATCGACCTGGCGCTGTGGACATTGAGGTCCCTTGCGATTGTCGCTTGTACATGAATGATGAGCTTAAAATTAATGAACTTTATCCGTGTGATTTTCTTTCTAAAGCCAAATTCCAAATGATTCATGTGATTCCAGCTGCTTGGTCAAAATTAAAAAAATTAAAGATTTTACCTTTAACAGCATCTTCACACACAGTTTTTCCTTCATTAGAAGATTGTTTAGACGAGGATTGGCCTTCTGTTATTCCTCACTTGAATTTGGTCGTTTCACGTTCCTTTACGAGGCCCGACGAATTACAGCTGCGAGACCCGGTGGAAGTTGTAAGCTTTTTGTTAAAACATTTACAAAGTATTTCTTTATTTGTGATTGGTGGTACTTTATTACTAATTGTTGTAAGAAACCCTTATCTAGTGGGGATTGGTACCTTCCCCCGCGTATCAGCTTTTAGTGAAAATGTCATGTTAACAATGGAGATAAGCATAACTGTATTTATACTTGGTGTCATAATGTGTATGATTCTTTTTCTGCTATGGAAATGGTTGTCACTCAAGTGGAAATTACGGAAAACTGAGGAAATCTAACCTACTGTACAGACTGATGTTGCAACTACATGTGAAACCTTTAACTTACGTGATCAATTTTCTGAGAATTGTCGATTAAAATCTAAGTTGGTTAGTGAGTCAGGTGAGGAATTTCATGTTTACCTCACCCTGTGTGATTAATTTTACAGAACTGTTGGTTATGTTTGATTTGTTCACCTCATGGAGGGCACATAGTTATTAAACACTTTTGTGGTTAGGATTTATAATGTTTTTTTTTTTTTTTTGTAATTAACTGTTCAGTTCAGAGGTTTTACTTTTTGTTTAAAGAATAAAAAAAAAAGACAACAATCGAGGATGAATCTAGGGGTCCAAGCAATTATTAATATAGGGTTAATTTTTTTTTCTAATTATTTGTTTACGCTCGACTTTGATTTAACCTGGGTAGGGATACCTTGTTCCTGGTCTATCCCCTCCCCTGTCCAAACCTGTGTGCTCTTGTGCCTCTGAAGACAGTGTAATTCCTTTTTCCACAGACTCAAGTGAGGCAGAGTTGTTAGCAACAAGTGTTTACGTTTTCTTTTTCTTTCTTGAAGAAGAGACAGTGCATCGATGTACCACATCCAGAGACTCCGACAATTACGTAAGCTATGTGAAGAACTTTCCTTCGCCATGTATGTCCTCCTGACTGAGGACCATGTGTTGTGCAGCCATTGAACTTGTGTGGGAGATGGACTACTGTTTCCTCCCCTGTTGTGTGGTGGGCTGCTTATAACTCATGAGGAGTTATACTGTGGAAGCCCCTTCCCAAATTGGTTGCTGTGTGTATGCGAACTTTCTGTCTTAAAAGAATGAAGAAACGGATCAGCATGGGGCTCGTTTTCGGCGACTTGTGCCGACCGAAGAAATCAGTTACTCTCGGCCAACCAGTGACAATGCTATTTTTTTCTTCTGTTCTGTAGCTATTAGCTGCAGAGGCGTGTTATGAAGATCTTGGACTTCACCTAATCCTTTGGACATTTCAGGTTCCTTTCCTGATGTTTATCCTTTGTTTTCCTGACTTGTATAGTCCATTCCTTTTCTCTTGGAGGCCAAGCTCCCATTTTAATTTAGCTATGTTTGTTTCATTTTATTGACATATTTATGATCATCTTTGTTGTTGTTGTTGGAGAATAACATGCCCCTGGACTCATCCTTGGTTAGTTATGCTGTTTATGGAACTGATAAAGATTAAATGTAGGGTGGATCTTTTTGTAAAATATTTGACGGCATTGTTTGATAGTTATTCAATAGGGTTACTTCACAGTTTTACTTAATGGAATAATTTGAATTTCTTGCTTTTAATTGTTTATCATAATGTTTTGATATGACGTTAAAAACAAACCTTCCCCCCTAATTAACTTGTTGAAATAGGCTTGACAGTGTAGTGTATGTTCTTTGGTGAGATTTTGATACTGGTGTTGAAATGTTTGTTCAGTTTCACTGGGGAGACATCCCCGATGACATGCTGCGAGGAAGGCAGGCTGAGGGCAGAACTGCTCTGAAGGCTGGATCCTGGGTGTGAGCTGCAGATCACACTTCAAGGACTCTTCTCTCCAGCTTCAACTAGGGCTGATCTGTCCACGGTTCATGCCTCTCCTAGTTGTATGTCGTACGAGTAGTTTTACGATGTGCCAGCCACCATCGATTCTTACAGGAAAGAATTGTTTCCTGGGCTATTTTGTATTTTGTATTGGTTTAACTTTTTCAGTTTAGACTTTGGAATTAATTGTTGTGGTAAAACCTAACCTTCGTGCGCTGTCTTGTTCGAGTAGGCATTTAACTTGTAATTCTTTGCCCCTTGTTTTTTTCATTGTTAGGATTTTTTTTTTTTTATGGCTTGTGGGGCACAAGCCCTTACAGACCGGGGTAATGTCGCGGTCTGGAAATTTCATTACTTTTTTTTTCTTAAATTTAGTTTACTTTTGTTAACGTGTTGGTGTACGTGCGCGTTTCCAGGCTCGGCCGGTTGATTTCGACACGCGGGTATGGGAATATAGGTTACTGCGATAGAAGTTTGCAAGCGCCGCGGGCTTTTGCGAGGCTGCGTGGGTTGCTAATTCTCGTGGATCGCTGGCCAGGGCCTGCTGAGAGGTTGCAACACGCCGTTCCAGAAAAACCCGCTGCGCTACGCTAGTCCCTTGTTTGTCGTTCTGTGTGTTCTGCCACGCGAGGCTTTTTGTGTACTCGTTTCGAGGACTCTGTCCTGATTAGTGATGCCATCTTGCGTCCGAGTTTGGAAACGTAGACGGAAAATTAACAATCGAGCAGCGCAAGAGGGAGAGGGGGAAACTCGCTCGCGCCTGCGCAGAAGGAATAGCTGACTTCATTTGTTTTTCAATTTTTCCTTGTGGGAAGGGAGGGGACCGCGAGTTGCCCTGTGAATAAGTTTTCCCGGTGTTCGTGTTTTTTTTTTTTTTTTCCGGCTTGGCCCAGTTTTGTAGTTAAAACCTCCTTCCAGGGAGGGACCGAGGCTTTTTGCCTGGGGACCTCTCTGGAAGCCGGGTCCACGTCGGTTTGAAACAACTTTGCTTCGCCTCAAGTCAGAGGGTAAGTGGTTGGCCATGGCTCGTTCGCCACGACCATTTCTTGGACGATCTTCGTCTTAATCTTTTAAGTAATAATGTAGTATTATTCCATCCCTATTATTTATTATTTGGTTTTGGGAAAAATCGACGTCTGGTTATAAGCATGTAGGTGTGGTAACTGGGAAGTATACTATTCTTCCGCGGAGCTGCGACGACGAGAGAACCGCCATGTTGTAGTGATAATTGTTTGCCGGCGGACGTCACTTTAATATGTATTTAAGGTATTTATTTATTCGTGAATCTACGTGATAAATTCTTATTTATAAATTCTTCTGTTACCCTTTTTTTTGTTTTATTTCTCAGAGTTTGTTTATTGTGCTTCTCATATTTGGATTAGTAAATAAAATCTGTGCTTGAATGAACTAATCATGTCTCTTTTCAGTGCATAAATTATACCCTACACTTCCTGTATAGGGAGAAGACTTGGTCTCGAGTACCATGCCTACCAGTGAGCTACATAACTACCTCCCCCCCCCCCCCAATGTTATAGGTTATTTATTGTTATGTGTATAGGTGTACGCGGGTCGTCTGACGGAGTCACGTCACAATATATTCAATATTCTGTTTTCCATTACCTTTCGTGGAATTTATTAGTCATTCAGTCTACGAAAAACAACTTAAGACAATATACATGTCCGATGAATTAAATACGTTGTCGCATTACCTAACTAATTATAGTTTTTCGATACTCTGAAGATGGCGGCCGTAACGAAAATTGCATCATTTGTTTTTTTTATATATACTTTATATAAAAAATTTATTAATTGAATTTTTTTAATAAACTTTAGAATTTTTTCATTGAAATCCGATAATAAATATAGATTTTCAAGATGGTGTTTCAACGTAAATTGCAACGGTGACTTCATAATTCATGATGACGTCAGAGGCTTATCGGATGCTGTAGACATGGATACTTAAGCCTATAATGGACATTTCTAGCCGCTGGTATTTTTATGGACTAAAAACGGGAAATTTTCCCTCGAAATGGGAAATTTTTCTCTTGAAAAGAGAATTTTTTATTTTTCAAAATGTTTATTATTTTTGGCGGAATTGTTTCCCAAAAAATGGATATTTTGGCGAAATTTGGGCAAATTTTAGCAAAATTTGAAGGTCAAAGGTCAAGGTCAAGGCCAAAGTTAAAGGATCAAGGTCCTCCAAGATGGCCGCCATGACGTTTCAAATCCAAGATGGCCGCCGTACACTCGCTTCTCGCGCCAACGCCAGTGCCAGTAGCCCCATTTGTATACTACTCACCATGTACTGCAAGTTCACTGAAGAGATTGCGAGGAGGCTTCTTAGCACATTCTCTCTTCTCCTGTCGACGAGCATTGCTGATGTTTGAGAAAATCTAGTCGCAGGTACGACATCGATATTTGTTAGTTGTTTGCGAATCACCATTCATTTAAGTCTCAATCGAGGGCGAAACAGCATTCGTCGAGGTTTCTTGTGCAGCCAGCACTGAAGTCATTAAGCTCTCTTCTGCTGGTGGTACCACGACTGTTGAAGTCTCCTCCAGTGTTGTCGTCGTCGATCAACACCAATTTACTATAATACACGAGTCCAAACAACATTAAAAATAGAAGCCCATATGATCGAAAAAATTCGATGCGTTATGATACATTATCGTCTCAGGAATTCGATCTCACCAATATACGCTAGGCTCCAAGAGCTCCAATTCCCGCTATCAGAGCCATCTACATTTGGATACAATGCTCCAAATGCCCATCAGCTTCAAGCGCTCCAAGAACTCCACACGCAATGTTCACGCAATTGACGCGCAATACACGCAATGTAACGCAATGTACGCAATGACTACACAACGTTCACGCAGTTCAAGCATTTAATGAAAAGGAAGAACAATCGGAAGCACAATCATCGAAAATGAAGCACAATCGGAAGCACAATCTTAAAAAGGAAGCACATTTAACGAAAATGATGTTACATTTTCACAAGCATTCAACTCAGCAGGATGCAATCACCAATTTTTATTCTCCAAAGTTAATATGCTCCAACAGTCATTAGCTTCATCAATCATTGGCTCCAATAGTAATTAGCTCTAACAGTCATTCACTCTAACAGTCATTGGCTCCAGCATTCATTGGCTCCAAAAATATTTTGGTTCCAATAGTTTTTGGCTCCAATAGTCATTGTCTTCAATAATATTTTGCTCCAAAAAGTCTTAGGTCTAGCTGCTATTTAGCTACTAGACTAGGAGGCTAAGAAGCTACGAGACTACATGACTACAGGATTACATGGCTTCAACTGGCTACGAGGCAGCAAGTCTACAAGGCTACGAGACTATATAACTACAAGTCTACGAGGCTACAAGTTTACGAGGCTACATGACTCTTAACTTTCCTTGGCTCCATTCACTGGTGAGAGTTAATTTATTCCATATATCATGTTTAAAGTAGTGTCAATTCTTGTCAACAGTTGTCGACACGTGTTGCTTGTATGTAAATATTATTTAGGTCTTTTATGTGGGATGCGGGATGCTCACTTACGATCGCAAAAGAAGGATGGCTTCGCTAGACACCAGGGAGTAGGAAGTTCGTCCTTCCTGTTAGTATTTCTCAGATGTATCAAAGTTTATTATTATTTGACTGAGTAATGATTTATTTATTTCATCTGATAAAAATATTGCAAGTGCTGATTTAGTAGCATAAATTCACTAATTAAATGTAACCTTGAATAAAATTACATGACTCATTAAGTAAACAAGCCTTCATGCCGAGATCAGTTTCTCAGAAATAATCAGGAGCACGCGGAGAAAACCCTCATAATATTGTCAAGAATAATCGGGAGCACACGAGTAAACCATCACACTTTTTCTTTGATATCATAAAATTACAGAAAATAAATATGAAAAATTATGGAAAAATTACAAAAAAAATGAATGAAAAATTACAAAAAATTCTGGCTTGTTCTAGAACTCTTATCTTTTCTCAACAATGAGAAGTTCACAAGCTAGAAGAAGCTGTGACGTCACAAATCCAAGATGGCGGTCGGCTCCCGGCTTCACAACCGGAAGCCAGGTGCAGGAAATACTTTTGTATACTACTCACGTAAATGTACAAATTTACAAATATCTCTAATTTCACATGAATATGCTATATCTGTTTCAATTTAAAAAAAACGTACAGTGAAGAAACACCAGCGAGCGCCGCACTTACCATCCCGCCTCACTAACCCAAATACACCTCTGGCTAGGCGGGACCCTCAACTCGTGGAAGAATATTAGGTATGGGTTCAGGGTGAAGGCGTTAACTATTCGGCGAAGTTTCTTCCGCCGGGAGGAAAAGCTGATCTCGTAGCCGCGCAGGCAACTTCGCATTCGTGCCACCTGCCCCCCCCCCCCCACCCTACACGCTCTTCACATGCCACCCCCCCCAACCCCCACCAAAGAACCACCCCCCCCCCCCTCCTCGACGCTCCGCGACGCCGACCCGCCTACCATCCGCGGGAGACCGTCTGCTCGAAAAAGTTTGCGGCGCAAAATCAATACGATACTCCCTTCAGCCCCTTCCTCTCACCCCTTCTACGCCGTCAGCCTGTCCGCTGCCGGGGAAATGTCAGCGTGTCCTCGATCATCAACTTATAAAAAAAAATATATTCGTTTAGAGTACTTTGAGACGCTTCAAAAAATTCTTCTTTTTTTTTTTCTCTCTCAGCATCTGTTTAACCAGAAGGGCGATACCGACACTCTTGAGATAAAGTGCGAAACATTTTTAAGTGTTCTCTCAATCGTGCGCGTCAAAACTCATGTAATGGCATAAGGCCACGGTTATTGCACGGCCCTTTGAACTACTTCAATGAGACATGCTCTACCCACAACTGGTTATATTATTTCCGGACATGTTCCGATGCCGTTATTCCCCATCCTCACGTGTTAGGATTTGACATGAACTTGAAAACAACATATGCACATTCTATGCTTGTTTGTGATTGATTGGTATAACACCAACAAACCATAGCTAAAGAATATGGCTGAACGCGAGCATGTATAAATATGTTAAACTGGTATATTTTGTTCAAGTGGATGGCGATACAGAATAATTGTGTGGTATGATAGCTTTAAGAATGCAATAAATAAACAACCAAACTTAAAAATTACTAACGATTCGAGTGGTAAAGAACAGATTACCGTGTAACCTGGCAAGCACTTGCTTCTCAAATAAATACTAAATGGTTTCTAATATGGCCACCTAAACATAACGATTTAAACTAGCTTAGCTTTTCCGTGTAACCGTTCTCTTAGTCGCTAGTTTGGGTACATCCTTCTTCTCATTGTTTTAATTCCCTTCTGAGAACTATTTTGTCAGCATCAGCAAAATGCTCGCAGTATGAATCTGTTGAACTGCTTGAGTTAGACGACCGACGTTAGCATGGCTGAAATAATATCTTCAGTATGATAACGCAAAAATGGACTATATCTGAAACATGAGTTAGCATAAAGCATGAAGATTTATTTTTGAATATATATACACATACACGTGAAGATTTATATGAATAAACAATTTCAAGGCATATACATTTCAGTTTGATTAGGCGAATGTTCGTTTTCGTAACTGTAGTACAGTGCAGACCCGCGCAGGTAACGTCGCAGTTCTGGAGGAGGCCTCAAATTACCGAAACTATCTTCGGAGTCGCCCTTTTTTTTCCAGAATTGAGGCATGCCTCCCGGTGCGTGCCACGACCTGACGATGTTTTTTTTTTAATTAACTACGGCACGCTCTCGGGTCTTTAACCTGCTAGGTAAATCGTCTCGCATGAACACGCCTCGGAAATGTGGTACATCCAGTTTGCGAGTGTATTTTACTAAATCTATGTTGGCAGGCGTGCGTTTCGGCAGAGAAACTTGGGAACTTTTCAACTCTTTTTTTTTTTTTTTTTTTTTTTTTTCATATCTCGGCCTACTTCGTACGACCGTAAGTGAAGTCCCGTCCAGTTTTGTTTTACCCGTGCCAATGGCTTCCATGCTGGCACTGGTCTTCTTGATTCCTCCAACTGCTTGTGCTCGTTCTTGGAAGTGTTGACTGCCCGATACCACTCGTAGCCTGATGAGGCCGCCGAGGACACCTAATGCAGACAAAAGCAAAGGTATAAATCCGCCAGCAATATTCTTAGTGTGATCTTAACCTTGCCAAGCTTCAACTTTCGACGGACAAACGGATGAAAGTATTATGTGCTAAGCCGCTTCCGCATTATGTTTTATAATTGCTGATGATAATGTTTTAAATTTGATATTTGAAACGAAAATTGTCTAAAACACATAAGTAATTAATAATACTCGGTAACTTGAAAATATATTTAAATAAATATTTTAGAATTAGTTTTGTCATTTACTTATAAGTCCAGCTGGTAACATCTACAAGATAAATTTCTTCAAAATATACGCCTAAATAGTTGTTGCAGCGTCCAAGTAGGAACAATATTGTGACGAACGTGCGGATCCTTGTGAATCGCCCGGCTTGACGGACGGACGGATAGCGGACGGACGGGTGACGAACGGATGGCGGATGACGTACGGACGCGTCGGATCATTGTGAGTACAACTTAACCTAATCTTCGAGAAAACTATGTCGGTTTCCAGATTACGAGTTTTGTGTTTTGTAGTAAACAAAGTATCTATCGTTAAAAGATTTGTGCAATGGGAGTGCATGACTTGATGTAAGTTTTTGGACATACGCCATTGCCAATGGCGTATGTCCAAAAACTTACATCAAGTCAAAGTATCTATCATGTGAAAGAAACAGAAGTTTTTTTGAAGTGAAAACTTCTATAGGAAGGTTTGGATAGGGAGTAAATTCATGCAAGTCGTCATCGACATGGTCACGTGACGTGAATGTTTGTGTGTATATATATGTGTGTGTGTTACACAATTATATTTTACAAAGTTAGTATTTCTTATTTCAAATTATATTTGTATTTTCTTAATTCTATAATTAATATTAATAAATAACAACTGTTTGTTTATAGTTTTAAGTTTTCTCTTCTTTCGGCAGTCCTTATGACTGCTTTTTTTTTTGCAGAAGGTTTACCAAGTGTTTTAATGTTTCGTTAATATACCAATATTATTATTTTTGTATTAATGTTCAAGTAAGTGAACACTGCCAGTAGCCTTAATGTACGACTGTACCCGTAAATTTACGAAGATACCTAAATAATTTGTAACCAGAATCCTTCATAAATGTAAGTTAACATTTTTAACATTGTGTATAGTGTGAAAGTTTACCATCTCTTCAAAAATTTTGGAACTAATGTAAGTTATTAGCCCATACAATTGTATGACAAATTTTCTAAACGAATGAAGTTAAATTTCCTACACATTTAACTTCCGAAACAAGTGTAGGGGAGATACCGTGGATTTATATGCGCCAAAATAGTCGTCAGAGTTTAAAATTAGATTTTTAGATTTGAAATGTTTTCTAGGACTCATACAGGATGTAGCTTGGGATGGTGGAAAAGAACAAAGAAATCAACTACATATTTTATTATATATAATTAAGTTTCAGTATCTATCTTTTAACGTATGGATTTTAACGTATCTTAAACAGTTATATTTTAGATAAAGATGTAATTCTAGTTTAAGTTCTAAATTTAAATTTTTAATTTATGTTGTTCTATACTTATATGGTAGCGCGAATCATATAATTTAATACGAGTACGAGTAGGGTTGTTATAAATTGAAATGTGTCAGCTAAACTGATGATTCTGTCTGTCTTTCAAGTGTGTAAAATTTGCTTTTGCCTATATCTAATTTAGTTCATAGGGACTTAGTTATACTAAAGTACACTACGTATAATTTTCATACTTAATGGAAAGCTACAGTCTTCACACTTGGCAGGTCACTAAAACTGCAAAATCTAGAATTTTGATCATGTGAGGTTTTGTCGCAACTCCGTCGTTTATACCTTAAATTGAGTTATTAATTATGATTTAGTGCCCATGTTTCATCGTACTGGATTTATTAAGATCTAAACTTTCGATCCTATCTTATATCTTCTTCTGTAATACCTTAGATAGATCTAATTTATTAAATCTATGGTATATTTTTAAAAATTTTATAGCATGTTTCAATTATTTTCCCCACTTAAGTTACAGTTGTAGTCTTCAAATGGCATGCCTATAGAAACTGATGAGATTAACAAATTGATTCCCGTGACCAATTGTTGTAGCTTCGTCGGTAATAGCTTAAATTAATTGAGCTAGAAACTTAGATCTAGTATTTTTAAAGACAAATTTTATGTTATTGTCCATACTTACGTGGCACCATCAATCATAAAATTTTAGCATACTTCAGGCATTTGGACATGCGGGTATACCTGCTAGCGTATAAACGTGTAAATAAGTCATAATTTAGTCATTTCAATATGTATGTAAAATAAAAAATGTTTTCCCATTAAATAAACAGCTACAGTCTTTACTTCTATATACATATACAACTTCATGTGAGAATTTGGAGGCAACCCCCAACAAATGATAGCGAATTTTTACATACAACCCCATGTGAGAGTTTAAGGGCGAAGCCCTTACGAGGGAATGTTTAGGAGGAATACTCCCAGATGGTTCCCTTAGGGGAAGTTTGGGGGATAATTTGGAGGCAAAGACCCCGATGGAAATAAAAAAATCCTAATTCGTGAAAAATTGGGAGCGAAGCCTGTGACGTGTGAAAGCCACGCCTAGGGAACTTTAGGAACAAAGTGTCTATTGATGAATTTTGGGGGCTAAACCCCTAATGTGAGGAAGATTTGGAGCTAAGTACCCAACTCCTAGAAGTTTTTGGGCGAAGTACTTGTAGGGGGATTTTGGAGACCAAAACTCTTAGAATAAGTGGGATGTTTAGGAGTGAAGTAAATATTTCCGAAGGGATGTTTAGGGACGTAGCCCCCCCTACGAGTGTGAGTTTAAGGGTGAATCCGCCAAAGGGTGGAAGTTATGTGAGAATCCCCCATCGGGGGTGTAGCCCCTTTGGAGCGAGTCACACATAATACGGTTAGACCAGCGATGTAAAAATTTAATTACTGACCAAAACTCTACGCTTACTAAGCAGAATGTCTCATGCTGAGGACAATAAATACAAATAATTAAAATAATTAATATGTGTTTTTTCTAGGAATATGTTCCCCAAAGTCACTCTACCTTTCAGTGGACATATCCCTGAATACTTTTCTCGGTCTCACCCACTATGTTGTTTATTTATTTTGTTTCATAAAATCCATATTTTTGTATAAATTAATAGCTTACTTAGAAAATTAGACTATATAACAAATTTTTTAAGAGTAATCCAGCTTTGAAAACTCAGGACATAACTTAAAGTAAAATATCACGAATCAATTAGCCAGTGAAGAATTATTTTCGGAATATTAACCTATTGTTTTAGAAAAAGACAGTTAACGTGTGTCGTTTCAATTTGCTACAAAACACAAAATTCAATGATTGTTAGTGTAAAATTGTAGAAATTTTCTGAATCAGAAACAATGACTTAAAAATGTAATAATTGAACATGGCGGTTAAAGTCACGCCCTAATACCAGCAGACGATTAACATTAGTGTTAGGTAATTCATTTCTGAGAGTTCAATCTGTCAGAAGTTCACTTTTGAGGTTTCAGTCTATCAGAAGTAAACTTTTGAGAGTTCATTGCGTCGGAAGTTCACTTCCGTAAGTCCAGTCTATCAGAAGTGAACTTCTGAGAGTCCGTTTTATCGCAAGTTCACTGCAACGGTGCCAAGAAGTCTGCACCTGACACCTATATAGCAATAGAACGTGTATCGTTCTAAACAGACGCGCACAGATAATAAAGGTTTGTTCCAAACATGGGGAAATTCGGCGCAGTTCTTAACTCACGTGACTCTTATTCCAGAGGAGAAAATTGTCAGAATTGAGGATAGGTCATCCTGATTTCCGTTTTATATGGTTCCCTTTGAATTACTGAGGCCTTACTTAAGGCGCTCGAGTTTAAAGTCGGGAGCCGCAGAAGGGTGTACCAACTAAATGCAGTGAGAAGTACGGTCCCTAGGCAAAAAAGAATGACCTGGATAATAATTGAAAACATCACTGCCTGTTTACTATTTAATATTCCTGCTTGGCATCGGCTTGGTACATTAAAATACAGAACCATTTACACAAATCTACCGAAGATCTAGATCTCGCATTAAAGAAAAGGACATCTAATGTAATCACATATTATAAACACTATATTACGGGTAATTTTACAAATATTTATAAAAGATAAGTTTTTCCCTAACAGGTCCGTTGATTACACTCCTGGATGACGTAATTGTCTATAAATGTTATTTAGGCACAATTCCGAATATTCTGGTCTAACCGGACTCTCGTTTCGACGTAATTATGCGAGTCTCACATCCCGCACCACAGCAACGTGATAAGTCTGGCTTGCAGTTTACGTAAATTCTCACGTAGCGTAAAAAAGAGAAGTAGAGTTTATTTCGCCCAATTACGATTCAAGAAACTAGCAAGATAATGAATTTGAGTTTATGATCAGTCAAGTCTCTCTGCTCATAGTTTTTCCTTGAAAAACCAACCCGGTGTCCGGCTGTTAATAGCGGTTGCGTCGAGGCTTACTTGTAGTTGCGCAGCATGGTGGACGATAACCCGGGCTGGGCACTGGTCGATGCGTAGGTGAATGGAACAGCCTTTTCCATTTTAGCAGCGGCGCAACACGCCTGCACCCGACGAGCCGAAGTCGACTCCACCAGCCGCCAGCACCGTCTCCACGCTCGCCAGCCGCAGACCGTCGCAGGTTAACGCGTCACCATGACGTCATAAGGCTTCGCGCGCCGCGCGGTGTTGGCTCGCGGAAACACACACAAGCGCAGCGCCGTGAATGTCCGTAATGCTTATGTTTTAATCAATCTTCAGGACGAAAATGAACCAAGTGCCAAACATATGATATAATTAATTACCAAATTAAAAGGAGGCGTGGCAAACGCCTCAATATCCCCCCCTTAAAAAAAAACTAAATTAACGCCAAAAACCAAATAAATTTAGGTAGCTTCGAGCCACTATAAGGCGAGAAAACGGGGAAGCACTCAAAACACGCCATTCAAACAAACGACCTCAAAGAAAAGCAAGAAGAAAAAAGCACACAGTGAGAAAAAACACGCGAAGAAAAACACATGAGAGAGACAAAAAAAACAATGATTAAGACCAAACAATGCTTTGTGCCACTTTCCCGTTTACTCGTTAACAAACAGCAACATAATTCCTTACTAGGGGGTAGTAACCGTAATCCACCTCTGAGACACGTAAGGCGCAATAAGAAACCTACTCAGCAGCATTAGCCCTATACTTAAGTCGAGCAGCCACCCAAAAAGAAAACAAAAAATTTAAAACCCCAAAAAAAACTAACCAATACGACGATAAAAAAAACTTTTAGACCTCAAGTCAAACCCCACAGTCACGAGCGAAATGCCCTAAACGCCCACACCTAAAACACGTACCTCCCTTCTTAACTTTATTTGGCCCTCGCGAACTTTCACTACTTTTGCCCACCGCGCCTTGCATTAATTGCTTTTTGAACTGGAAACTGGTAAAACAAACGTTTTCCACCGCCACTGCCCACTCTAATAAATCTGACAACTTATGTGGCTTGTTCACGTAACACGACTCATGACGCACCTGTGGACAAACATTTTCGAGAACAAGACTAACCCATTCCTCCTCAGTCTTACTCACTCCTAGTGCCTTCGCATAATCCAAAATCTCCTGCACAAAATGCAAGACGGTTTCATTTAGCTCCTGAAATCTATAAACTTTACTCATAATTAATTGCTCACGAACCCGCCGAGGACAAAGCTTATTCCACAGCGCCTCCTTACAATCAACCCATGACATATGACTCTTATAACCCGCAATGACTATATCGTAAGCTAAGCCTGTGCAACGCGAAGCAACAGCTAAAATTAAATCGCTCTCCTTGGAAAAATAATTTGCGTTAGCTAGCTTGTCTACGGCCATGCAAAACTCTAATATATCCTCTACATTTGCTGACTGCAGTTTCGGAACGTTTTCTAGTGATCGCAAGGCAAACTTATTTTTTAGAAAATTTGTACTAAGCGAGCCACACCCACTCGCTTCTGCCTGTTCCGTTTGCCACGAAACTCTTTCTCCTTTCAAATGCGCCACAAACTTTTGTCTTAAAACATCTATGCTTTCGTCCGCACTGTGCTCGACTGACGCAGCTCTTAAATTAGTCATTATCTCCTCTTTATGTAATTTATATATCCAAGCCAATGCCATACTGGTGATATAAAAAATCAATAAGTATCTTAAACACCGAAAACTACCGCGTCTGCGACTCTGACTAGCAGAGTTGCGCAGTTTTGAGGCCTTACTTAAGGCGCTCGAGTTTAAAGTCGGGAGCCGCAGAAGGGTGTACCAACTAAATGCAGTGAGAAGTACGGTCCCTAGGCAAAAAAGAATGACCTGGATAATAATTGAAAACATCACTGCCTGTTTACTATTTAATATTCCTGCTTGGCATCGGCTTGGTACATTAAAATACAGAACCATTTACACAAATCTACCGAAGATCTAGATCTCGCATTAAAGAAAAGGACATCTAATGTAATCACATATTATAAACACTATATTACGGGTAATTTTACAAATATTTATAAAGGATAAGTTTTTCCCTAACAGGTCCGTTGATTACACTCCTGGATGACGTAATTGTCTATAAATGTTATTTAGGCACAATTCCGAATATTCTGGTCTAACCGGACTCTCGTTTCGACGTAATTATGCGAGTCTCACATCCCGCACCACAGCAACGTGATAAGTCTGGCTTGCAGTTTACGTAAATTCTCACGTAGCGTAAAAAAGAGAAGTAGAGTTTATTTCGCCCAATTACGATTCAAGAAACTAGCAAGATAATGAATTTGAGTTTATGATCAGTCAAGTCTCTCTGCTCATAGTTTTTCCTTGAAAAACCAACCCGGTGTCCGGCTGTTAATAGCGGTTGCGTCGAGGCTTACTTGTAGTTGCGCAGCATGGTGGACGATAACCCGGGCTGGGCACTGGTCGATGCGTAGGTGAATGGAACAGCCTTTTCCATTTTAGCAGCGGCGCAACACGCCTGCACCCGACGAGCCGAAGTCGACTCCACCAGCCGCCAGCACCGTCTCCACGCTCGCCAGCCGCAGACCGTCGCAGGTTAACGCGTCACCATGACGTCATAAGGCTTCGCGCGCCGCGCGGTGTTGGCTCGCGGAAACACACACAAGCGCAGCGCCGTGAATGTCCGTAATGCTTATGTTTTAATCAATCTTCAGGACGAAAATGAACCAAGTGCCAAACATATGATATAATTAATTACCAAATTAAAAGGAGGCGTGGAAAACGCCTCATTACTAAAGTCAAAACCTGGATGTCTCCTTATGGTCTCTCTGACCTAACATTCCCGGTCTGTGCTGGTGTGCGTGTGACTTCGTTGACGACGAACCCTTAACAAATGGGTGCGTGTACTTGCGTACGCGCGTCAGAAGTTATATTAGCGTGGTAAAAAAACTAACTTTAATTTTGCATGCTAATAATTAATAGAAAAAAATAATAAAAGAACTGGAGTGATACTATAAATACGTTTGGTAAAATATAATTTCTATTAAATATAAAAGAAATAATGCTCAGTATTAAATATTAATATAAACACGTGTATAAAATTATTTACTTTATTTAGTAAATTAATCGAAGTAAATGTTAATATATAATGAAAATCAATAAATATGCTGAATTTTATTCTAATTTATCGATTTTAATTCTTTATTTAATAATAATATAATAATTTATAATGCAAATAATTATACATACGACAACATAACGTCACAACACTCCCATGAAAACGGCTAGGACAGACACTCCCTGTCAGGGACAATGGAAGCTTGCAAACAACCTGACATCGTTTTTTCATACGCGAACATAACCTATATCATATAAATGCACTTGAAAAAATTCATAAACACTATTTTTAACACTAATATTCACAGTAAATACGTAAATGTTTTTCATTTTATGAACCAGTATTAAATATCAATCACTGAATTATAAGATTTAAAAGCACATATATAATTTTTTTTTGTCTGTAGGCATTTTTTATCCTTTGAAAATTTCGCTGCATGGTGCGAGCGCATCGAAAAAATTCTCCCTCATAATTTTTTCATAAGGTGCCTAAAGGAGTACGTATAACTTTAATAAATTTGTTGAATCACGGCCTAGGGCGTATCAAAGGTCATGAAGGCCAAGACTAGATTAGGAATGAGTACTCGCCAGAATCGAGCAGGTCCAGTAAGATTAAGGCTCACTCGCGCAAGACATTATTTTATATTTCAACTGACGATTCATTCAAGCATACTTATTATTTGCGCAGTTTATACCGGAAAGCTATTCAGGGAACGGTTATCAAATAACTTTAAATATTGGAGGTGCTGGGACAACATAAAGCATACACGTTTGGGTATTACTGCAAACACTATTTTGTAGTGATGCAGTTATTTTCATGTAAATGTACACATTTACAAATATCTGTAATTTTACATGAATATTTTTGTTCTGTTTACAAAAAAAACAGTGTTGTTAGATACTTTTCATATTATTTAGTTCCTTCTTAGAAACTGTATTGAGATTTTAATCAGGATCAGTCACTCGAAATGTATCTATTTTCAATTCGCCACAAGTCGTGGTTTGTTTTCCATTCGTATGTTGTTCTTCGCCTCCTTTTATTTTTATTCGCCTCCACACACGCTTCATGTCTGGATTTGAAAATACTTTATCGACTTGCAGAAGTCGTAACAGTTCCCTTCGATTTGCGTAAGATTTATCGCTCCTTCGCGTGTTTTCCAGCGATTTTGGCAAACACCGGCGTCCTAAAAAAAGAAAAAAGGGAAGAAAAAAACAACATTGAAACTGTTAAGAGAAGATTAAATCTTTTTGCGGGCACGAAAATCTTCTTTCTTTTATGATAGCTTGTTGAATAAGTACCCCCAGTTATTTTAAGAACAATAATGCCTGGATCGCAATAGTGTGAAGTACACGACGCAAAGGACGCAACGCGATGCGACAGCAAATATATCGCATGTGAAAGTGCAAATTTTACCCACGCAACAAAAAACAAAATTACGTATAAATGTGTTTGGCCATTACAAATGCACGACTCATACGACACCATACAACAACAGCCTGGCGTAGCAGACGCACAAAAACATATCAACAATAAAGTTCAGATGATGAATCTGCAAATTATTCAAATTAAAAATCACCAGTATAGTTTTTGTTAAAAACAAAACTACATAAAATAAGTTCGTTATAAAATGTAATTCTCCCTAGAGGCATCTCAGCCCTTGAGTTTCAAACTGTCCAAAAGTTGACATAGAGATGGGTTTGCGTAGAGTTTGTGCTTACCTATGGTTTATAGAACACACTATTGCATATGGATATAAATATCAATATTATTCAAAAGGAATAAATGTAATAGATAAACAAATGACGCAAATACGTGTGTGCTGACGTTTAGGCACACTATTGTTCTCACATTATCATTTTCATTGCGGACCAGCAAAATTTGTCTTCGGGCTGGATTTAGCCTGCTCTATGTGTTGACAAAGTTTGAACGGGAAAAAAAAACATAACATTAAAATTCTTTTAAAGCAATACTCCACAGTGATAGCCTAGAGCTATTTAAATTACATGTAAATTCAATAACCCAGCTGGCGTGTGAGGACAAACCTGTTAGAGCAGTGAGTCGCTCATGAGCAAACACATGAGTATTACAGCGATGATGGCGACACTAGTGCTATCTACGTGCAGGAAAGTCTGACTGCAGTCGTTTTATATAATTATAATTTATTTTAAAAAATCACATGTGTTTGTTTGAAAATAAATCATTAAAAATGGCAATTAGCATGATATGGCGATTTACTAATGGCTAATAAGAATGTGTATAACGTAACTTAATTACAATCACAATACAGACAGAATACAACAAATTTTCAGTTTAAAAGAGCAAAATTTTAAATGTCAACGCGCTTCTTTGTTCTACACATGGGTGGTTATTCCTCATTTACTTTCACTGCCACAAAATGTCAAACTTTTTGTTACATATGCATAGGCCAATTAACGTTTATACTTAATTACAATTACACAGATATTATATTTGAAGACTCATAGTTAAGCATTTAATAATAAAACAAAGTTTACTGAAACTTACTACTATAAAGCCAGTTGTAAATATATTTGCAAAATGAAATAAAAATGAAATATATCCCATATTTTAAAACTCGAGTCAATATTAATTAAAAAACATTAAAGGTTTGTTTCAAATTGGTTGGTTTCAAATCATAGCGAAAAGTTACTTATATTATCACAAATAAAAAATTAAAAACATACAAACATAGTTACCTAACTTAAAATGACTAGATTTCAGGTGTGTGACTGGAATCCTTGGAATCCTCTTTGCATTTTAGTTATTGCTTTGTTGAAATGCTTATGGAAATAATTTTTTGGTATATATTTATGATCATATATTCGCAAACGTTTGAGATATACAATAATACAATAATATAAAAACTATTTTTTTCCCAGGGTTACTATCTTAAACGTGTAGATATCTCAATAGCATCAGCAGTTTTTCAGCTAAACCAATTCATACAAATAGACAGACCTACAAAAATTTTTTTGCATTTGATTTGCTTTAGGTAACTGCTTTTATAACATAAAAATTATCCATTTCTGCTTGACTTACAGTTTCAGATAGATTCTGAAGTCCATGTAAACTGAGGATCATTTAATTTATACTTATACAGAATGAATCTGAATTCGACCGGCAAATTTCGGCTGCAGGTTTATCGCTTAAAAATTCGTTGAAAAGATAGTTCGACATATGCTGTAAAGTGCTTCCAAAGACTGGCATATGCCTTCAAGTTGCTACTGAATAAATCGTTTTTAGAAAATAATAAAAAAGAAATTTATTATAAAACGACAAGCGTCTGGGTAATGTCTAATTGAACAATTTTATACAAATCTGCAAATTTTGTCGCTAAAGTAAAATTATTTAATTGAAATAATTTAGGTTAATTTCCCATAAATTTTTGTTTAAAGACATATTATTAATCTACATGACAAAAGTAACGAAAAATGTCTCTTTTTGTACTACCCCATACCCCAACGTTTTCGCGAAAAACTAGTATAAAATGTAGAACGAAACACTTCGACGTATGATAGTTGTGCAACACTAACAACACGCATTTTATAACAGCTTAAAATCAGGGGCAATGATTATTACTTACCTCCGTGGTATAATTTTTATAGCTGTACTAGGTAATGCCCGTTATGTGTTGCAATGCCTCTTTCATTTTTTTTTTTTTTGTAATTTGTTTGCAGTAAGTAAACACATACAAAGCGTCTCTCTCCCTCCCTCTTTTTCTCTCTATTTCTTTCTATATCTTTCTTTCTCTCTATTTCTCTCTAATTTTCTCTCTGTTTACTCTTTCTGTATCCCTCTCTTACTCTCTTTATCTCTTTCTCTCTCTTTGTTTCTCTTTATCTCCCGCTTTCTCTCTCGTTCTCTCTCTTACTCTCTCTATCTCTCGTTTCGCGCGCCACCATTATTATTGGGACCATAGAAAAGAATAAATATTCATAAAATCATTACTTACTGGTAATTATCCCACTGGACACGCATTATCTTAGATTTTATTTGAAATATCACCTAAACAGTGAACTTCCTCGTGTTTCGAAGGTCAAGTGTGCAAAATGCCATGCACATACGATAAAAACAAGCGCGAACGCATATAAGACGAACACAGAAATAAATTTAAATATATATATATATACACACACATACAGAATTACGCTCCATATCTATCCCACAGGAACCGTGCATTATTCCGGAATAAAAAGAGTAACCTATGTCACTTTCCGGCCCATAAACTAACTCTATGTAAAAAATTGGTTGTCTGTAAAGTCGGTTTACGGACGATAGTTTAACGTGACAACGTCATAACAAAACATTGATGAAATGATTGATCCAGAAGAAAATGAAATATCATATTCGGCCTGAGACTGAGCCGTAATAGGTTTTTGCAACCAAACCATTTAGGCATTAAAAATATTATATTCTTTGAGGAAGAATTTTTTTTTAATTTTTCTATCTTTTGTATGATAAAATATACCTCTGCATACTTTTATGAATAAAATTGAATCATTTTTATTGAATTATCACTATTTTGTATGGATAAAAAGGAGTGAAATGAAATGTACAATTTAATTAATAAATTTACTTTTATTTGTATTCATTATTCAAATACAGTTATTACTTTTGAAATGTTACGTGCGCCGTATTTATTTTTACAAGTTCAAAAAAAATTTTTCGCACCTGTCGGGATTGCAACCAACACCCTTACGAGTAGAACATCGCGCCGCTGACCGCTTAGCCACGAGGCCATACTTAATAATTAATGGTTTCAGATGTTATATATACCTTTATAAAAATTTTGTTCACGGTAGGGGAATAATATTATTTCGTTTTAATTACTCGATTTTATAACAAATACGCATCCCAAATACACCAAACTTATTTATAAGGTGTTACAATATTTTTTACAACATTGTGCAAAAGATCCCGGTTGTAATTTGAATTATTATGTGTAACTGTAAAACACCATTGTTGGTTCAAAACGTAGGTACCTATTTGAATATTCAACATTACTTTTAAATAACCGTACCGTTTGTGCTGAAAATCGGTGGACGATCGTTAAATTACTTAATATTAATAATTCAAATGACGAAAATATGATTGAAAAGTCAAATCGATGGTCGTTCCAATCGAGTGGAAGAGAGATGCCACGCATGCGTACAATGAGCATGAAGAGAGATGCCACGCATGTGTACAATGAGCAAACAGGAACATCCGTAGTGGGACACTTTTTCGTGCGTGCAGCCGGCGTTCATCGATTTATTAGACGTTGTCACGACAAAAAATCATGTCGATACGTTTCTCAGCTACTGCGTGAAAAAAGGGCAAACCAACAAACATATGTTCGCATTTATAATATTAGTAGGTATTTCAGTCGTTAATATGTCTAAACATACTTGGAGGTAAAAGACTTCTTACCTCCTTGGCGACACACACACACACAAACACACTTGCATCATACCAACACTTTCATTACTGAAATATCTCTTTTAAGCAAAGTTGCGCCGGGTGTAAATCCTGATCACAAGAGGAGTCCAAGAGCGTACGCAGAATTTCATTTCCTGAGGATAGAACCAATTTGCTACTTTTTTTCCCCTTCAAATTCTTTCATTTGGTTGGTGGGTTTGCTATATGTTAATAGATTGTTTGAGAATTCAGGAGGAGGGGAGGGTAGATATATCCTCCCATCAATCAACACCCCCTCCCCCCTCTTGGTTCACCACTGGAGTAGGAGTCGTCAGCCTTTCCTTCCTCCTTGAGTTGTCCACTCTTCCCTCCTCATCTTCCCCTTTCCCTTGTCCGACGTGGCGCATGCTCATTAGGCCTTAATAATTTAACATGTATTTTAGAGACCGGAAAAATTCGCGAATTCATTACGCGATAGGCTAAAATTCAAATAGTTATACCTCAGTGCTGCCTCTGCTATTGGCTCACAACTCACCTGGATGACTCTGGGCCAATGAGAAACACCAAACCAAAGCTGTATCGAATCACAGGCTGATACGTTGGGACACCTTACAAGACAGCAGCCAATGAATGGTTGACATTTGACCGAGTGTACGTAGAACTATAAAGTTCATCCTACAGGTCATTGAACCCGCGAATTTTTCAGGTCCTTACAATTGATGTGTAATTTCTTGCGCTTATTATTCTGGTATTTTTAGTACACTGATTAATTAAGTCGTAGCATCCTTGGTCGTGCCTCAGGTAAGCCATCACAAAACATGATTCGCAGTAATGTTTTTTTTTTGCATGTGGTAGGCTTCCGTTTAAGATAAATATAACATCTTAAGTTATAAGTATAAATTGGTTATTTTGGTCGTCCACCTTCTGAATTCATGTTTTGCCTTATTTTGCTTTTGTGCCTTTGAGGCTTTAACTCTAGTGTTAATGTTTACTGTTGTATGTTGCCATGACGAGAAGTGAGTAAGGGGCTTGGTAGGGGGTTAAGAATGCTTTTGAGTCAGAATTAATCGGGACTTAGTCCTTCACTGCTCGTCAATTTGCTTAAGTTTAATTTCTGAGCTTGTTTCACTATTTGTTCTTTACAGTTTTTTTTGTAGAGTTTTATAATGCTCTGGTCTAGTGTAGGTGATATCTGAGTGTTGCATCCTTTAACACCGTATAACTTTAGTTTGTTGAAATTATAATTACTGTCCCATTGTAATATTTTGTCTCCTTTTGTTTTCAAGTATTTGTTGATAATGTACGTTTTTACGTCTATGTTTACTGTGTGCTAAATGTTTATGAAATTTAAAACAGTTAGAACTTATAATTTTTTAAATTATGATATATATAACACTATTTCATTGATTATATAAGTATGTGTGTGTACATACAGGTACAAGTCTTAAAACAAAATTAAGAAATTTATATCGTACGTTTTCAGACATAAGTTTTTCCCATTGCACACAAAATAACTTGGATTATGAGTAACCCAGTATGGTGCAAAAAATTTTTTTAATGATACACATACAATATTCATTTTATACATATCTTCTTGCTGTTGCATTTAGATATTTGAATATTAGAAATGTATGTTAAAATGATTTTTCTTATAGTTGGAACCTAGCTTGATCGGGTTCTAGCACACTATAAAAGCTGTTCTGTAAATTTAAATCAAATAGTTAAATTCATTTTCGAGAACACTAATAAATTATTTTTTCGTTTGAATATAATATAATTATGAAGAAACATGACTGTTTCATGTAATTTTATTTTCACATAGCATACAATGTGTAAATACGTTCAGGTATTTATTTCAACATATGTAGTACTTTACTACGCGACCTATATATAAAAAAGTCTTAAAATAGCTTCAGTTTACTGTTCAGATTCAGTGTTACAATAAGCATGCAGCTCTTGCGTGGTTAGAACGGTATTGTTTGCCGATTGTCAAAATTTGTACAAAAAATTCGTTTACATTCGGACCACTTTCAACAGATTGGGTAAATGCATCCTCAAGCTGGAAATATGAATTGAGAAAAAAGCTTATATGAAAAAACACAACATTTATAAAGATCCGTCTTAATCGTTGTGGGTGAAACACGGAGGTTAGAAGACAGCTGCTTTGAGAAATAAGCTCGCCGACCTCCATAGCGAAGTGGAATGCACGCCGGCTTATAGTGCGAGAGGTAGCCTACCTGCAGGGGTTCGTGGCTGGGGTAAGGCATGGGTGTGAATTTGTATTAGTCTTAATTCTTCACAACCCTTATGTATGCAGTCAATAAATTGTCTAATAAAAATTAAATTACAACCTTGTCAAAAATAAGTCATTAACATTTAAATGTTAATTATTTTTAAAAGTACATGGATGGTATTAGTAATTTCTTGAGACAGGAACCTGAATTCCACTTTAAGGCGATTGGTGCATGGAAAATATTACGACAAATCTAATATAACTGTACATATTTATTTTTGATGCTTCTGTTTAAGACATAATATACCTAGGATATTTTTAATAAACTTTTTTTTTACTGAGTTATGTCATTTTAAATGCATTTATTTTTATTCCAAGCCAGAATTATTTAGAAAACACATAATTATGTTAAACTTAAGTATTGTTCAAGAAACGAGTGTACGAATAGGTTTCTGCACCTATAAAAGTAAGAAAAAAAAATTTCATTGTCAAAATCACAGTTTAATATTGACAATTTCCATTGATCACTGCTGGACTACTTCAGGAGCGATTTAAAGAATAAATTTAAATGAAAATGAAAACATAATTGGCAGAACACTATTGAGTTATGTATATATTTTCATATCCTTTTGTTTTTTATACGATCCGACTCAAAACACGCCCTCTGGAGTGACAGTTCTAGTGCTGCGTGTAAAACTCTCGCCGCCGGGAAGAATGTCCCCGCAACGTGGCGCTGAGGGGCGGCGCTTGTCGGAACCAGGTAGTCCGGCGGAGCTCCAGCCGGCTGGCCGCAGCCTGCGGGAGGGGAGGGGGAAGAATGGGGTGCAGAGGGAGGACGAGAGAGGAGGCCGAAGAAACGAAGGGTCTGTCAAGGTCGCGCTTCATAGTGGAGTCTATCTTCGCTCAAGCAAGGAAATTGTCTCTGTACAGAAAAATTCGTACAGCGAAATTCTTTTTAGCGGTTATGTTTTGACTTGAAGTTGAATATTGACACGGTGATTATTCTTTGTGGTGGTTGTTTACACATATGAATAAATTTTTACCCTCCAGATTAATATGTTTTGACAGCATAGAACATCAGTTCTGTATTCCGGTTAGTTAGGGTATGCTATATGCACACTAGAATGACAGATATAAATTTAACCAAAAAAAATAGATTTTATATTTATTAAAATTTATTTAGAACATCAAATCAACACTAGGCTATCCAGTTATATGAAATAAAAAAAAATTGGAAATGTTGGCTAGCGATGCCAGAATGTCGGGCACACTAATTACAAATGTCCTTTTGTAATATTACATTGTACAGAACACTGAAACCCTAATACTTCAAGTGTTTGTTTACAGTCTTATTATTCTGTGCTACATTATTTAAATTTATATGTTTAATTTATTTTGGGTTTTGAAGTATATTTCTGACATTGTTACAGACGTTTGGGCTTTTCTCTATGTAATTATTAAGTAATTGCGGCTTTTGGAATTACGTTTTTCACGGCAAGAAATTGCCCGAGGTTTTGGCGGAACTTTCAAAAAGTGCCTCGAGCCTATTGTTGTAAAAGTTACGCTACTAAAAAGAAGCTTTGTTTTGGCCGTTTTGGTGCGTGCAGCTCCGCGTCAGAACGTTCCTGACGCGGGCCTACCATAAGTTATGTTACGTGTGCGGTAATAATAGTATGTATAAAAAGGTTATCATCAGACTGCTGATGGTATGTTAAGTTGCGAACGGGAATACGCGATTTTAAAGTTATTAACGTCAGAAGATATAATTAGTCCAGGTATGGCCATTTTGTTATTACTCTATCACTAACGCTGTACTGACACCCTGCAACTTTTTAACATTGCTGATTGATATTATGACTTTGTTGATGTTGCTGGGATAAACTAAAACCAGGTGCTATTAAATATTATATTTACTAAATTAATTAGCCGCTCAGTATTATTAATGGCACGATCATTTGAACATACAATGCACAACTATCTTAGTGGTCTTGAGTCTATAGGTCTTATGTTTTATCGGACAATTGATTTAATTTATGAGTTAGTGAATTTTTCGAACCGTAAATCCATTTTTTAACTCTACGTGAAATATTGACATTTGCGAAGTCGTGCCCATGTACCTGGCAACGATAGTTAAAAAAAATCGGAGTGATATTTTGGTCAAAAGGTATTACTGTATTGAGGGATATGTGGTATTTGTTTATTCGTGTGTAAGTAATAAATCATTTTAAAAATCAGTTAATTATTTTGTCTTTCTATTTCGTATTCCAATTGAGATAAATATCAGATAAGCATGTGTTACTTGTATCACGACATCAAGGTATTATTTATCAGTAATTAATATTTCATTTTTTTTTGTTAACTAATGTGCATAGGGCAGTGCACTAGACATCACTACCTGTGTGTAGTGTTGCGTTACACTTTTTAACGCATTAGAGTTCACATAAAATGATAAATCCAAAATTTCGTTTAAAAGTATAAATATCAGCGATCAATTTAATTAATGTCCAGTATAACTCAGTCAGTAAAACACTCGGAAATATGTATAGGACCTGTTAACCTAAATATTTTTTAACAGTTAAACTGAACTAAGATGTGTTAGTGTTTTTTTTTCTTCCGTATATTAGAGGTATGGGACATCAAAATACGCATCTGTCGCCCATTTACTTTAAATACAGAATTATAAACTACATATTGTGAAAACATTCTGCAGCAGTTTTTGCTGAACGGAAAAACACGGATGAGAAGACAGACGAAATGTGTTTGTTAAGTGATTTTTCGTCAAATGAAATGGAACAGGACAGTGCTTATCAGTATGAAAGTACAGAACTACTTTTGTGCAAGGAAATGTATTTTACAAAGACATTTCAAGAGAAATCACCTTTAAATGAAATAGATCTTGCTGATATGGAATAAATAGACTTAGATTTAGATGCCAGGCCCCTTTCAAGTGACGAAATTTCTCTTGTAGGGCTGAAATATGTTTCTGGC
Source organism: Bacillus rossius redtenbacheri (assembly GCF_032445375.1). NCBI lineage: Eukaryota > Metazoa > Arthropoda > Insecta > Phasmatodea > Bacillidae > Bacillus > Bacillus rossius. The sequence goes on from NC_086336.1 coordinate 33,534,854, forward strand.
TATATAGCTCGCCGTTTCAGAAATAAATATCCTGACCTTGGCACTACGGATTTCAATTCGGAGGACGATAGCTGGATACATGTACAATCAAAGGGTAACTTAAAATGTCCCACTAATGAATTTTTTGAATTAATAAAGATCGCTGAAATGTGTTTTGATAATGTTCATGGCAACAATTTGTGCAAAAAAGAGCGGATTTTTGAATCACTGACTAAAATTATTTGCGGAATTACTGAAAATAAATATCCAGAAGAAGTTATATACTGTTTTGTCAGGACAAGAATGTATATGCGTAACAAGTATTTGAACATGAAATATTTTAACGAACAAGACCAAACACGCAAAGAAAGAAATAAGATGAGGAAAACTACCCTCTAAGATTTTTCAGTGTGATAGTGTCTACTTTCCTTCACCATAATATGTATGTTCATAATTTATTTACGATGTTTTTTAACTACTATATTTAAGATAAGCATTTATTTTGAATATCGCAGCAATTATGTAGGGCTTAAGGTATTTATTGTATTCCAAATATTGAGTATGTCATTTTTATTGCCTTTATTATAAATAATATATACGTTAACAATGTAACAAAATTGCGATAGTTTTGTATTGCTATTGCAATTTCGTTTCTTGTAAACATTATTGTAGAATTTTTTATATTGAAATTAATTTTTATATAGGGTTGTTTATATTTTAATTTTACAGTTATAAGATTTGTATATGTTGTTTACTGTTTACAAACATTTGAAAAATATTTCCTTAACCATATTTCCATTTCCATGGCAATAGTTTTGTTAGCTTTTCGGGTAACTCTTCTACATGGATGATAAGATGGTGCGACATCTAAAATATATCACACCACCTTTACATAAATATTAAGCTAAGAGGTGTTTTCTTTACATAATATTAAAACACAATGTTTCCTTGTGGCGTAGGTAATTTAGAATTTCCATTTATCTAGAAAAATGCGCTTTCAGAATGTTTTTTAACACACAGTGTTTCGGAAGGTTTTTGAAGAAAAAATTGACTACCCGTTTTATTTTTTTGCAGCTGAATTCGGGCATGTGCATGAAATATAATTAATCCGTAGGAAGCGCAATGGTTTAAAGTATTGATCTTGAAGATTTGAAAAGATTTATTGAAATAGTGTGAGAGAACGAGCTAGTTGAGTGAGAATATTTGCGGGAGTGGCAGAGGTTAGCTCTCAGCCACATGTGCGCAGTTACGGACAAAAAATAATCCATTCCGCCTCCCCATGGCGAAGGATGAGTGAAAGAGAAACCTGCTAAACCTTCCCCTCCTACGGGCACGATAGAACCGTATCGGCTGTGTGTTAGAGGGAGAGCGAGATACAATTTCGAGGCTCTGTTAGTTACCGCTAGATGGCAGGGCCGCAGAGCGACCACCAACAACACCCTTCCCGTATGAAGGCCATCTCGCCACTGACGAGCTGGAACTTAGCTCCTGACCTCCCTACATAGTAACGGTCACCCACATAGGCATCTAGACTCTTTAGTGGTCATATTATACAAAATTCATTGTTTTCGGGCCTGTGACCGTTTTTTACCGTGCACCAATCGCCTTAAACGGGACCCTGCTTAAGTCGATACTGGGCTAAACTTAGGGTACACTTTCCGGGCGACCAGGGCCGTGCCTGGACGACTTAGCCGCTTGTAATTGTAAGAACTGTTTGAGCCTTAGGTGTGATAACCAGTATCGCAAATTGGCGGCATATCTGCCCTTTTGGGATTGGCTGTCAACGAGGAGGCAGGGTGGGGCAAGGTTGCGAGTGGGTGGGAGACACCATCCTTCCCTCAGATCTCTCGGAGAAGTAATCACTCGGACAAGTGGTCGTTTGAACAAAAGGAGATCGGAGAAGTGGTTATTCGGACAAGTGGACATTCGGACAAATGGTATGCAACCCCCCTCCCTTTTAAATAGGCCTACACCTTAACTTGCGCGCCCACTGGCCCGAAGCGAAGCTAAGCGAAGAAAGGAGAAGCGAAGAGTCGCGACAGGGTTGTCCACTCACTGCCGCGAAGCGAAGAGGCGCCAGGCGGCCAGCAATACGGCAGGGATCTCGTTTCGCGCTACTGTTTAGAGGAAAGTGAGGGACTAGGGCGCACCTTAAAATATTGCATACATATTGAGCTGTAAATGCAATTTTGCATACTCCACATTTATAATATTATGCATGTATGTATTACTTGTACGTATTTTACCATGAATACTGCAGTGGATGTAGAAAAACTAGACTTACCACAATGCGTCTAAATACCTGCAACTTCTGGTAAAATGACGCATTTCGAGCAATACGATGCGCTAAAAATAATTGTGGGAAAACCTTTAAATAAAATTAAGGAAACATTATATTTAATATTATTTTTTTATTTTAACGCTCATCCATATATTATTACTTTAGTACGTTTACAGTTGAAATACATCAGGTTATGCCTGTACTGTTAGTCTGGCAATCTCAGGACTCTTGTCTTACATGCTTGTAATAGGTATTTTTCGTAAGTGTAAAGTGTGTTGGGTATATGCTATCTGAACAGCAGCCTTCTGCTTCGGAGAAGCTTGGTCTACATTGGTCTATAAACTTCGAAGCGGGGAATCGATTGAATCAATTAATATTTTATTAAGTAAGTTATTTAATGATTTTTTTCAATTTTATTGGTTGATGATTACAGATTAATGTCCTACAAGATGGTGGATTCTATGACAATTGATGATCTGATGATTGACACTAATGCCGTATAGCGAATAAAAAACTTAACCAATATGGCGGCAGCGCTTTCTAGCAGACGATGTGCACAGTACACGCCGCTAGGCGTTCTAGTAGCAAGAATTAAAAACAAAAAATATCGATAGCCCACTTTAGCATATGACGTGTACAATATGCGATACTAGCACTTCTAGAAGCAATTATTTAAACCAAAGATGGCTGCTGGACCCCAACAGATTGTGCTATAATTCATGCACACTTAAAATAATTACATGTACGAATATAAGTTATTTTTATATAAACTTACTATCTTAAGTACCCGGCGTTGCACAAGCTGAACACAGGTGAAGATTTTTAAAAATCGGATGTAGATAGTAATTGTCTTCTTAGTTTGAGGAGGATCAAAATACTGGTTTAAGGCGTGGTAAAGTTATTTATAAACTTCATGTGGCCAGGAAAAAGGATAGGTTCAACAGTAATTTTATTTTAATTTTTAAAATCAAGGGTGAAATATTTCATTCAGGAGTGGGGTAGTTTCCTGAAAAATCTGTCATTCAATAAACATTTTTTATTTTTTATAAAAATCAAATGTAGACAGTAATTTTCCTCCTCTTTTGAACGTCAAGTATGCAAGTTTTTTTATCAATTTGTACCAGTCGGTACTATACTTTAAGTGGTGAGAAAGGTATACGGGGGTGGTTTTATAAAATCTCATGTAGACAGGGGGACAGGATAATTTTTTATATCGGAAATAAACAGTTATCTTCCTCTTAATTTCAATGCAATTGTGCAAAATTTCATAAATAAATATAAATATCCCGGTTAAAGAGGGATGGGAAAGGGGGACGAAGTGGTTACTAAATCCTCACAGGGACATGAAGATGGGGTTGGCTATTTTGAAATCAGATAAAGCAGTAAATGTCCTATTGGTTTTAACATTTAAGTGCTTAATTTCATTTATATGTACCAACATTATGCTTCATGGGATGAAAAAGGTTGTAGGCAGCGATCTTACACTTTTTTTCTTAATTATATGTTGAACAGTAATTTTCTTCTTATTTTGAATGCCATGTGTGCAAATTTTTATCAAGAAGTAGGCCTACCACATTTTTGCTTCAGGGGGAATGCGAGTGATTTTTTTTTACATTCCCCCTTTTTTCCTAAATCAGTTGAAGACAGTAAATTCTCCCTTAATTTAAACGCAAAGTGTGCTAAAAATACATTAAAAAAATACAAAAATTTGGTTTTAGGGGTGGTTTTTTTATGTAGACAGTGACTCGCCTCTTTTTTAGACATCAATTATTGACATTAATGTTCTTCTTATTTTAGTTTCACAATTTTTCACAATTATTTAAGTTTAGTGTTATTTTGTAAGTAGGTTATCGATTGCAAGGAAAATATTAGTTACAAATTATGGAGTTAAAATTTAAAAAGTAACAAAAACGGAACATCGCGAGATCTCAGTTCGGGGGAAGAACTAGTATACGTAAGACACCAAAATGTGTGTTTACATTCTGCACATTCGGTTGGTAGTTAAAAACTGAATTTCACTGTAACACAATTGTTTACAAATAGTTTATGTGGCAAACTATGTGAAAAATTTTAACTCTTATAATTATTTTTGTACAAGTTTACCTGAAGTACATATTTAGTGTAATATCCATGATTAGTTAACTTTCAAGAATAAAAATTGTAATTTTATAAATAAAGTGCAACACAAAAATTTTAGAAACAAATATGTGTGTATTAGTTCTGCAAATATTGCTTGATCATACCAGGGAAGAGAATTTTAGATTTTCTCTTACATTCTAAGAAATATAATAATAAAAAATTGTGAAATTGCGTGGTATGTGAACGAGATATATGGTGGTCATAGCCCTTCACAAAAGTATATATATACAAATAAATATGAATTTTAAACATTCAAAACTGTTCATAATTGTTGCACAATATAGTATAGAATATTTTAGGTACTATATGCTCAAAATATGGATTGCTATTATCACCCCAAAAGTGAGTAAACTTGCAATAAACAAGTAGTTCAAAATTTAGATTAAGTTTCATACAACACCGGATAGTCAAAAACATCAAAATTGTTTGTACTATGAATAATAATTTTTGAATAAAAATTTTAACTGCTTTTAAATCAAACAATTATCACTATATATATATATATATATATATATATATATATATATATATATATATATATATATATATATATATTTATGTATATATATATACATACACATATATTAACTAAAACAAGTTTTATAATTTATTTGCGCTCTTAACTAAAATAATTAATTAGACGATGATGGGATTATCACCTCACAGGCTGGTTTTGTATCCTAAGTCCTAGTCACGGTGAGTTGGCAATGGTAAGATAATTCTGCAGAGGTTCAGCAACATATGTAACAAATTAAATATTTCTTAACTTTATTACAAGCATTCTCATTCCAAAAATCGATTTAAAAAAAAGTAATTTTTCCTGCTCAAAAATTACTTTGCTATTTTTACATTTTTCTCACACACCCTTATTCCTATTCATAAACATGCAGATAACACAACGGGGGAAAAAAAATCCCTTCAAAATTATACTTTCAAGCTGCAAATAAAATGCAAGCAAAATAAATGAGGCATTGTAACTTTATTGCAACCAAGTGGGAGGTTATATGGATTTGGGAGTTTACGTGGAGTCGTTAGTCACACCCTATTCTGTGTGTGTGTGTGTTTTTTTTTTTTGTTAATGCATACGGGAGCTCCGATAGCTTTTAGAAATCTGTTTTCTGTCATTCAGCGTGAGCGGTCTTTTTTGACAGGTCTACGTGCACTACGCATTATCGTCTGTGTCGTAGCTTTTTTTTTTTTTTAACAGACAGCCCCGCGTCCCTTTTCTACCGCGTGATGTTTTACCAAAGGGGGGTGGGGTGAGGGTCGGCGCATGCGCGGTGTCTCGTGGCTGCTCGCAGGCAGACGGCAGCTGCCCGTGCTGTTGCCTCCTCTTCCAGCGCTTCTCTCTCTCTCTCTCTCTCTCTCTTCTCTTCTCTTCTCCTCCCCCTCCCTCACCCGTATCTTAACGCATGCGACCCTTCACCCTCCCGTTCCAGCTCTAGCGCGCGCGCACGTGTGTGTGTGTGTGTATGTGTGTGTGCGCGCGTGAGAGACGGTCTCGTGGCGACGCTGCGCGCGCCGCCAGCGGCCAGCGGCGGAATTACACCCTCGACTTGTGAACCGTGCCTTCAGTAGCGGGCCGTCAGCTGCCCAGTTCGGGCGCTCGCAACGCGTATTCTGCCAACCGTTATTATTATTTTTTTTGTCCCCCCCTCTATCAACGTTCTTTTTTCTCTTCGGTGTTTTTTTTTCTCTCTTTTGAACACGAGAAGTCTCGTTCCGCGAAGTTAACGGGCAGTGCTACTCATCTTTAACGGTGTCGTAAAAAAAATAATCTCGGCTCTCATCCAGACTTGGCCTCATGATTAAAGGATTTACTTGTTGCTTGACGGATGTGTGTGTGTGTGTACTTTCTCCCACCTTTTTTTAAAAAAAAAATTATGTGAACTGCAGCAGCGAAAACGAAACCTTGACAAAGGATACTGTCAACAGATATCATTCTACTCTAAAATTAAAAGTGAAATACATATAATATACTTTATAGAGTGAAAAAAAAAAATTAAACAAAATTAAATTGTGTGTTTACTTTTAAATGAAAACAGCCTAAAGTGTTAAAGTGAATTCAATTCGTAGAGTAAACTTTTTATATTATACCTAACATAAAAATACTCTGAAATATTTCTTCTTTTTAATACTGACTGTTCAACATTTCCAGTTTGTGTTGACGCATACTAACAAACACGTGCAAAATTTGCAAATATGGTACTTCGTCAGTAACTGAAAAGAATAAGTGTTTTTGGGTGTTCTAAATATAAAATGGTATCGCACGAACAAAACTTATTTCAATTCATATAAAAATGTGTGTACTCTTTGGTGTATTAGATTTGTTTTTTTTTTTTTCTGAGTGTCGTAGTTAAGTATCTGTACCACAAACACATTCAGCCTTTTGTCTTTCCTTAAACGTTCATTTTTTTAAACAGTCGTGAAAATGTTACACACACAAACAGTGACCAACAGAAACTGTGTCGTCTTTCAGTTTTAAGAGCGCTGTTGCACGTGAAGAAATCTAAACGAACACGTTATCAATTAACGTGATGAGATGGGCGCAGGAACAAAATTATATTTTACTGTCCCGTAAAATAAAAACTCCACGGAGTGTTTATTAATTCTCTCTCTATATATCTCTCTCTGTCGCTCTGTGTGTGTGAACTCGGTGCGTATCAACGGTCGTCTTCGGCGAGAAGAGACTTCGTACGTAAGCTGTTCGCGTAGTTGAGTTTTGTTTTTGCTTCGCAACAACAGGGGGATTTTCTTGGCTGCGATCGGAAGAGTGTTGGTGACACTGGAGGTGTTACAGTAAGTGGTCCGTCCATCCGAGCGGGTGGGGGGGGGGGGGGATATGCCGACCTGATGAGCGCCCGACGCAGGAGGACCGTGCAGGGCGGTGCTTGAGCACCCGGGTGTTCACTGACGAGGCAGACAGACCATGTCGGCGCTGGAGGAGCTGGTGGACTTCGAGTCGGCGGCGCAGCGCTTCGCGCCGGCTGCGTCCTGCTCGCCCGACGAGTGGGGCATGTCCGAGCTGGAAGACGAGGCCCTGCGCCTGGTGTGGAGGACCTCGGGCCGCCCGGGAGCTGCAGGTAGGTGCAGGGGGGCCCAAATGAGTTTTGAAATTGTTCTCAATGTGTGAGCAAGCGCGTCTCCAGAATTGGGGGGCCGGTGGGGGCGACAGCCCCTCCCGAGACCAATTTTATTGATTAGTGCATATTTATCTTTACTTAAATATTTAATTTCATATGTTAAACTTTTATCGCATCGAAATTTGCATGGAGCTACTAAGGTTCTTTATTTGAAACCTGTGATTTGTAAAAAAAAAAAATTCCAAGGCCAATATCTGATCACTTTCATTTTTTTTTGCAACTACGACGTTTCTTTGTGCGATAGCCCCTCCCGAAAAGAGTCATCCTGAAGCCGCCATTGTGTGTGAGCTTACCCAGATAGTCGGACGAAATTATAAGACTATTGCTAATAATCTAATGCATTGTAAACCTCAACTGTATGGAATACACGCAGGTCACGTTTATAGTTAATATAATTGTTAATTAATAATTGTACATTAACTAACGGAAAGAAGGCCCGATAAAATTATTTTCCCCTCCTCTCGACGTCCCTGCTGGGGTGTACTCCCCCACCCCCCCCCGTCACCCAATAAAGGCCCATTTTACTGTTTTTAATGTGTGAGTTTACCCAGATAGTTGGATGAAATCACAAGACTGTTTCTAATAATATAATTCATTGGAAACCTCAAATGTATGCAATACACGCAGGTCACACTCATGGTTAACATAATTTTTATTCAATAATTGTACATTAAAAAATGGAAAGGGGGCCCGATAAAATTATTTTCCTCTCCTCTCGAAAGGGGGAGCTGAATTGTTGCCCCTTGGAAGGGCAGCCCATCAGGATTTTTCTTACAGTAGTGTTTTTGAAAGGTTGTCTGAATTGTTGCCCCTTGGAAGGGCAGCCCATCAGGATTTTTCTTACAGTAGTGTTTTTGAAAGGTTGTCTTAATTGTTGCCCCTTGGATGGGCAGCCCTTCAGGATTTTTCTGACAGTGGTTAGTTTGTAAAGTGACCTAACCTAACCTAACCTAACCTAACCTAACCTAAACTAACCACTGTCAGAAAAATCCTAAAGGGCTGCCCATTCAATGGGGCAACAATTCAGACAAGCTTTCAAAAACACTACTGTTAGAAAAAATCCTGATGGGCTGCCCATCCAAGGGGCAAGTTTTCAGGATTATTTAAACTCTTAAAGGAGCGTGTTTTCAGAAATTGGATGGGCTGCCCTTCCAGTCTCTGTACAAATTAACCACTGTCAGAAAAATCCTGAAGGGCTGCCCTTCCAATGAGCAACAATTCAGTCGCCCCTCTTGAAAGCCCTGCTAGGGTGTACCCCCCCCCCCCTAACCGCAAAAAGGCCCGTTCTCACGGAACAGAGTTTCTACAATAGCACGCAGACGGAGACGGACTCGTACGGATTAGCATTAGCTCGGCAAATGCTGAGCTCTTCCATGGCGACCAATCCTAGTTTGCGCAGGTAGCCGTGTTTGTTTATGTTCCAAACACGTTAAAAATTAATTCAATTACGTGGTGTTATACTATTACTTTTCCGTGTTTTTTATGTCAATTCTGCCCCTGATATGTTCTCGAAGAAGAACTATATATATTTAAATTAAATAAATATTTAATAACTTTCAAATGCAATCTCATTGGTTGCCATTTGTTACGTCTCCGTGCATTGCGGAAAAAGCAGGGCACAATAGTGAAAACGTTCAGTAGGAGATCCTTCTCCGTTTACATGATTCTTATCCGTTTCCGTGCCATTGTAGAACGTCTATCAAAGCTTGGTCTCACGCCTAGAGTAACTTAACTATATTGTTTCACACTTGGATCGCAATACAGAGCAAATTTCACCCATGTTTGCCAGATTTATAATACCTGACCTTTTAACAATATTTTTTATGAATGATAAATATTTTACTATTTGTTGATTTTTAACACCACAAACATAGTTTCTTTTGACAGTGTTATTACAGTTGTATACATTCTAAACGAAAAATAAATAAATATACATACTAAAAACAAATTATTAGGTATATCACAGGAGAAACTATTTGCAGCAGTCTGTAACTGTTTAAAACAAGATATTCCATTAATTATGTACTATAGTCAAACAGAGCCAAATATGTTGTTATTGAATCAATTTTTAAAAAAAGATTATAAATATGGTTTCAACAAAAAAGGTGTCTTTTAATTACGTTTTCTTAAAAGTAAGCATTTAATATTATAAAAAAAAATTGTTCTTGATGAAATGCGAGAAAATGTATTTACAAAATTGTCGTTCCAAATTGTATTTTTAAAAATAAAATTTTATTGAACATTTTTTTAAATTTTTCATCACATTATAAAGTTGTGTCTAAATATTTTTTACTCTTTGGATAGGTATATCTGGCAACAGAGCACACTAAAAAGAGGACAAAACCAATAAATGTTGTGCATTAGAGAGATTTAATGCACATTAAAATGTACACTGCCATCTAAGGATGAGACTCAAACTGATACCTCGCGATGTTTCGTTTTTAGTGTAGGTTGTAAGTATCTACGTGTTATCAGAACGAATAGTACCAACTTACTACTAATATTTACAAAATTAAATCAGAAAAAAATTCCGAGAAAGCCTATAAATGTAGGTATGTTGCTATTCGTCCTTACAAATCTACATACATATAAAATTAATCCAATAAACAAAGATTGCAGTGTGAAGTAAAACAATATCAAACTAATAACTAATATTTACAATGCAATCTACAACTTACTGACAAAATAATACGAAACGTAAATAATTGTGCAAAATTGTTCAAAATAACCGTTATGAATATCCTGCATTTAAAAATGTACGCACCATTTGGAGCACGAAAAATTAAACTGTAGTGTAACTATTCAATGGCGGCTCAAAATATTGTATGCAGTTATACGCACGCCCCGTTATGCACTTCGGATTAATCTATACTATTATTTCCATTGTGTTGTCAAGATTAAAACCAACAATACGTATTGTCATATTCCTTATGTTCAAACGATTTTAACGTGTGATTAGCCGAACATGAACTAATTTAGTACTCTTATGTTGTTCATTCACATAACATAAACGAATGTTACACATACAGAACACTAGGTTTTATTAACATGAAGACATGTGACGTTACATGTGAAATTGCACAAATAATCTATAAAGATACAAATATATTATCGGTAAAATATTCCAACACTTCCCGGTAATAGTAAACAAACTATTATAAATAGCGGTGACTTTTTGGTGGAGACATTATATATATATATATATATATATATATATCCGTGGGGGTATATTAGTTATTTCAGTTTCCAAAATATTAAATGTATCTGAAGGGAATTTATTCAGGTTAAATGTTTTTGGTCCAGCCTAATCAATCGGTAGAGCAATATAATCGTGCTTTCGGACCACTGAAACTCGAAATGATTCAATTGGCACAATTTATGATATTTATTGTTTCTCAAATAAGTATCAAAATTTTGATATAACTTAATTCATCAACTTCCCTAAGACGTACTGTCTTAATACAGTCTTATAGCTTGAAAGCTTATTAGCGTCACTACTGTAACGATGGTTACTCACTATACAGGATAAATGATTTATCGGCACTGGTACTTAATCTTTAAAAAATACCTTACTTAAGTGTATTGTGACACTTTTGGTTGATAGAAACGTACGTATTCGAGATTTCTTGCATCAGTTGTAAAATGCACCCATTTCACAATGGGCAGTCCAAAAATGCCACCAGATAGATGAATGGTCTTCAAACCTCGAGGAATTATTGTTTCTTACAACCTACACAAGAACAAGGTGAACTACGTTTAATTAACACTGTAATCATATTTTTTAATATAATTTTACACTAAAACTTCTTTGAGTCAAAAATTTACTATATATACTTTTAAAAGTAATGGTTTGGCAGATATTCGAAATAAATATTGATATAAAGATTTTGTTGATTTAAATGTAAGCAGTTTATGTATGTCAATTCGTCAACTTGTAAAACAACAAAATAAATCCTCGTGAAAAAAAAATACTAGCATAATGATAATGGTGACATAAGAGTATGATACAGTGCATGCAGTCAACATTTACCTGAGAAAACAATTTACCATTGATTTAAAAAAAAAGGTTGGATCACTTATGTAGACCCATTCTTTTCATATGTACACAAGGCAAGGAGAACTATCGTTGACTTACGATGTTCCCACAGAATGTCAAAATGAGATGATGTAAAAATTAACATACGTATTTTTTTAAACAGTACTCGCACAAACACGCAATTTTTTTATTATTAAATGTTACGTACTTATTTTGCCGCAGGACAAATTGAAACAGTCCAACCAAGAAAATGGGTCCGGGGGGGGGGGGAGACTAAATCTCCGGCACCCGAACATTAGGGGAATCTTAATTAATTTTTTTAAATTGCACGAGTTTCTCCGGATAGTAGGACTGAATAACAAGTTTATTGCTAATATACGAGTTATTATGCAATACCCGCATTTCACGTTTAAATTTTTTTAGTTGAAATATAAAAAAATCCAAAAGTTTTTTCCAGCTTGTGCTAGAAATATATCTTTTCTTTAAAAAGAAGAATTTCATTGAATGCCTAATTTTTGTATCTTTTTTAGTATTTCAATTTTAATTTTTATAATTCAAGTCTTCTTATATTTATCAATTTTTATATTATGATTTTGCTGGACTTCCGTGTGCTCCGCGTTATCCCTGGCAAATCTTATACCAACCGATCTTATACCATCGTACTACTGATTGTATCCCTACGCTCATACTGTAAGCAGTTCGGAGACTGTATTCTGATGTGCTTGCAACAGGTCTTTCGTAAGCGTAAAGCATGTTGACTTACTCCGCACAGCAGGCCTTCTGTTTTGGAGACTCGAGTTATAGGCGGCCAGCATCGAAGACGTAGTTCCTTCTCCTGCCCGTGCACCAAGACTTGTTGCAGTCCATTGCCACCAGGCCGCGCGATCGCGAGCTAGTTGGTTCCCCGGACACTGAGGCCGGTAGTGACGTGCTTGCTTGCAGCGAGAGCATTTTTGCCTTGGTGAAGGCTGACGACGGGCTCTTGACAGTTCGGAACAAGAGTGTCCGAAGAGACGGCAGTTGGCGCGCTTGAACTGCGTCGCAGACGGTGCGTTACCATCTGACTTCTCGCCTGTGCGCGCGCGCTGCCGGGTTCGACTGCACTAGGCCTGGGGTCGGCAGACCGCGGCTCGCGAGCCACATACCACAGCACAAAACAAAGATGCCGTACAAAATCAGACGGCACAATCACAGCGCGTGTCCTCAACCTGCGCTCATACCTACAATCACACCACCGCCAGCACTCACCCAGGTGCTTTGTTTTAGTTTAAAAATTAGCTAATTTAAATAATTCAGGTATTCTTGTTTTATCAGTAGAGCTCTACTAATAACTAACATATATATTTTTTTACATTTACGTCTTTTTTTCCCTAGTAACCTTTATTTGTAAAACTTTATGCCTAATTTTTAAATAAAATACTTTGATTTTATATATTTTTATCTACTTAAAATTCCATGTATATAATACGTGTAGCGGTTCTATTAATAATTTGATAATCTGTTTACTTAATATTTGGCTCATCTCAACTTGGAAGTCAGCCGACCCCTGCGCTAGGCAGAATACATTCAGAATTCCGGCGTATCCGCTCGCAGATGTGACAGGCGAGAAAACTTTCTGTACATTAGCAGCAGGGTCTCTATCCCTGGCCTTAGGACAGTCCCCTGAGACATTGAGGGGAAATACTCGACATATGTATGCACCCCCAATAATATGTTTTTCTATTTCCCCACTCCAACTACGTATGTAGCTCTTGAAGGTATGAGGGAGGTGTATGCATCGCACGGTGCTGCAACACTAGCGGAGACACATTGTTCAGGATAATTTGAACCAGCTGGGATTCCGGCAACTGAAGATCAAGTACACCGGCGTACGTTACAGCGGAATTAATAAATTCCAGAACAGATTCATTAGGGCACTGAAAACGACTCTAGGCGGACATACGAATTTCAGCACGCTGTTCTTAAACTGAGAAAAGGAAAGATTATGTGTCACGGTCTCCTTCAAAAGCTGGATGTAAGCACTTCCGCACTTACTCAACAAAGCCTTCAAAAACTCAGCCTCACTAACCAAATGGAGGTTAGCGACCCGTGGGGCTTCGCTCAAGAAAGCCAAGGCAGTATTTGGCTCGTTCCCTTCTAGTCTCGGAAGAGACTTGCGACTCAAAAAAAAATAGCTTGAGGTTGAAAGAAGGAGCAGAAGCTGTCTCGGGCTACCACTCACAGTCGCTGCCCATGACCCTCCAACGTGACCGATCAATCTGGAGCGTAACTCACACGTGGTATCTGTATCCTCAAAAGAATACTCGTTCTTTGTGAAGTAGTCACTACGCCGTAAAAAAGTATATCCACCCTGCACCCGCTATGGTAAATGAAACAGAAAAACCATACAGGAAAATAAACTGCTTACAATAAGCAGGATAGCGCAGGTTGAAGCGAAATTACGATATCCCTGTCAGAGAAAGCTTTCAGCTTGCGACTGAGATATGGTAAACAAGTAAAAACACAAGTATTTTTTATAATTCCCTTCTGATAGAAAAACTTGTAAGCAGGGCATGTGCGTAGATGTTTCAAAATTATTAACAAACTCAAATAACGAGATTTTATTATGTTATATATATGTATATATATATATATATATATATATATATATATAAAATAACATGGGAACTCATCTTCAAAAAATACAACAAAAGTCTCAACGAATTGTCTCTGATCAGAACCAACAATAAATATAATACATACGCGAAATGCGTATCTAGCTCGACTCGGGTCTACATGCAAGTTCTCAAGACAGCTGAGTATAAGCTTATTAATATGGATGGATAAATAAACACATGAAGTGAGAATATATTTTCACGCTGACAATTTGTGGATCAAAACTAAATATATTAAGTTAGACTGACGTAAAAACGTGAACAAATAGGAGTATTAAAATAAATATACGATCAAAAAGATCCAAGGATGATTTGTGCCCTACAAAAAGGGCAGTTAAATCAATGAAGCCAAGTCTATAATAAAAATAAAATATCAGATAGATGGCGGAGTCTATGCAAGTTAAATATATTAATACAAAAAAAAGTATTCAAAGGTAAGGCAACAGGATCAACATGTACCAAAGAGGGCTCGGATTATGGACGTGGAAAGTGCCGGTGGGAAAGCAAGCCATTAAATGAGACAAGGTTAAGCACATTTAAAAGAAACAAGAAATCTTAGCAACCAAAAATGAATTTAACCAAAGAAAAATTAGAAGCCAAAAATTGACTTTAATTGCCATTTGAATTCAAATGCTACATCGACGTTTAAACAATGTACTTACAGCCATGATCTGTCTCGCATTATTGTCCTTAAACAGTAAGTAGTGCTTGTCGGAGAATTAGCGAAGATTAAGACAGAGGCGCGCGACGCACGAGCTTAGGAAACACAAAATAGTTTCCCTGTAAAATATTATTGGTGGCAAGTGAACAACAAAAATAGGAGATCGGAAGAGAGATTTTTTTTCTAACCTAACTAAAACTAAGTGTATTTTGGAGGGGTCCGGATTAGGGAGGGACCTAGATGCGTCTCAGGCCGAAGCCTATACGCCTAGTCATGCTGGGATTAGCCATGCAGGGAGAGGGTCGCATGCATCATGTGCTAGGAGGGGATTGGCCAGCCATGGCAACGATTGGCGCCATGACTAACTCCCCTCACTCTTAAATCTAGACTATAACTAGAGATAGGTTGGGCCCAGGTAAAACGAATACGACACACCATGCCGAAGCCGTCCGACGATAGCCGAAGAACTAGGCGGCAACGAACGAAAGTTCGTTGAAATTTTTTGGTTACAGAATATTGGGCGTTGATGAAAGGTTTTTAGTAACGATATGTGAAGCATCATTACTGACAGCGGAACGTATGTGTGCGGCTATTTCTTAACGTAGATGACAAGGGACATATGATAATCCATTCTTAAGTGTCTTGAAATAAATACAAATTTAACCAGCGTTTCAAATTGCCACAGATGTTTTTGTCGCAGCATATACTATGCTTTGGATAGTAAATTGATCAGCAAGTCATGCTTCAAAAATTAACTTTTGTAAAAAATCACCATCGTCATAGTTATATCTGTCCGTAAAAGTAAAAAGTTTTTTTTTTTTTTTTGCAAAAACATTTTCAACCTGTTTTTTTAAGTATCATATTTTTAGTTACTTTATGGCTTTAGATTAGAATGAATGGTTTATGGTATTTTAAATTTATTTTTTTCATGTTTCTGTACTTCAGCGCAAGATTTCTGTAGTTAAATGTTCTAAATCGCAAGATTTTATTTGAACTACTGGTGTAATTTACTTTATGTAGTGCTTATCAGTTTGTACGCTCGTAGATTAGCATTTATGCTGTATTTACCTTTTGCGGCAAACACCTCATTCCTTTGCTTCTTCCGAAACTCTGGCCATTTCTCAAACTCCCCGTGGAGTGAATCATAATGTTGTGTAATCTGATAAAACCAGGTAGGGGAAACAAGTTTCGCCAACATTATTCGCGCGCGCCTTTTGTTTTTATTCCGGACAGGCTCGCAGAGGGCGGAATAATAATAAAAATATATGTATATAATATTCGAAGTCGCTGTGGGAGTTTTTCACTGCGTGCAGCGCGGCGACTCGGGACGCTTTATTCCCAGCGCTTCCAGAGCCACGTACGTCTCTGCGTGTTCTCGACTCTATGTCACGTAGCTCGTCCGTTCTCCGCGCGGGCGCGCGGGCCCGGCCGTGCTCCACATTACCAAGTGCTCTGAGGCGCCGGCGGAGCAGCGAACGGAACGGATTTCGTTGCGGCTAGTCGCGCACAGGAAAAATTTTTTTTTCTGTGCTTTCACAAAAGATTCCTTTGGAAACCAGTTGCTAAGAAATAGTTTTTAATACTACAAGAAAAATAATTGTAACTTTGTACAACAAATGGCTATGTATGGTTATTTTTGCATATATGTAATACGTTTTTTTTCGAGATAATACAGACTATTTCTTACAAAATTTGACGCATAATTTTGTATGTTGATTGATGTTTCATTCAAGCATAACATTTTTTTAAAACCATGGAAACTACGATCGAAAACTCAACAATTTGAGTATTATTTTGTAGTGGCATGCTTAGTATGTGAGCAGTTAATACTGGAAAGCTATTGAAGGAAGTTTTACAAATAACTTCAACTATTGGAGTTACTGGGACAGCACAAGACATTAATGTTCGGGCAAGAATCTGAACCCAGTATTAACTGAAAACTATTTTGTAGTGATACATTTGTTTTAAATTAAAAGTACAAATTTACAGATATCTGTAATCTTACAAGATTATTTCTTTTTAATTTACAAAAAAAAAAAAAAACAATGTAAGGATGACATCCATTTTTGTTACTTTTTCCTCCAAATTCACCACCACAGAAACGTAAAAATTTGTAACATTCATGAAAAGAGTCACATCGGCATCATGAATATTTCCGGCAGAGAATTTCCTATGCATTATTCATACGCGTCCAGTGAGGAGCAGGCCAACAAAATGTAACGGTTATGAGCTTCGCAGTCATACTTGGGGACAAGTCATAACTGAATACCCGATGATAATAGTCGCTTCCCAAAAAGGCAGCGAAGTGATATTATTTTGCTAAAAAAATAAAGTACGTAGCTCGGTCAATAAAGGAATTTTTTTTTGTGACCTGCTGTTCTTACATCTTGTCGACAGAGCATCTAATGGTTTCTATCGGAGCGTTCAACATTTTAAAATTGTCGTTGTGTACTCCGTGCCAGAAGGCAGAATAAAAATCAAAGTTTCGAACTCGCAGGTTGAAATTTACATCCGTACTTTTTCAAATTAATTGGGTGTGAAACCATTCCATGTCTCATTGACGTACCTTTGCGTTCTGTATTTAAACGCAAGTGGTGTTGATATTCATGAGGGTTCATTGGGAATAGAACACAGTAGTCAAGAGGGTAATCCTGAACAAATTGAGCGCTAAATTTAAACGAATCTCTCAAAATAACTGACAGTAAATTGTTATACTTAAAAATCTGCTGTAATTTATATTTATAACACTTTATAATAATTAAACATTTATATTTATTACACCAAACAAAAAAAAATACATAAAAGACAGATTCTTGTCTGCAATAAATAGAGACCTGTCAAATTCACGCAATTTTCTGGCACATAGATGAACTGTACACTATTGTACACAAATAATTGTGTGTCTATTGTCCATTGGCTGCTGTTACAACTTCCCTTCCGACCGGATTTGCATGGGTCTGTGTCATTTGAGTTTTGCAACGTTGGTCCCTTGTCCTTTGGGGCGGTTAGAAACTACCAATGGTCCAATGAAGATCCAGTTCAAGCATATAATTGTATACAAACGAGTCTCTCTCTTAAAACAAACGTGATTTTTTTCAGGCATCTACGTATGGTGGTACTGACGAGCCCTTGATGACCCTGAGACAATTATAAACAAGGATCTGAAGTGTGATGCGATAAAGGATGTCACCTTGTTATCGGTCAGTTCTGATATCCAGTTTCGAATTTTGGGGAGGGGCGGATGACCGAAGAGTTTTTGGTCATATGGAATACCTCCCAGTTAGATGGGAAATATTAAATTTTAAAAAATACTCTCGTTATTTTAACATAGTTCTGATACCTTTAAAAGTTTAGTAAAATTGTACACAGTAAAAAAAATTGTAGGGTTCATAGATTTTAGAAAAAAAATCTAACGTACTTCAAAGGTCAGGTATGGACTGGAGCAAAAGATTTTTGCTGTCGCTCCAGTTTTTTTTTAACTTATAAGGGTTTTTTGTTTGAAAAGAGTGGGGGGAAGAGGAGCAATAGCCTCCATCGTCCCTTCCATAAAACCGCCATTGTTATCGACCAATAAGCACATTAAAAGAGTCCTTGTTATTGGACCGGAAAAATTAGCGGATTCATTTCGAGATAGGGTAAAATTAAATGTGTAAGACTCTAAACTGCCTACGCTATTGGCACAAAGTTTGTAGGGAATACCCCTGACCAATAAAAAAAATCATAACTAAATAAATACCGAATCACAGGCTACCAAAGTGAGACGACTCACCAGTCGGCAGCCAGTGAACAGGTGACCTTTGCCCGAGCGTACAGAGAACTGTGGAGACTATCCTGGAGGTAATTCATTGAAAACTCGAATTTTTACGTGTGCTACCGATTATGTATGGCCGTAGAGACCTGTAAAATTTGCGGATTCATTTGGCGATAGGATAGAGTCTAAACACGTTTGACATTATTTTGCTTCAGTGATTGGGCCACAGTTTATCTGAAGGACTCTGGGCCAATGAAAAATCTTTAAAAGAAGAATAAGCGAATCACGATCATTCCAGTCAACAGGTGTTACGAGTCGGTAACCAATCAGCAGATGTAATTTGCACGAGTGCGTAGAGGATCATGGAGTCTTATCTTTTAGGGATTTGAAATCGCGAATATTTCAGGTCTCTAGCTATGGGCATGTTGGAGTGGAATGAATCTGCAAGTTAAACTTAGCTGCGTCGGTGAGTCGAGGACACGTTAGATCGTAACTCGGTGACGACCACCGACGGCAGATCAAGAACCCCCGGGGAGGACCAGCGAGGCGGACGGTAAATTTCCTCCACGGCCCGGGGCTCGGGACAATAGTGTTAGACCAAGTTTCCGTGGACCTGCTTCCTAATTGACATCGCGGAGAGCATGTGCTCTCTCTCTCTCTCTCTCTCTCTCTCTCTCTACCTCTCACCCCTCCTGCGAGTGCACAGCCCCCCCCCACCAAAGGTGTTCGCTTCCAAGTCGATTACCTGGCTTATCGATAGAGACCGGAAAAATTCGCGGATTCATTTCACGATATGATAAAATCCAAACTACTGTACCTTTATATTGCTTCTCTGATTGGCTCACAGTTTATCTGAAGGACTTTGAGCCAATGAAAAACCTTCAACCAAAAAAGTATCGAATCGCAAGCGTCCCAGTTGACACGTGTCACGAGTCGGTAACCAATGAGCAGATGGCATTTGCCTGAGTATGTAGGGTATTGTGGAGTCTATCCTACATGTCATCCAAAGCGCGAATTTTTCCAGTCTCTACTTATCGACCATGCTGACGGTTCTTGAAACTAGTAACAATGGCTAGGGAAATGTGTTCTTTCCGCGAAAATATTTAGCGATTGACCGAGAGTTAAAAAAAAAAAAAAAAACTGTGTTCCGTGACAGGTCGAGTTTCTTTCAATTGCACGTCTGCTGCCGGCACGCCAATCGCAATAATTCAGTGCGGAAGCAAACGCGTCCTGAATGGCCCAGTCAAATTGGACAACGGCTGCCAAATACAAGGAAGAAACTGCTAGCGCCAGCATACCATATTGCAGTCTAGTGGGCGTTCAGATTTTTTTTTTTTTTTTTTCGTGAAAAAATGCCAGCCCTAGCCAATGGTCTACGTGTCATTTCGTGAAAAACCCTCACATGATGCTCTTCAAGGTTAGTACCTACTCACCAGTGATGTGTAACATTCAACCACGGTAAGGGGAAATTTTATATGTTCTAATGTTGCAAATAATTTTTTAATAAGAATCTGGGACACAAAATTAATGGTAGAACTCTTTAAAATATTGCCGAGCGTGATAAATATATGAAAATACTGTTTTTAACTATATTTCTTGACGTGGAACACACGACCATTCTGCACCCGCCGCTAGAATTCGCTGATGGAGCAGCTATGACGATTATCTAATCATTAGATTTTTAGACCGAAATTTTAAACTACATAATGAACCGGCTCCGATAAAAGCGAAAAAGACTTGAAAAAATACGAAACCCCGTCTTTGAACCTGATCTTAGACAATGTATTTTAATAAAATACTGCCCATCTTGTTAAAATTAATTAAACAGATAATACTATAAAGTTTACCTTTGGTTTTGTGAACGTTGGTTCGGGTCATCCTTCACAAATGGCAGCACATTTCCGTTCCATGCTACTTCCGTTCTATTCACGAAATTACTCCTATCAAATGCCGTATACAGAGATCTAAGATGTTACACTTTAAAAAAAATCAAGATGACGGGTGTCTGTAACATTTCTTGTATAATTTTCGGCGAACATCAGCCAAGCATACAACACGACGTAGTCCCAGTCCATTCAAGTTGTTGATTAGAACGCACAGCTTTGACCGCAGAGATGAAGGGCTGCGCCGGTTCCTTTGCGTTGCGCGCGCGCGCTTGTGATGATTCGCTTGATTGACGGCGCTTGTTGCGATGCGAGCGGGAAGAAAATGACTGGTTTCGCCGCCGGGACTGGCAGTGCGTCACGGGTGAAGTCTGTCCGTCGCCCTGGCGTGTGTGTGCGTGTGTGTGTGTCGGCCCCGAGCTGCGGTTTGTGTTGAATAGGGGGGAGGGGAGGAAAAGGGGCGGTGTCACAGGGACATACACCCTGCTAATCCACGGGGGTAATTGGCGGACTGGAAAAGAGCACTAACGAGGTAACGACCTCCGGCCCGTCCGCGCTGAAAAGCGATCGTTGCCGTTATCCCCCTCCCCCCCCCCCTCCCCGGACAACTCAGCCTCGCCCACCCGCAAACAGAATACCGAAACAAATCAACGGTCTATTCCTGCCGCGGGTGTCTGGTCGTGTGCGAGTGGGTTGTGATGTAGCGATGTTGCGAGAGAAGGGCTGGGGGAGGGGCTTATTGGCAGGAACGCCCCCCCCCCCCCCTTTTCCAACTGCAGGTATCTCTCGGGGCCGGCATCCGGTGAAATAATTTTACCGCGATGGAAAACAAAACTATACTTTTCCCTCGTCAAACCTAATCGTTTTGGAATTAGATAGAAGACCACGGTGTTAATAGTTCCGACAAATGCACCATCGTGCATCCTGTGCGAAGAGTTCCGAAACCAGAATCAAGAACATCAGAATTAAGGGGCCCGCCTAGTCAGGGGTGTACCTGTGTTAGTGAGGCGAGTTGACGAGTGCAACGCTCGCTGGTGATTGTAGTACGTTATCTGGAGCGTCATTCTGTAATTGCCTCTTCATAAAAAAATGGCTGAACGGATTTTCGCTATTGAAATTGTTGAAGCTTTAGTTGTAACCATGGCAACGGCTATTGCATTGTTGATGCCTTCTGTGTCTCCATGACAACGAGCATTGTATCGTTTGATTATTTCTTTTTCATACGTGGCGCGAAGTGGCGTACCCACGAGGAGGGGCACCTACAATGAGCTGTTATACCTGTAGACTGGCGTAGAGAAGCACGGATACTTCAGCTATTTAAATATGAATGCTACCTGAGCTTTCATATACAACATAAATTTCTGTGTTTAAAATTTTGCATACCTTAAAAGTCTGTGAAATAACCTGCTAAGTCTTTTTCACTGTCCTAAAAAAAAGTTACACCTAAACATAACCAAGGAACCAAACTTGTATAGACTAGTGCAATGGCTTCCAAATGCTGTTGATAATCAGACACTTTGAATAAATCTTGAGTGGTTTGTAAATGCTGCTGGAGCTCTGCTTAAACACAAGCGATTGGTGCTCTGACGTCATAAGACGTGATTGTTTTGCGGGAACGAGTATTTTCTTTTTCAAGTTAGTGTTTTGGTCAATAGTCCAGTATACATACTTCAACGAGAGCAAGTGTTTAATCAGCTGATAGGGATGAGCAATCAACCATTCAGGTGACTGTCTGGATGACGAATTAACATCGTAGATTGAATATTGCATATAACAAAGTACGGATAAGTATTTAATAACATGTGCGATCTCCATTTTGAAAAACGAAACGACCATACGAGTGAACAGTCGCTGTTCCGTTACTCTTTATAAATCAAACGCTCGGAGAAACGGAGTGCCGATTCGCGGAAGGTCAAGCTCGCGCTTTTGTCTAAGTAACGGAACAATGTCCAAATGTTCCCTCTTTCAGGCCATGTTCAATCCAACGAATTTTATCAGTTTGATCTTTTATTGTTTGGTTGCTTTCGTGCTTTCATGGATATATCTAATCGGTAAGTGGCGAATATTTTAAACATGTATATTTAAATTTTACAATTCGTGTTATTTTACTCTATGCATCAAATACATTTCTAAAACAAATTGTATGAAGAAAAAAAAATATGTCACTTTACAACTGGTGGTTTTCAATTAAGTCTAAAACCTGTTATACTTCAGACACGTCAATTAGACTCCCTGTAACTTAAGTTATTATGCATCTCCTTATTGGTAAAAATAAATTAAATTCACCAACAAACCAGCTGTAAGCACACCTAAACCGTAATAAAACACCGGTGAATATGCTGGACTGTGTAGTCTTACTGACCTGTACATTTTTTAATCAATGACCGCAACCCTGACACCA
Organism: Bacillus rossius redtenbacheri; assembly: GCF_032445375.1. Taxonomy (NCBI): domain Eukaryota; kingdom Metazoa; phylum Arthropoda; class Insecta; order Phasmatodea; family Bacillidae; genus Bacillus; species Bacillus rossius. Next base: position 33,557,782 of record NC_086336.1, read on the forward strand.
TAAATAAAAAATCTGAATATTAAAAGGCAAGATAATGTTTTCGAAAATAAATCAACAACGTAATATATTAATTTACATTCGTAAGCCTCACTAAGAAGCTATTTGCAGTGACTTAGGTTGCAGAACAAAAATTGAAATTTAAAATTTAAATTTGTTTTATTAATGCCAGTAACATTTTGGTGTAGGCTTAAAATCATAAAATTAACAAATATAATATATTTTCTAAGGAAAAATATAGTGGCGCATTAGCACGAACGAGGAAACAGAGCAAATAATCGTTTTAAGTTGTATTTTCTTTTGCAGAAGACGTAGGTTTTTTTATATATATATATAAAAAAACAGGGTGTTCCTGTTCTGCGGATAATTTGTTTGCGCTACATTATCTGCTTCGCACAGCGCGCATCTCCAGCCGGGGAGACGAGGAACTCATAACCGCGGAAGAAGTAGGACAAAAGGAAATAACTTCGTTACGTAACATCAAGAGAGCCGTATTCTGCTAATGGGCTCTGCTGGAAGAAAAACGAGCCTTTTCAAGTTACCTGACAAAAACTTCGTTGTTATCTGTTTCCATAAGACTCTTTAAAAAAAAATGAAACGCCAACAACTGAAACGTAAATTAATGGCTAATTTTATAACTGAAAGTAATAGGTTGAATAAATTTCAGTTTTCAATATTCTTTCTGTTTTAAATTTTCTTTTACACAGTGCGGCAGTGAAATGGTTTGCGAAACGTATTAGTGCATCGTATATTTTGGCATGTAGTTGATTGCAATAGCAGTGTGATTTATAAATAAAGATATTCTTACACAAACATGAATCATTGATGGGGTCTGTAAACTTATGAACTCACCATATCTTTATCTTGCTTTCTCCTCCACCAACACAACCCCCTCCCCCCAACCAAACCCAAAAGCTCTCATCATATGCTGATTTTTTGAAATAATCACATTCCCGTTTCTTATTAACGACTAGGTATGAACATTTCAAATTTCGAGACACATTTGATTAAAAAATTCGAGTCTTTTTAGTACTCGCCAGTGATGTATAAACTTCTAACCCCGTTAACGAGCAAATTCATGTGTTCTCATTTTGTTAATGTTGCAAATAGACTTATAATACGAAACTCGGAGACGAAATTTAACGCATTATTCTTTTAAAATAATGGTGAACGTGATAAATAAATTATAAATAAAATATTCGTTTTTCAAATACCAAAATTTCTGGATGCGAATCACACACACATACTTTCAGTCCCGGCGCTGGAATTTGGTTCCCTGAATCTTAATTGTTACTCTCCACCATTAAACGCATATATCAGCTAGGGATGAGCGAAATTGTTATTTTCCAATACCAGTTATGACAGTTATGGTTCTGATTGAATAACTGGTTATTTAGATGGTTAACATTATCAGTTATTGGGCATGAAGGTCTGTTTACAATCATTCATTATTCCAATTGCAAAGATCGAATAAAAATAATTACAGCCATCAAAATTTAGACGTAATTAAAACATTATCATTGTATTTATTCGTATATTTTAAATTCAAAATAAAGAATGTTTTGTCGTGGTTGCGGATGTAATTATGTATAATTTCATCCAAGGAAGTAGTATATAATAGGGGCGCCGGGGACACGGGTCCGGGGCGTGGTGTGTGGTGGAGCCGAGAGCCGAGCCACATCTCTGACGTCACGTCCATCTCTGACGTCACGGCGGCCATCTTGGATGAGCGTAATGGGACACAGCGTAACGGGACACAGTGTAACGGGACATAATGTAACGGGACAAGTAGATCACGGAAGCCATCTTGGATCCGCCATTTTGGATGACGTAATTGTGTGTTCTCGAACTTTCCGGCATTGAGTTATCCGCCATTTTGAATTATGACGTCACCGTTGCAGTTTCCGTTACGGCCGCCATCTTTAACTTTTTTAATTATTATCCGATTTTAATGAAATTTTTTTAAAAAATTATAAAAAAATTAAATAATAAAATTTTAATAAATTATTTATAAAAATCATACATTAACGACACGGAGCGCGGAGTCCTCGGTTCAAACCCGGTGAGGGCAAAAAAAAAATAATGGCGACCGATCCTTCCCCCGCGGTAGCTGCAAGCAGACTGACTCCCACCACATGTTTCATATCATATATATAATCCGGCAGTATGACGTCATGTACGCAATCTTGAAAATCCGTAATTTTAATGCTAGAGATTCGGGGAAAAATTTAAAAATCATTAAAAAAAATTAATCAACCTAATTAAATAATAAAAAAATCCTTAAAACCACCGTTGCACTTTTCGTGACAGCCGCCATCTTGAAATCACCCGCTGGAGATCACCATCTTGTTTTCGTCTGCTAGAGTGTGCTGATACCATGTTAGTATAAATATCTGGACACTATACTTTTGTCCTCAACTGAAGACCTTGAAATTTGACCTTGACCTTTAACTTTGAACTTGACCTTGAAATTTGACCTTGACCTTGAAATATGACCTTTACCTTGAAATATGACCTTGACCTTGAAATTTGACCTTGACCTTGAAATTTGACTTTGTCCTTGAAATTTGACTTTGTCCTTGTCGACCATCATGGATCCAACATTTTATGTACAGTACATGCTACCAGGAGCTACCACCTGCCGGAGTACGCAATCCTGTGTGTGTGTACTTGTATTATAGAGTACATTTCCATCTGGATAATATTATTCTAACCCGCTACAGTGCAGTAATCATTTATTATGGAGGTGTCCCCCACCATCTTGAAATTCGGCCGCCATCTTCAAAACATGTAATAATGTAGCTAGAAAAGCGGGGAAAAATCCAAAATTCATTAAATAAATCACTCATTAATTTACATATTGATTCGATCGCTTCTCGTCCTCGATTCGATACCCGATCGATGTAATAATGTTTAATTTTATGTAAAAAATAATAATTTCAATAAACCATGTTCAACATTCGTAAAGAGACTTAAATCATCTACTACCATCATTCTATCAGACATCAAGACCACCATCTTGAAATCATGTAATAATGTAGCTAGAAAAGCGGGAAAAAAATCCAAAATTCATTAAATAAATTTGTAATCCATATAATGATTGATTGGATCGACTAAGGTCCTTGGTTAGATCCCTGGCCGATACAAAACAACTTTAACTAATAAAATACTAAAAAAGTGTTAGGTTTGAGAAAATAAAAACACAAGTTCTTTTAAAATAATTTTATTACATAAATTCAATACACTACTACAAGTAAAAAAAAACTGACACATTACCAAAGACTTTTGGATTCCACGATTCAAACAGTCTTCTTATTGTATGGGCTAAGCCTTTTACATGACTTTAAATGTCTATCCGATCCGGTCATCACCGCAGCCAGAGACGGACTGAAGTTCATATCACTTATATAGTCTCATTAGCCGGTACAACACATGAGTCAAATCAATAACCATGTTCATTATACGTCTCGAAACAGTTTTAAAATGACGATGTAAGCTATCAAGACGTGAAATTAGTTTATTGCACTTATTGCACTGAAATTGTATTCTTTGAACATTATTAGAACAACCGCTTCTTTCATGCCTGCGAGCATTTTAGAAGACAGTAAATGATGCACCACAGTATTTGCACTGATGCGAAGTACGCTCTTCATTAATTGAAGTATTCAATGCTGATGAAACTTCAGCTGATGGTGGAACAGCACATATCGAAGGCTCCTCCAGTGTTGTCAGAGGCGTTGCCAACGGGATCTGCTCCAACATCGTCGGCGCCGACGTCATGGTTCCCGTAGTAGATGGTACATCCTCCATCGAGTACGATGTTAAAGTCGGTAAAGATGCCATCGAAGTCTCAAGAACAGGCAATTACACGACTTATGCACCAGAAGAAACAAACTAGGTGATTAGTACACCGTCGACGGCAGTAACAAACTGAGCGTCCTGCTGTCTAGGACTCGTTTATATACATTAACCGGTTTGAATAATACGCTAGTCAAATCAAGAACAATTTACTAAAATACTATAGTCAAAACAACATTAAAAAAATAGAAGCACCATCAACAAAAAAGGAAGCACATTTGGAAGCACCATCAAAAAAGTAAAAACAATAGGAAGCACCGCCATCGAAATGGCAGCACATTTGGAAGCACCGACTACGAAAAGGCAGCGCATTTGGAAGCACCGTCATCGAAAAGGCAGCACATATGGAAGCACCGACTACGAAAAGGCAGCACATTTGGAAGCACCGACAACGAAAAAGGCAGCACATTTGGCAGCACCGACAACGAAAAGGCAGCACATTTGGAAGCACCGACTACGAAAAGGCAGCACATTTGGAAGCACCGACAACGAAAAGGCAGCACATTTGGAAGCACCGACAACGAAATGGCAGCACATTTGGAAGCACCGACTACGAAAAGGCAGCACATTTGGAAGCACCAACAACGAAAAGGCAGCACATTTGGCAGCACGGACAACGAAAAGGCAGCACATTTGGCAGCACCGAAAACGAAAAGGCAGCACATTTGGAAGCACCGACTACGAAAAGGCAGGACATTTGGAAGCACCGATAACTAAAAGGCAGCACATTTGGAAGCACCGCCAACGAAAAGGCAGCACATTTGGAAGCTCCATCATCGAAAAGGCAGCACATTTGGAAGCTCCATCAACAAAAAAAAAAGGCAGCACATTTGGAAGCACAAGTTACGAGATCTAAGTCTTAGTTAGAAATCAAAATACAAGAAATAAAAACATTAAATTCTTATAATTTAAATTATTTATTTTATTGCTTTACATTATACAAATGCAAGTAAAACAAGCCATTATTGTATGTAGCCAGCATTCCACAGTTCCTTTAGTATGAAGGATATTTCTTTGATCCACGAATAGTTTCCTGCACAAAGCGAACCATGTAGAAGTCTTAGCCGGTCAACCAATATGTTTGGATCTTTACATGATGTGTAATCATTCTTTTCTACCACCATCTTCCTTGCACCTTTATAATAAATATTATGATCTCTGGTGTCTTCCGTTTTACCACCAACCTCAAGGTAACTATAATGTTTGAGACGGTGATCATCACAAGCTTGATCAGATTTATTTAATATATCACGTCGTTTCCACCGTTTTGGTCTCAGGACACCACCACATTCTTCGATCTTGGCAGCTTTAGGTGCTTCATTATAGTCTATGTCTTTGTCAACAGCCTCAGAGTCACTGTAACAATCACCGTAGAAGGAATCGTCTTCACCCAATTTACCGTAATAATTCGATGTTGATGATGTTGAAGTGTCTTCATCGTCTTCATGCTTCCTTTTTAGGAATCCATCATTTTTACAAAGTAGGAAAGATCTACTTGAATTCGGCTGGAACATATTCTCACTTTTCACGTTAAGGATTCTTCCATTGTCTTCATTCTTCCGTAAATCATCAACCTCCTTCAATTTAAGTTCTTTGTCGAGATCGGAAGAGCCAAGAAAATTATTGTCGTAATGCAGATCACTCTTCCTTAGGCTAGTAGATTCATCGTTGTCCTCTAGCTTGTACGCAGGCTTGACGCTACAAGTTCTGCCATGTCTTTTTAGGCTCTCTCTCCGCGTAAATGACTTGCTACATCGAACACAACTTATCATATTGCGCAGTGGATTTTTAACACAGTCATTCTTCTCGTGTTGTCTTTTATTCTTTCTCAAGATAAACTCTTTACTGCAAAAATCACACCTATGTTCATTCGATAAAGCGTCAGATCCCAAATCGGAATTCATATTAGTTACTGAGACTAATGCCAGATACCAATTGAGTGTTTTAAATTAGATCCAATACTTAAATATAAATTTTTTCATATTTCATCAGCGAGAATTAATATATCTCATGCAAAAGTACTTTATGCATGTAGTTCTGCTTTTCAACAACGGATTCGCCACATGTTGCTTGCAGGTAAATAATATTTAGTTCTTTTATGCGGGATGCGGGATGCTCACTAACGATCGCAAAAGAAGGATGGCTTCGCTAGACTCCAAGGAAAAGGAAGTTTGTCTTGCATGTTGGTGCTCCACAGATGTCTCATGGTGAAATATATTTGACTGAGTAATGATATTTTTTAATTCCACCTGATAAAAATATTGCAAGTTTTGATTTAGTAGCAGAAATTATCGAATTAAATATAACTCCAAATAAAATGACATGTCTCATTAGACAAAAAAAATCCATGCAGAGAGCGGTTTCTCAGAATAGTCAGAAACACTTGAAGAAACCACAGGAATGATTGCAAGAACACGGGAAAAACCATCAAAATATTGACAAGAATAATCAGGAGCACACGGAGAAAACCACCATAATATTGACCAGATTAATCAGAAGTACTCGGAGAAAACCACCACATGTTTTCTTTGATATCATAAAATTACAGGAAAAAATATTTAAAAATAAAAATAAATTAATAAAAAATAAAAAAAAATAAAAAACATTCATAAATTTCTGGCTTGTATTAGAACTCTATCTTTGCTCAACAATGATAAGTTTACAAGCTAGCAGAATCTGTTTATGCATTTTTTTATTTTTTTTATTTTTTTATTAATTTATTTTTATTTTTAAATATTTTTTTCTGTAATTTTATGATATCAAAGAAAACATGTGAGTAGTATAGTTTGGGGGCTACTAGATCAGGGTTCAGGGTGTGGTGCCGGTGCCGGTGTCCGCCATATTGGATTGTGACGTCACGGCGGCCATCTTGGATTGTGACATCACGGCGGCCATATGGGATAAGCGTAACGTGACACTTTTTTCGTGCGTGCAGCCGACGTAACGTGACACATCGTAACGGGACAAATCGTTACGGGAAATAACGTAACGGAACAAGTAGATCAGGACGGCCATTTTGGATCCGCCATCTTGGATCCGCCATTTTGGATGACGTCATTGTGTGTTCTCGAAAATTCCGGTGATGTGTTTTCCGCCATATTGGATGATGACGTCACCGTTGCAATTTTTGTTATGGTCGCCATCTTGAAATTTGGACGCCATCTTGAAAATCTTTAATTATTATCTGATTTTAATGAAAAAAATTCCAAAATTCATCAAAAAATTAACTTATTCGAATTCTGATTGATTATATCGATTCCCGTCCTTGGTTCGATTCCCGGTGAGTGCAAACATCAGATCCTTCCTCCATGAAAGCTACCTAGACTGATCTACCACCACCAGTACCAAGGTATATATCATCAACTGGTATGACATCATGTCCGTCATCTTGTCTTCATCCGCTAAAGACCACCATCTTGTTTTCGTCTGCTAGAGTGTGCCGATACCATGTAGTATAATTATCTCGTCACAATACTTTTGTCCTCAACTGTTGACATTGAAAATTGACCTTGGCCTTTGACCTTGACCTTGGCCTTTGACCTTGACCTTGGCCTTTGACCTTGACCTTGGCCTTTGACCTTGACCTTGACCTTGAAATTTGACCTTGGCCTGGTAAATTTAACCTTGACCTTGAAATTTGACCTTGACCTTGAAATTTGACCTTGACCTTGAATTTGACCTTGACCTTGAATTTGACCTTGACCTTGAAATTTAACCTTGACCTTGAAATTTGACCTTGACCTTGAAATTTGACCTTGACCTTGAAATTTGACCTTGACCTTGAAATTTGACCTTGACCTTGACCTTGAAATTTGACCTTGACCTTGAAGTTTGACCCTGACCTTGAACTTTGACCTTGACCTTGAAATTTGACCCTGACCTTGAAATTTGACTTTGACCTTGAAATTTGACCTTGACCTTGAAATTTGACTTTGTCCTTGTCGACCATCATGGATCCGACATTTTATGTTCAGTACATGCTACCAGGAGCTACCACCTGCTGGAGTACGCCATCTTGTGTGTGTACTCGTATTATAGAGTACATTTTTACAGTGCAGTAATAATTTATTATGTAGGTTCCCCCCGCCATCTTGAAATTCGGCCGCCATCTTGAAATCATGTAATAATGTAGCTAGAAAAGCGGGAAAAAATCCAAAATTCATTAAATAAATTAGTAATCCATATAATGATTGATTGGATCGACTAAGGTCCTTGGTTCGATCCCTGGCCAATACAAAACAACTTTAATTAAAAAAATACTAAAAAAGTGTTAGGTTTGAGAAAATGAAAACACCACAAGTTCTTTTAAAAAAGTTTTATTACATAAATTCAATACACTACTACAAGAACAAAAAAAACACTGACAAATTACCAAAGCCTTTTGGATTCCTCGATTCAAACAGTCTTCTTATTGTACGGACTAAGCCTTTTTACATGACTTTAAATGTCTATCCGATCCGTTCATCACCACAGCCAGAGACGGACTGAAGTTCATAGCACTTATATATAGTCTCATTAGCCGGTACAACACATGAGTCAAATCAATAACCATGTTCATTATACGTCTCGGAGCATTTTTTATAATGACGACGTAAGCTATCGAGACGTAAAATTAGTTTATTACACTTATTGCACTGAAATTGTATTCTTTGAACATTATTAGAACAACCGCTTCTTTCATGTCTGCGAGCATTTGAGGTGATAGTAAATGATGCACCACAGTATTTGCACTGATGCGAAGTACACTCTTCATTAATTGAAGTATTCAATGCTGATGAAACTTCAGCTGATGGTTGAACAGCACATATCGAAGTCTCCTCCAGTGTTATCAGAGGCGTTGCCAACGGGATCTGCTCCAACATCGTCGGCGCCGACGTCATGGTTCCCGTAGTCGATGGTAAATCCTCCATCGAGTACGACGTTAAAGTCGGTAAAGATGCCATCGAAGTCTCAAGAACAGGCAATTACGCGACTTATGCACCAGAAGAAATAAACTAGGTGATCCGTACACCGTCGACGGCAGTAACAAACTAAGCGTCCTGCTGTCTAGAACTCGTTTATATACATTTACCGGTTTGAATAATACGCTAGTCAAATCAAGAACAATTTACTAAAATACTAGAGTCAAAACAACATTAAAAAAATAGAAGCACAAACTACGATAAGGCAGCACATTTGGAAGCACCGACAACGTAAAGGCAGAACATTTGGAAGCACCGACTACGAAAAGGCAGCACATTTGACAGCACCGACAACGAAAAGGCAGCACATTTGGAAGCACCGACTACGAAAAGGCAGCACATTTGACAGCACCGACAACGAAAAGGCAGCACATTTGGAAGCACCAACTACGAAAAGGCAGCACATTTGGAAGCACCTACTACGAAAAGGCAGCACATATGGCAGCACCGACAACGAAAAGGCAGCACATTTGGAAGCACCGACTACGAAAATACAGCACATTTGGAAGTACCGACAACGAAAAGGCAGCACATTTGGAAGCACCGACTACGAAAAGGCAGCACATTTGGAAGCACCGACAACGAAAAGGCAGCATATTTGGAAGCACCATCATCGAAAAGGCAGCACATTTGGAAGCTCCATCAACAAAAAGGCAGCACATTTGGAAGCACCGACTACGAAAAGGCAGCACATTTGGAAGCACCGACAACGAAAAAGGCAGCACATTTGGCAGCACCGACAACGAAAAGGCAGCACATTTGGAAGCACCGACTACGAAAAGGCAGCACATTTGGAAGCACCGACAACGAAAAGGCAGCACATTTGGAAGCACCGACAACGAAATGGCAGCACATTTGGAAGCACCGACTACGAAAAGGCAGCACATTTGGAAGCACCAACAACGAAAAGGCAGCACATTTGGCAGCACGGACAACGAAAAGGCAGCACATTTGGCAGCACCGAAAACGAAAAGGCAGCACATTTGGAAGCACCGACTACGAAAAGGCAGGACATTTGGAAGCACCGATAACTAAAAGGCAGCACATTTGGAAGCACCGCCAACGAAAAGGCAGCACATTTGGAAGCTCCATCATCGAAAAGGCAGCACATTTGGAAGCTCCATCAACAAAAAAATAAGGCAGCACATTTGGAAGCACAAGTTACGAGATCTAAGTCTTAGTTAGAAATCAAAATACAAGAAATAAAAACATTAAATTCTTATAATTTAAATTATTTATTTTATTGCTTTACATTATACAAATGCAAGTAAAACAAGCCATTATTTTATGTAGCCAGCATTCCTTAGTTCCTTGAGTAGGAAGGATATTTCTTTGATGCAAAAATAGTTTCCTGCAGAAAGCGAACCATGTAGAAGTCTTAGCCGGTCAACCAATATGTTTGGATCTTTACATGATGTGTAATCATTCTCTTCTACCACCATCTTCCTTGCACCTTTATAATAAATATTATGATCTCTGGTGTCTTCCGTTTTACCACCAACCTCAGGGTAACTTTTATGTTTGAGACGGTGATCATCACAAGCTTGAACAGATTTATTTAATATATCACATCGTTTCCACCGTTTCGGTCTCAGGACACCGCCACATTCTTCGATCATGGCAGCTTTAGGTGCTTCATCATAATCTATGTCTTTGTCAACAGCCTCAGAGTCACTGTAACAATCACCGTAGAAGGAATCGTCTTCACCCAATTTACCGTAATAATTCGATGTTGATGATGTTGAAGTGTCTTCATCGTCTTCATGCTTCCTTTTTAGGAGTCCATCAATTTTACAAAGTAGGAAAGATCTACTTGAATTCGGCTGGAATATATTCTCACTTTTCACGTTAAGGATTCTTCCATTGTCTTCATTCTTCCGTAAATCATCAACCTCCTTCAATTTCAGTTCTTTGTCGAGATCGGAAGAGCCAAGAAAATTATTGTCGTAATACAGATCACTCTTCCTTAGGCTAGTAGATTCATCGTTGTCCTCTAGCTTGTACGCAGGCTTGGCGCTACAAGTTCTGCCATGTCTTTTTAGGCTCTCTCTCCGCGTAAACGACTTGCTACATCGAACACAACTTATCATATTGCGCAGTGTATTTTTAACACAGTCATTCTTCTCGTGTTGTCTTTTATTCTTTCTCAAGATAAACTCTTTACTGCAAAACTTACACCTATGTTCTTTCGATACAGCGTCAGATCCTAAATCGTAATTCATATTAGTTACTGAGACTAATGCCAGATACCAATTGAGTGTTTTAAATTAGATCCAATACTTTAATAGAAATTTTTTCATATTTCATCAGCGAGAATTAATATATCTCATGCAAAAGTACTTTATGCATGTAGTTCTGCTTTTTAACAACAGATGTCGCCACATGTTGCTTGCAGATAAAAAATATTTAGTTCTTTTATGCGGGATGCCGGATGCTCACTAACGATCGCAAAAGAAGGATGGCTTCGCTAGACTCCAAGGAAAAAGAAGTTCGTCTTGCATGTTGGTGCTCCACAGATGTCTCATGGCGTAATATTAATTTGACTGAGTAATGATATTTGTTAATTCCACCTGATAAAAATATTGCAAGTTTTGATTTAGTAGCAGAAATTATCGAATTAAATGTAACTCCAAATAAAATGACATGTCTCAATAGACCAAAAAAAAAAAATCCATGCAGAGAGCGGTTTCTCAGAATAGTCAGAAACACTTGAAGAAACCACAGGAATGATTGCAAGCACACGGAAAAAACCACCAAAATATTGACAAGAATAATCAGGAGCACACGGAGAAAACCATCATAATATTGACAAGAATAATCAGGAGCACACGGAGAAAACCATCATAATATTGACCAGATTAATCAGACGTACTCGGAGAAAACCACCACATGTTTTCTTTGATATCATAAAATTACAGGAAAAATATTTTAAAATAAAAATAAATTAATTAAAAATTAAAAATAAATAAAAATAATTAATAAAAAAATAAAAATAAATAAAAATAATTAATAAAAAAATTAAAAAAATTAAATAAATGCATAAACAGTTTCTGCTAGCTTGTAAACTTATCATTGTTGAGCAAAGATAGAGTTCTTGTACAAGCCAGAAATTTATGCATTTTTTTAATTTTTTTAATTTTTTTATTAATAATTTTTATTTTTTTTATTTTTTTATTAATTATTTTTATTTATTTTTATTTTTTATTAATTTATTTTTATTTTAAAATATTTTTCCTGTAATTTTATGATATCAAAGAAAACATGTGGTGGTTTTCTCCGAGTACATCTGATTAATCTGGTCAATATTATGATGGTTTTCTCCGTGTGCTCCTGATTATTCTTGTCAATATTATGATGGTTTTCTCCGTGTGCTCCTGATTATTCTTGTCAATATTTTGGTGGTTTTTTCCGTGTGCTTGCAATCATTCCTGTGGTTTCTTCAAGTGTTTCTGACTATTCTGAGAAACCGCTCTCTGCATGGATTTTTTTTTTTTGGTCTATTGAGACATGTCATTTTATTTGGAGTTACATTTAATTCGATAATTTCTGCTACTAAATCAAAACTTGCAATATTTTTATCAGGTGGAATTAACAAATATCATTACTGAGTCAAATTAATATTACGCCATGAGACATCTGTGGAGCACCAACATGCAAGACGAACTTCCTTTTTCTTGGAGTCTAGCGAAGCCATCCTTCTTTTGCGATCGTTAGTGAGCATCCGGCATCCCGCATAAAAGAACTAAATATTTTTTATCTGCAAGCAACATGTGGCGACATCTGTTGTTAAAAAGCAGAACTACATGCATAAAGTACTTTTGCATGAGATATATTAATTCTCGCTGATGAAATATGAAAAAATTTCTATTTAAGTATTGGATCTAATTTAAAACACTCAATTGGTATCTGGCATTAGTCTCAGTAACTAATATGAATTCCGATTTGGGATCTGACGCTGTATCGAAAGAACATAGGTGTAAGTTTTGCAGTAAAGAGTTTATCTTGAGAAAGAATAAAAGACAACACGAGAAGAATGACTGTGTTAAAAATCCACTGCGCAATATGATAAGTTGTGTTCGATGTAGCAAGTCGTTTACGCGGAGAGAGAGCCTAAAAAGACATGGCAGAACTTGTAGCGCCAAGCCTGCGTACAAGCTAGAGGACAACGATGAATCTACTAGCCTAAGGAAGAGTGATCTGTATTACGACAATAATTTTCTTGGCTCTTCCGATCTCGACAAAGAACTGAAATTGAAGGAGGTTGATGATTTACGGAAGAATGAAGACAATGGAAGAATCCTTAACGAGAAAAGTGAGAATATATTCCAGCCGAATTCAAGTAGATCTTTCCTACTTTGTAAAAATGATGGACTCCTAAAAAGGAAGCATGAAGACGATGAAGACTCTTCAACATCATCAACATCGAATTATTACGGTAAATTGGGTGAAGACGATTCCTTCTACGGTGATTGTTACAGTGACTCTGAGGCTGTTGACAAAGACATAGACTATGATGAAGCACCTAAAGCTGCCATGATCGAAGAATGTGGCGGTGTCCTGAGACCGAAACGGTGGAAACGACGTGATATATTAAATAAATCTGTTCAAGCTTGTGATGATCACCGTCTCAAACATGAAAGTTACCCTGAGGTTGGTGGTAAAACGGAAGACACCAGAGATCATAATATTTATTATAAAGGTGCAAGGAAGATGGTGGTAGAAGATAATGATTACACATCATGGAAAGATCCAAACATATTGGTTGACCGGCTAAGACTTCTACATGGTTCGCTTTGTGCAGGAAACTATTCGTGCATCAAAGAAATATCCTTCCTACTCAAGGAACTGAGGAATGCTGGCTACATACAATAATGGCTTGTTTTACTTGCATTTGTATAATGTAAAGCAATAAAATAAATAATTTAAATTATAAGAATTTAATGTTTTTATTTCTTGTATTCTGATTTCTAACTAAGACTTAGATCTCGTAACTTGTGCTTCCTTTTTGCCTTTTTTTTGTTGATGGAGCTTCCAAATGTGCTGCCTTTTCGATGATGATGCTTCCAAATATGCTGCCTTTTCGTTGTCGGTGCTTCCAAATGTGTTGCCTTTTCGTAGTCGGTGCTTCCAAATGTGCTGCCTTTTCGTTGTCGGTGCTTCCAAATGTGCTGTCTTTTCGTAGTCGGTGCTTCCAAATGTGCTGCATTTTCGTTGTCGGTGCTGCCATATGTGCTGCCTTTTCGTAGTCGGTGCTTCCAAATGTGCTGCCTTTTCGTTGTCTGTGCTTCCAAATGTGCTGCCTTTTCGTTGTCGGTGCTTCCAAATGTGCTGCCTTTTCGTTGTCGGTGCTTCCAAATGTGCTGCCTTTTCGTTGTCGGTGCTTCCAAATGTGCTGCCTTTTCGCTGCTGGTGCTACCTAATGTGCTGCCTTTTCGTTGTCGGTGCTGCCATATGTGCTGCCTTTTCGTAGTCGGTGCTTCCAAATGTGCTGCCTTTTCGTTGTCGGTGCTACCTAATGTGCTGCCTTTTCGTTGTCGGTGCTACCAAATGTGCTGCCTTTTCGTTGTCGGTGCTTCCAAATGTGCTGCCTTTTCGTTGCCGGTGCTTCCAAATGTGCTGCCTTTTCGTAGTTGGTGCTTCCAAATGTGCTGCCTTTTCGTTGTCGGTGCTGTCAAATGTGCTGCCTTTTCGTAGTCGGTGCTTCCAAATGTGCTGCCTTTTCGTTGTCGGTGCTGTCAAATGTGCTGCCTTTTCGTAGTCGGTGCTTCCAAATGTTCTGCCTTTTCGTTGTCGGTGCTTCCAAATGTGCTGCCTTTTCGTAGTTGGTGCTTCATTTTTTTTAATGTTGTTTTGACTCTAGTATTTTAGTAAATTGTTCTTGATTTGACTAGCGTATTATTCAAACCGGTTAATGTATATAAACGAGTTCTAGACAGCAGGACGCTTAGTTTGTTACTGCCGTCGACGGTGTACGGATCACCTAGTTTATTTCTTCTGGTGCATAAGTCGCGTAATTGCCTGTTCTTGAGACTTCGATGGCATCTTTACCGACTTTAACGTCGTACTCGATGGAGGATTTACCATCGACTACGGGAACCATGACGTCGGCGCCGACGATGTTGGAGCAGATCCCGTTGGCAACGCCTCTGATAACACTGGAGGAGACTTCGATATGTGCTGTTCAACCATCAGCTGAAGTTTCATCAGCATTGAATACTTCAATTAATGAAGAGCGTACTTCGCATCAGTGCAAATACTGTGGTGCATCATTTACTATCACCTCAAATGCTCGCAGACATGAAAGAAGCGGTTGTTCTTATAATGTTCAAAGAATAAATTTCAGTGCAATAAGTGTAATAAACTAATTTCACGTCTCGATAGCTTACATCGTCATTATAAATAATGCTCCGAGACGTATAATGAACATGGTTATTGATTTGACTCATGTGTTGTACCGGCTAATTAGACTATATATAAGTGCTATGAACTTCAGTCCTTCTCTGGCTGTGGTGATGAACGGATCGGATAGACATTTAAAGTCATGTAAAAAGGCTTAGTCCGTACAATAAGAAGACTGTTTGAATCGAGGAATCCAAAAGGCTTTGGTAATTTGTCAGTGTTTTTTTTTGTACTTGTAGTAGTGTATTGAATTTATGTAATAAAACTTTTTTAAAAGAACTTGTGGTGTTTTTATTTTCTCAAACCTAACAATTTTTAGTATTTTTTTAATTAAAGTTGTTTTGTATTGGCCAGGGATCGAACCAAGGACCTTAGTCGATCCAATCAATCATTATATAGATTACTAATTTATTTAATGAATTTTGGATTTTTTCCCGCTTTTCTAGCTACATTATTACATGATTTCAAGATGGCGGCCGAATTTCAAGATGGCGGGGAAACCTCTATAATAAATTATTACTGCACTGTAAAAATGTACTCTATAATACGAGTACACACACAAGATGGCGTACTCCAGCAGGTGGTAGCTCCTGGTAGCATGTACTGAACATAAAATGTCGGATCCATGATGGTCGACAAGGACAAAGTCAAATTTCAAGGTCAAGGTCAAATTTCAAGGTCAAAGTCAAATTTCAAGGTCAGGGTCAAATTTCAAGGTCAAGGTCAAAGTTCAAGGTCAAGGTAAATTTCAAGGTCAAGGTCAAATTTCAAGGTCAAAGTCAAATTTCAAGGTCAAGGTCCCTATTTCAAGGTCAAGGTCAAATTTCAAGGTCAAGGTCAAATTACCAGGCCAAGGTCAAATTTCAAGGTCAGAGTCAAGGTCAAAGGCCAAGGTCAAGGTCAAAGGCTAAGGTCAATTTTCAATGTCAACAGTTGAGGACAAAAGTATTGTGACCAGATAATTATACTACATGGTATCGGCACACTCTAGCAGACGAAAACAAGATGGTGGTCTCCAGCGGATGAAGACAAAATGACGGACATGATGTCATACCAGTTGATGATATATACCTTGGTACTGGTGGTGGTAGATCAGTCTAGGTAGCTTTCATGGAGGAAGGATCTGATGTTTTCACTCACCGGGAATCGAACCAAGGACAGGAATCGATATAATCAATCAGAATTCGAATAAGTTAATTTTTTGATGAATTTTGGAATTTTTTTCATTAAAATCAGATAATAATTAAAGATTTTCAAGATGGCGTCCAAATTTCAAGATGGCGACCATAACAAAAATTGCAACGGTGACGTCATCATCCAATATGGCGGAAAACACATCACCGGAATTTTCGAGAACACACAATGACGTCATCCAAAATGGCGGATCCAAGATGGCGGATCCAAAATGGCCGTCGTGATCTATTTGTTCCGTTACGTTATGTCCCGTTACGATGTGTCCCGTTACGATGTGTCCCATTACGTCGTCTGCACGCACGAAAAAAGTGTCACGTTACGCTTATCCAATATGGCCGCCGTGACGTCACAATCCAAGATGGCCGCCGTGACGTCACAATCCAAGATGGCGGACACCGGCACCGGCACCACACCCTGACCCTGATCTAGTAGCCCCCAAACTATACTACTCATGTGGTGGTTTTTCCCCGAGTACTTCTGATTAATCTGGTCAATATTATGATGGTTTTCTCCGTGTGCTCCTGATTATTCTTGTCAATATTTTGATGGTTTTTCCCGTGTTCTTGCAATCATTCCTGTGGTTTCTTCAAGTGTTTCTGACTATTCTGAGAAACCGCTCTCTGCGTGGATTTTTTTTTGTCTAATGAGACATGTCATTTTATTTGGAGTTACATTTAATTCGATAATTACTGCTACTAAATCAAAACTTGCAATATTTTTATCAGGTGGAATTAAAAAATATCATTACTCAGTCAAATATATTTCACCATGAGACATCTGTGGAGTACCAACATGCAAGACAAACTTCCTTTTCCTTGGAGTCTAGCGAAGCCATCCTTCTTTTGCGATCGTTAGTGAGCATCCCGCATCCCGCATAAAAGAACTAAATATTATTTACCTGCAAGCAACATGTGGCGAATCCGTTGTTGAAAAGCAGAACTACATGCATAAAGTACTTTTGCATGAGATATATTATTTCTCGCTGATGAAATATGAAAAAATTTCTATTTAAGTATTGGATCTAATTTAAAACACTCAATTGGTATCTGGCATTAGTCTCAGTAACTAATATAAATTCCGATTTGGGATCTGACGCTGTATCGAATGAACATAGGTGTGATTTTTGCAGTAAAGAGTTTATCTTGAGAAAGAATAAAAGACAACACGAGAAGAATGACTGTGTTAAAAATCCACTGCGCAATATGATAAGTTGTGTTCGATGTAGCAAGTCGTTTACGCGGAGAGAGAGCCTAAAAAGACATGGCAGAACTTGTAGCGCCAAGCCTGCGTACAAGCTAGAGGACAACGATGAATCTACTAGCCTAAGGAAGAGTGATCTGCATTACGACAATAATTTTCTTGGCTCTTCCGATCTCGACAAAGAACTTAAATTGAAGGAGGTTGATGATTTACGGAAGAATGAAGACAATGGAAGAATCCTTAACGTGAAAAGTGAGAATATGTTCCAGCCGAA
Source organism: Bacillus rossius redtenbacheri (assembly GCF_032445375.1). Lineage (NCBI taxonomy): Eukaryota > Metazoa > Arthropoda > Insecta > Phasmatodea > Bacillidae > Bacillus > Bacillus rossius. The sequence goes on from NC_086336.1 coordinate 33,575,665, forward strand.
TTCAAGTAGATCTTTCCTACATTGTAAAAATGATGGACTCCTAAAAAGGAAGCATGAAGACGATGAAGACACTTCAACATCATCAACATCGAATTATTACGGTAAATTGGGTGAAGACGATTCCTTCTATGGTGATTGTTACAGTGACTCTGAGGCTGTTGACAAAGACATAGACTATAATGAAGCACCTAAAGCTGCCAAGATCGAAGAATGTGGTGGTGTCCTGAGACCAAAACGGTGGAAACGACGTGATATATTAAATAAATCTTATCAAGCTTGTGATGATCACCGTCTCAAACATTATAGTTACCCTGAGGTTGGTGGTAAAACGGAAGACACCAGAGATCATAATATTTATTATAAAGGTGCAAGGAAGATGGTGGTAGAAAAGAATGATTACACATCATGTAAAGATCCAAACATATTGGTTGACCGGCTAAGACTTCTACATGGTTCGCTTTCTGCAGGAAACTATTTTTGCATCAAAGAAATATCCTTCATACTCAAGGAACTGAGGAATGCTGGCTACATACAATAATGGCTTGTTTTACTTGCATTTGTATAATGTAAAGCAATAAAATAAATAATTTAAATTATAAGAATTTAATGTTTTTATTTCTTGTATTCTGATTTCTAACTAAGACTTAGATCTCGTAACTTGTGCTTCCAAATGTGCTGCCTTTTTTTTTGTTGATGGATCTTCCAAATGTGCTGCCTTTTCGATGATGGTGCTTCCAAATGTGCTGCCTTTTCGTTGTTGGTGCTTCCAAATGTGTTGCCTTTTCGTAGTCGGTGCTTCCAAATGTGCTGCCATTTCGTTGTCGGTGCTTCCAAATGTGCTGCCTTTTCGTTGTCGGTGCTTCCAAATGTGCTGCCTTTTCGTAGTCGGTGCTTCCAAATGTGCTGCCTTTTCGTTGTCGGTGCTGTCAAATGTGCTGCCTTTTCGTAGTCGGTGCTTCCAAATGTTCTGCCTTTACGTTGTCGGTGCTTCCAAATGTGCTGCCTTATCGTAGTTTGTGCTTCTATTTTTTTAATGTTGTTTTGACTCTAGTATTTTAGTAAATTGTTCTTGATTTGACTAGCGTATTATTCAAACCGGTTAATGTATATAAACGAGTTCTAGACAGCAGGACGCTTAGTTTGTTACTGCCGTCGACGGTGTACGGATCACCTAGTTTATTTCTTCTGGTGCATAAGTCGCGTAATTGCCTGTTCTTGAGACTTCGATGGCATCTTTACCGACTTTAACGTCGTACTCGATGGAGGATTTACCATCGACTACGGGAACCATGACGTCGGCGCCGACGATGTTGGAGCAGATCCCGTTGGCAACGCCTCTGATAACACTGGAGGAGACTTCGATATGTGCTGTTCAACCATCAGCTGAAGTTTCATCAGCATTGAATACTTCAATTAATGAAGAGCGTACTTCGCATCAGTGCAAATACTGTGGTGCATCATTTACTATCACCTCAAATGCTCGCAGACATGAAAGAAGCGGTTGTTTTAATAATGTTCAAAGAATACAATTTCAGTGCAATAAGTGTAATAAACTTATTTCACATCTCGATAGCTTACATCGTCATTATAAAAAATGCTCCGAGACGTATAATGAACATGGTTATTGATTTGACTAATGTGTTGTACCGGCTAATGAGACTATATATAAGTGCTATGAACTTCAGTCCGTCTCTGGCTGTGGTGATGAACGGATCGGATAGACATTTAAAGTCATGTAAAAAGGCTTAGTCCGTACAATAAGAAGACTGTTTGAATCGAGGAATCCAAAAGGCTTTGGTAATTTGTCAGTGTTTTTTTTTTGTACTTGTAGTGTTTTGAATTTATGTAATAAAAATTTTTTAAAAGAACTTGTGGTGTTTTTATTTTCTCATACCTAACACTTTTTTAGTATTTTTTTAATTAAAGTTGTTTTGTATTGGCCAGGGATCGAACCAAGGACCTTAGTCGATCCAATCAATCATTATATGGATTACTAATTTTTTTAATGAATTTTGGATTTTTTCCCGCTTTTCTAGCTACATTATTACATGATTTCAAGATGGCGGTCGAATTTCAAGATGGCGGGGGGAACCTCCATAATAAATTATTACTGCACTGTAAAAAAGTACTCTATAATACGAGTACACACACAAGATGGCGTACTCCAGCAGGTGGTAGCTCCTGGTAGCATGTACTGAACATAAAATGTCGGATTCATGATGGTCGACAAGGACAAAGTCAAATTTAAGGTCAAGGTCAAAGTCAAATTTCAAGGTCAGGGTAAAATTTCAAGGTCAAGGTCAAAGTTCAAGGTCAAGGTCAAATTTCAAGGTCAAGGTCAAATTTCAAGGTCAATGTCAAATTTCAAGGTCGAGGTCAATTTTTAAGGTCAGGATCAAATGTCAAGGTCAGGATCAAATTTCAAGGTCAAGGTCAAATTTCAAGGTCAAGGTCAAATTTCAAGGTCAAGGTCAAATTTCAAGGCCAAGGTCAAATTTCAAGGTCAAGGTCAAGGTCAAAGGCCAAGTTCAAGGTCAAAGGCCAAGGTCAAGGTCAAAGGCCAAGGTCAATTTTCAATGTCAACAGTTGAGGACAAAAGTATTGTGACCAGATAATTATACTACATTGTATCGGCACACTCTAGCAGACGAAAACAAGATGGTGGTCTCCAGCGGATGAAGACAAGATGACGGACATGATGTCATACCAGTTGATGATATATACCTTGGTACTGGTGGTGGTAGATCAGTCTAGGTAGCTTTCATGGAGGAAGGATCTGATGTTTGCACTCACCGGGAATCGAACCAAGGACAGGAATCGATATAATCAATCAGAATTCGAATAAGTTAATTTTTTGATGAATTTTGGAATTTTTTTCATTAAAATCAGATAATAAGTAAAGATTTTCAAGATGGCGTCCAAATTTCAAGATGGCGACCATAACAAATATTTGCAACGGTGACGTCATCATCCAATATGGCGGAAAACACATCACCGGAATTTTCGAGAACACACAATGACGTCATCCAAAATGGCGGATCCAAGATGGCGGATCCAAAATGGCCGTCGTGATCTACTTGTTCCGTTACGTTATGTCCCGTTACGATGTGTCCCGTTACGATGTGTCCCGTTACATCGTCTGCACGCACGAAAAAAGTGTCACGTTACGCTTATCCAATATGGCCGCCGTGACGTCACAATCCAAGATGGCCGCCGTGACGTCACAATCCAAGATGGCGGACACCGGCACCGGCACCACACCCTGAACCCTGATCTAGTAGCCCCCAAACTATACTACTCATGTGGTGGTTTTCTCCGAGTACTTCTGATTAATCTGGTCAATATTATGATGGTTTTCTCCGTGTGCTCCTGATTATTCTTGTCAATATTTTGATGGTTTTTCCCGTGTTCTTGCAATCATTCCTGTGGTTTCTTCAAGTGTTTCTGACTATTCTGAGAAACCGCTCTCTGCGTGGATTTTTTTTTGTCTAATGAGACATGTCATTTTATTTGGAGTTACATTTAATTCGATAATTTCTGCTACTAAATCAAAACTTGCAATATTTTTATCAGGTGGAATTAAAAAATATCATTACTCAGTCAAATATATTTCACCATGAGACATCTGTGGAGTACCAACATGCAAGACAAACTTCCTTTTCCTTGGAGTCTAGCGAAGCCATCCTTCTTTTGCGATCGTTAGTGAGCATCCCGCATCCCGCATAAAAGAACTAAATATTATTTACCTGCAAGCAACATGTGGCAAATCCGTTGTTGAAAAGCAGAACTACATGCATAAAGTACTTTTGCATGAGATATATTAATTCTCGCTGATGAAATATGAAAAAATTTCTATTTAAGTATTGGATCTAATTTAAAACACTCAATTGGTATCTGGCATTAGTCTCAGTAACTAATATAAATTCCGATTTGGGATCTGACGCTGTATCGAATGAACATAGGTGTGATTTTTGCAGTAAAGAGTTTATCTTGAGAAAGAATAAAAGACAACACGAGAAGAATGACTGTGTTAAAAATCCACTGCGCAATATGATAAGTTGTGTTCGATGTAGCAAGTCGTTTACGCGGAGAGAGAGCCTAAAAAGACATGGCAGAACTTGTAGCGCCAAGCCTGCGTACAAGCTAGAGGACAACGATGAATCTACTAGCCTAAGGAAGAGTGATCTGCATTACGACAATAATTTTCTTGGCTCTTCCGATCTCGACAAAGAACTTAAATTGAAGGAGGTTGATGATTTACGGAAGAATGAAGACAATGGAAGAATCCTTAACGTGAAAAGTGAGAATATGTTCCAGCCGAATTCAAGTAGATCTTTCCTACATTGTAAAAATGATGGATTCCTAAAAAGGAAGCATGAAGACGATGAAGACACTTCAACATCATCAACATCGAATTATTACGGTAAATTGGGTGAAGACGATTCCTTCTATGGTGATTGTTACAGTGACTCTGAGGCTGTTGACAAAGACATAGACTATAATGAAGCACCTAAAGCTGCCAAGATCGAAGAATGTGGTGGTGTCCTGAGACCAAAACGGTGGAAACGACGTGATATATTAAATAAATCTTATCAAGCTTGTGATGATCACCGTCTCAAACATTATAGTTACCCTGAGGTTGGTGGTAAAACGGAAGACACCAGAGATCATAATATTTATTATAAAGGTGCAAGGAAGATGGTGGTAGAAAAGAATGATTACACATCATGTAAAGATCCAAACATATTGGTTGACCGGCTAAGACTTCTACATGGTTCGCTTTCTGCAGGAAACTATTTTTGCATCAAAGAAATATCCTTCATATTCAAGGAACTGAGGAATGCTGGCTACATACAATAATGGCTTGTTTTACTTGCATTTGTATAATGTAAAGCAATAAAATAAATAATTTAAATTATAAGAATTTAATGTTTTTATTTCTTGTATTCTGATTTCTAACTAAGACTTAGATCTCGTAACTTGTGCTTCCAAATGTGCTGCCTTTTTTTTTGTTGATGGAGCTTCCAAATGTGCTGCCCTTTCGATGATGGTGCTTCCAAATGTGCTGCCTTTTCGTTGTTGGTGCTTCCAAATGTGCTGCCTTTTCGTAGTCGGTGCTTCCAAATGTGCTGCCATTTCGTTGTCGGTGCTTCCAAATGTGCTGCCTTTTCGTTGTCGGTGCTTCCAAATGTGCTGCCTTTTCGTAGTCGGTGCTTCCAAATGTGCTGCCTTTTCGTTGTCGGTGCTGCCAAATGTGCTGCCTTTTTCGTTGTCGGTGCTTCCAAATGTGCTGCCTTTTCGTAGTCGGTGCTTCCATATGTGCTGCCTTTTCGATGACGGTGCTTCCTAGTGCGCTGTCTTTTCGTAGTCGGTGCTTCCAAATGTGCTGCCATTTTGATGGCGGTGCTTCCTATTGTTTTTACTTTTTTGATGGTTCTTCCAAATGTGCTTCCTTTTTTGTTGATGGTGCTTCTATTTTTTTAATGTTGTTTTGACTCTAGTATTTTAGTAAATTGTTCTTGATTTGACTAGCGTATTATTCAAACCGGTTAATGTATATAAACGAGTCCTAGACAGCAGGACGCTCAGTTTGTTACTGCCGTCGACGGTGTACGGATCACCTAGTTTGTTTCTTCTGGTGCATAAGTCGTGTAATTGCCTGTTCTTGAGACTTCGATGGCATCTTTACCGACTTTAACATCGTACTCGATGGAGGATGTACCATCGACTACGGGAACCATGACGTCGGCGCCGACGATGTTGGAGCAGATCCCGTTGGCAACGCCTCTGACAACACTGGAGGAGACTTCGATATGTGCTGTTCCACCATCAGCTGAAGTTTCATCAGCATTGAATACTTCAATTAATGAAGAGCGTACTTCGCATCAGTGCAAATACTGTGGTGCATCATTTACTATCACCTAAATGCTCGCAGACATGAAAGAAGCGGTTGTTCTAATAATGTTCAAAGAATACAATTTCAGTGCAATAAGTGCAATAAACTAATTTCACGTCTCGATAGCTTACATCGTCATTATAAAAAATGCTCCGAGACGTATAATGAACATGGTTATTTATTTGACTCATGTGTTGTACCGGCTAATGAGACTATATAAGTGATATGAACTTAAGTCCGTCTCTGGCTGTGGTGATGACGATCGGATAGACATTTAAAGTCATGTAAAAGGCTTAGTCCGAACAATAAGAAGACTGTTTGAAACGAGGAATCCAAAAGGCTTTGGTAATTTGTCAGTTTTTTTTACTTGTAGTAGTGTATTGAATTTATGTAATAAAATTATTTTAAAAGAACATGTGTTTTTATTTTCTCAAATTTAACAATTTTTTAGTATTTTTTTAGTTAAAGTTGTTTTGTATCGGCCAGGGATCGAACCAAGGACCTTAGTCGATCCAATCAATCATTATATGAATTACAAATTTATTTAATGAATTTTGGATTTTTTTCCCGCTTTTCTAGCTACATTATTACATGATTTCAAGATGGTGGTCTTGATGTCTGATAGAATGATGGTAGTAGATGATTTAAGTCTCTTTACGAATGTTGAACATGGTTTTTTGAAATTATTATTTTTTACATAAAATTAAACATTATTGCATCAATCGGGTATCGAATCGAGGACGAGAAGCGATCGAATCAATATGTAAATTAATGAGTGATTTATTTAATGAATTTTGGATTTTTTCCCACTTTTCTAGCTACATTATTACATGTTTTGAAGATGGCGGCCGTATTTCAAGATGGCGGGGGGCACTTCCATAATAAATGATTACTGCACTGTAGCGGGTTAGAATAATATTATACAGATGGAAATGTACTCTATAATACAAGTACACACACACAGGATGGCGTACTCCGGCAGGTGTTAGCTCCTGGTAGCATGTACTGTACATAAAATGTTGGATCCATGATGGTCGACAAGGACAAAGTCAAATTTCAAGGACAACGTCAAATTTCAAGGACAAGGTCAAATTCAAGGTCAAGGCCAAGGTCAAATTTCAAGGTCAAATTCAAAATTTCAAAGTCAAGGTCAAATTTCAAGTTTAAGGTCAAAGTTCAAGGTCAAGGTCAAATTTCAAGGTCAACAGTTGAGGCCAAAAGTATAGTGTCCAGATATTTATACTAACATGGTATCAGCACACTCTAGCAGACGAAAACAAGATGGTGATCTCCAGTGGGTGATTTCAAGATGGCGGCTGTCACGAAAAGTGCAACGGTGGTTTTAAGGATTTTTTTATTATTTAATTAGGTTGATTAATTTTTTTAATGATTTTTAAATTTTTTCCCGAATCTCTAGCATTAAAATTACGGATTTTCAAGATGGCGTCCAAATTTCAAGATGGCGTACATGACGTCATACTGCCGGATTATATATATGATATGAAACATGTGGTGGGAGTCAGTCTGCTTTCAGCCACCGCGGGGGAAGGATCGGTCACCATTATTTATTTATTTTGCCCTCACCGGGTTCGAACCGAGGACTCCGAGCTCCGTGTCGTTAATGTATGATTTTTATAAATAATTTATTAATTTTTTATTATTTAATTTTTTTTATAATTTTTTAAAAAAATTTCATTAAAATCGGATAATAAATAAAAAAGTTAAAGATGGCGGCCGTAACGGAAACTGCAACGGTGACGTCATAATTCAAAATGGCGGATAACACAATGCCGGAAAGTTCGAGAACACACAATTACGTCATCCAAAATGGTGGATCCAAGATGGCTGCCGTGATCTACTTGTCCCGTTATGTTATGTCCCGTTACACTGTGTCCCGTTACGCTGTGTATCATTACGCTCATCCAAGATGGCCGCCGTGACGTCAGAGATGGACGTGACTTCAGAGATGTGGCTCGGCTCTCGGCTCCACCACACACCACGCCCCGGACCCGTGTCCCCGGCGCCCCTATTATATACTACTCAAGGATCTTACGTATTTGCATAATAACGAAAAACATTCTACTGATTGCATGAGTGATACATTTGATATAATTTAACTAATATTCCGCTTAACTTTTACGTGCAGATGATATAGCCTAATATTATCAGAAGAGAAGAAAGAATTAGTTACTCCCATGAACACGATACCTAAAGTGCAACATAAAAGCAGTTTCCCCTCAAAGCAAGCATATCGGGGCAGGATAAATATGTTGCTGCCAATTTAATGAAATATTGAAAATAAATGAAATTTGCAGCCAGTTGTTTTATAAGTTTTAACCCGATGAATTATATTTTATCTTTTACATTTCACTCGCAAAAAAAACATATAAGAAAGTTGGTTTATTATTTTAAAACAAAAACAGAACAATTTAAAAATTAACGAGATTTAATTTTCCTTACAAGGTTATTTTGAAAATTTAGTAATATAAAATCAAAAGGATACAAAGGAATTTTAATTTGCTTTAAAGAAGTTTTTTTTTTTTGATATATTTTTAATGGTACATTCATCAGACAACTCATCTAGCTATGTCCCAGTGTTAATTGTGTTAATTTCATTATGCAAGATTTCAAATCACTACCTATACAAATATTTTAAATATTATAAATACAATTATTTTTACCAAGTGAGACAAAGAAACACACATAGTTTAAGATAGTAGTGGTTCCCATACTAAACTTATATCTCAAGAAAGTAAAACCATCTCGCATTTCATTTAGCCTAACAGGCGTGGACCATATACTCCTACGGGGTGTGTTTCAATTATGGAACTATTTTTTTGTTAAATTACTTGTAAATTTATAGTTCAATTTATTTTAAGTAACAATAAAGGCTATAGGCCTACCCATAAAGAAATAATCAAGCCAATTGACTGAGCTATATATTTTATGTTATTGTGGCAATCAGATAAACAAATTAAATCTATTAAGAAATATTTGCTTACAGGAAAGAATTTATAATCAAGTAATATGTTATTAAAAATTTTTAGTTCGATAAAAAATTTCCTCTTGCTTCTCAACCGCGCCCTCTACTGACCCGCTACCGAAACTATTTATAGCAATGTAAGGAAGATACTATGTACTATCAAGATGGTACTGCCAGATTTATAATATATTTTAATAATTGTAATTACTTCTTTCTAAGACTATTTAAGTTTACTAAATATATTCCAGGTGGTTTCACTTTCATAAAATTTAATTTGGCACACCAATACTTTTGATACTTCCCCTAATGTTATCGAAAGTGAATATATACTGGTTTTGTTACCACACACGAGTCCACCATCTTGACGACTTCGGGTCGTGGATCTAGCAGAAACTATTATGAAATAAAAAAATAATATAAAAACAAAGTTTTTAAACGGACTAATAAGTATGAAATATTTTCTTCTATCTCCGTAGATATTTATAACCCCATACAGTTTCCTAATTACATACAGATTGTCCTAAAAAATTGTGAGTGGTGATTTTCCGCATCTTTGAGTTGACTTGTAAGATTTAAAACGAAAAACGTGGAGCGCATACGATCGATAATAGTAAGGAGTTATAGGGATTAGCTGTCACTGAGAGAACTCACACTACAGTTCATATCATTTGCAGTGCAATAAAATGGTAAGTGAACTCTTAATGCATCAATTGTCTATTCATTCCCCCATTCGTTTTCCGGTTTAAATCATATAAGTTAATTCATAGGTGTTAAAAATCAACAATCACAAATTTTTAGGAAAATCCAATTGTGGTTAAGAATCTGTATGAGGTTATAAATCTTTACAGGGCTTGGAGAAAAAGAAAAATATACCGTTTATTCTGTTACATGTGTGGATGAAAGAAACAATAACAGCACGAATGAATACCAAAACAAGCACAGTTAATGTTATTAGTGAAGCTTGTGGTTTATGACAGAGATTTTATAGCTCTGCCATTAAGTACTAACATGATCTTCGACATAGAGGTAGGAAGTTAGGGAGTGCGTGTGTTTACTATCTTTGCTATGTTCGTAATCATACGTGGATACCAACTGTAGGGAATCTTTTTTATGTGGTGAAGTTTAACGCTGATTCCTTGCTGATGTGTTTTTAACATCTTTGTTTAACGGTACTCACTGTACGATAGTATTTTTACGATTCTCCCCAGGTAGTTCGTTTAAAGCTATTAAACGAACTTCTAGCATTAGCCTTTATTGCCGCTACGGAATGTTTTGCTTACCAATTGCAAACCAGGTTGGCGTCAGCTGTATAACAGACTAATACCTCCGTGGTCTTCGAGATCCGGGTCTGGGGCTGTCTGTAGGGTTCCCGAAAGTACCGGGATTTCCCGGTACTTTTGATATAGTAAAAGTACGGGGAATTTAAAACTGATTCCCGGTTCTTTCGGTAGTTTCGGGACTCGACATCGTCAGCACAAAATTTAGTTTTCATTGAGCGCTAAGGTCAGTTTCGTTTGCTGCTCTCCTCTGGCGAGGCGAGTGAAGCGGGCGCTGCTCAGTCGGCAGTCGATGTCCGGACTGCCGTGTGCTGTCTGCGCTTGTCGCGCCAAAATTCTTTATGTAACGATAATATTTCTTTTTAGTTGGTTATGGAAAGAATACATTTTAGTTTAAGTCAATAGTTCTCTGATTTTTCATGCGTTAAAACGATTATTTGTTCAATTCTTTTTCAATGTTAAATATTGAGAATAAAATAAGACTGAGATTTGTTCACATTATTAATAATTTTTTAAATAAAAGAAAATCGTAATTCAAATGTTTATCTCTTTGCCTTTTTGTCACTAAAAATTGTTTAATCTTCAAAACTAACTTTAATCACCGACTGCTGCATCGTTAATAAAAAAAAATTGTTGTCTGTAAAGTTGGTTTACGGACGATAGTTTAACGTGACGTCATAACAAAACATAGATTGAATGATAGTTTAGTTAAAGTACTAAATTTAAAAGCTACTTTTGAAAAGTCCGCCTTAACCAATTTAATATAATAGTAGATTCATAGGCCAATCGAGTGGAAGAGAGATAGATGCGGCGCAAGCGTACAATGAGCGTAACGGGACACTTTTTCGTGCGTGCAGCCGGCGTTCATCGATTGATTAGACGTTGTCACGTCAAGAAATAAGTATCTAGTACCGAAAGTAACGGAAATTTTCTCGGTTCCGTCGTAAACCAGCGCCGGTTCTGAAAATCGATTACGGTTCCGAATGCCCTAGCCGTCTGTGTCTCGTTGGTTGTGCAATCTCCTCGCGTGTCTCTACGGGCAGTGTCGCACGTGCCGCGCCGGATCGCGGCTAGGTGATGAGGGGAACAAAGAGAGGTACGAGCAGGACTGTTGAAGGGGTAGGAGGGAGAGAGGAGCCTCGGTGTTATGCCGTGATAGATAGGCCGCACCCCCCTCCCCACAATCGGGGGCGCCCCGTGCCCAGAGTTAAACGAGACGAAATGAAGAGCCTTCCGAGCAACAGCGGCGGCGCCATCTGTTCGATCGATTCCTGAACGAGGCTGCTACTTCGCCGCGCGCACGGGTGTTTCGCGCGCTCGGATTAGTCACCAGCGCGGCGAAACACGAGTTTAGGGCCTTTTTTTTTTTTTTTTTTTTTTTTTTTCGCGAAAACAATTTGCAGACTATCTGCGTGTTGAAACATTGTGGCATCTTGATCGTGATTGGTTGAGTATCTTTCAGGTACGTGTCTACTATCAGCACGCCAATAACAGCCATCCAGTGCGGAGGAAAACGCGTCCTGAATGGCCCTGCCAAATAGGGTAATGGCTTCTATGGCCGCCAATTGCATGGATAAAACCGCTTGCGAGTACAAACCTCATTGAAGTCTAATAAGCATTTGGATTTTTTTTCGCGAAAAATACACGCCCCTAAACATTATGCTTAGAGATAGAGGCCTGAAAAATTCGCGGGTTCATTACGTGTTATGCTAAAATTCAAATAATTATACCTTAGTGCTGGTTCTGCCATTGGTCCACTGTTAATCTGGAGGACTTAGGGCCAATTAGAGACCCTCACTCGTAGAAGTGTCGAATCACAGGCCACCCAGTCGAGACGACTCACAAGTCAACAGCCAATGAACAGTTGGCATTTGACCGAGTGTGTAGAGGATATTGGAGTCTATCCTGGAGGTCATTGAACCCGCTAATTTTTCCGGCCTCTACTTAGAGATGATAATTCACCGCGGAAAAAATCTGACTGTATGAAAGGGTTCAACACTCCATGTCTACACGTATTTGTAAAACCAGTCTTTCTTTATTGGCTCGTACCATATTTAACTCAGGCAGTGAGAAAAAAAAACGCACGACAGGAAATAACGTCAGCGATCTTCTATAAAATAACTACGTCACGCAAGGAAAAAAAATATGTCTTCGAATTATAATAGTATTTGGTAGGGGCAGGCATTTTACGCGAAAACAATCTGAACGCCCATCAGAGTACAGTAAGGTATGCGCGCGTCAGCCGTTTCTTTTGGTACGTATACACAGACCTACTATCCACTTACCACCCTTCAAAAGAGAATTTCCAACAAGGAACTCCCGCCAATATGGGAGTGACGTCTCTGGCTGCATCCGAATACTAGCCTAATGAATCCCTTAGTTGAGAGATCCACTAAAAGTGCATCGTGGTAGGCGAACTATCTTTGCGTTGCTTCCGAATTCTCACAAGGGATGCCAATACTTCTCTGCATGCGTCCACTAAAATCGAGACATCTAGGGATGCGACACTCGCTTCCGCTAATGCGTCCCTACATCCATTAGCTTCGGAATCGTGTTGTTTTAGTTTGTTTGTGTATAATAATACTTCAGGATAATATTTGTTTAAAACGTAATTAATTTAAGTGATACTCAAAAAGACAAATAAAAACCTTAAAAAAAGACCGATAGGCGAACTTTTAATCTTGATCGCTAACATTTATAAAATCCACGCTACACTAAAATTTCAAAATTGGCCGTTGTTATTTACTTTTTGCTGAATATTCGTAGGTAGCCCGACTCAAAAGTGGCTGCGTGCACTAATTTGCACGACCAACTGCCAACAGGTGGACGCTGGCGGTAAAAGTATTCTGATGCCATCCATCTCTTAGAATTGTTCCCTTTACGTTTTTGCATGCATTTCCTAAGGTATGTAGGGATGTGTGTGCTACGGGAGCATCCATATGTATTAGGAAATAGCCAATAGTCGCTCTTCGCTTGCTCCGACTCTCCAGCCACAGCTGCGCGCGCACGAAGGCACACACACAAACACACACACACACACTCGGCCGAGCTGCCGAGTGAAGGCTCAGAGCCCCGCCATAAGGGACCCTAGTATATAAATATCGACGAAGTGTTTTGTTGCTTCTCGCGGCAGGGGCGATTGAGGGAGGGGGGAGGGGAGTGTTTGAAGGTTCGCGTGTGAAATGGGGCAGACGTAAAACTGGTGCGGGGAAGAGGGAGAGGGGAAAAATAATTATGGAGATTTGCTCGGCCCGAATGAGTAAAGAAAAAAAGAAACAACTGCTAATGCCATAATGGGTGGCCCTGGTCCGCTTTAACAGGCGCGGCGCGAGGATGTATGCCTGCGAGGCTGCGGCTGAAATAAACAAAATCGTTGTTTATCTGCACGGAATTTTTTTTTTCTTATTTCAATTCGAGATATTGCTTGCACGATTCACCCAAGCGTTATAAAAAATTTTTTTGCCTTATTTATGTAATAATATTTTCACATTAAAAAATGCGATTTTTTTCCTAATATTCACATATGCTAAATATTCAAAGGAAATTTGCGAATGCGAACGCGAATGTCAAGAAATATACTATGCAAAATTTCGTTACATCACTAGTCCCTATATGAACGGTATGGAAGAGTTATAGGAACACATTTTTCTTTCTTACAACCATGTAACCTATATTTTTTCTCAGTTTCTTTTCAATTAATTGAATTTTCTGTACAAAATAATTTTGTATTTAAATTATGTATTTGTAATGTTATTTATTTGTAAATTGTTGTTTAAAGCATCGTTTATAAAATTTATAAATAATAACTTATTTTGGAGCCTACATTCAGAAAAGTGTAGCAGATGTTATATTGATTAACATATAGACTCTTGTCAAGAAACGTAGTTCTCTAACCGTTACCAACATAAATTTCTGTACAAAGTAATTTTATATTTAAAGCATTTATTTGTCTTTTTACTTTTTGTAAGTGGTTGTTAGAAGCAATAAATAGAAAATTAAAAACTGCTAACTTATTTTGGAGTCTAGATCCAGGAAACTGGTGATAAATGTTTTAGTGATTAACATAGACTCTGTCAAGAAACGTAGTTCTCATGCTTTTATAAACACGAATGTAACAAATGAATTAATTTTACGTAACATATTTGTACGTTGATAAATAATATATATATATTTTTAATAAAGACAATTATATGGATATTAATGAAAGGGAGAGATTGTCTGCCTGTCTGATGTTCACGTCGCGCAGAGACGGTTAGGCAAGAGCAGTGAAATTTGGTGCGCGGGTTTTTGGAAGGAGAGGGGGTGTCCATTTGCACCCCGAAAAGTTTTTTATTTTCAGAATTCGTTTTTTTTTAGTCTTTTGAAATTATTAATAATTTTTTAGCGATTATCTTCTATACATCCCTGTAAATCTCCACGGCAACGACTATATGTATTGTTGATGCTTTCTTCGTCTCATGTTGACGCTTTATTCATTTTTCGATCTTAACCAGTCTTTCTGTATGCATCTCTTCCATTACGTTGATACAGCATTGGTTACACAATAATGCGAATCCAAGATGGCATCTTTATTTTATATTAGTTTTAAAATTTCTTTTTTCAAAATTGTATTAATTTTTTTTTTTTTCTGTTCCCACGAGGCGTGGCATGTACAGTGCGTAGTGCGAGAGTGTTCTGCCTGTAGACTGCCGTAGCGAAGCAAGGGTACTACAGCTAGTAGGTATCATACTCATTATTCAAGAATGAAAGTTACACTCGTAATTAAACTCGACCCAGGGAGTGTGAGGGGGGGGGGGGGCGAAGCCTCTCCCCTCATTCGAAAGTATTCATGAGCTTGATTGTACTAAATCTCTGTGGAAGCTCGCCTACAGTTCGCCGCCTGAGAATTGGAGTGTTCTATGTCCATTGAAGTAGGAACTGAGATATAAGCATTTGAAAGTTCAAATTACTATGAATAGCATGACATAGAGCAAAATAATATTGGTCTTAAATTAAGAACAAACATTTTTACGTGCGTAGACGTGTGTGGATATAGTACAAATGAATACTAATATTAATTTCGTGTCCATAGCATAAAAAACCTAGAAAGTTGACATAGAACACTCCAATACTCAGGCGGCGAGTTAGGGGTGAGGGGCAACTCCCCAAAGGTGGGAAATGAATTTCAAATAATTTTCGCAGCCGGTATTGATTGTGGATTGTGCTTAGTTGTGGTGTGTCTTCTATGGTATGCACGAAAAAAAAATTGATGTACATTTACAAAAAAAACATCCTTTGGAAATTAGTTGCCAAGAAATAGTTTGTAATACTACTAGAAATATATTGTGACTTTGGGCAGAACATGGCAATGGGTATTTTTGCATATATGAAATACATTTTTCGAGATAATAATGAGTATTTCTTACCAAAATTGGCGCATGATTTTATATTATAATTGGCGTTTCTTTCTATCATAATTACTTTAAACCATGGAAAATATAATCGGAAATTCAACCATTTGACTTTATTTTGTTGTATCATGTTTATTATGTGCGCAGTAAATACTCTAAACCTATTCAGGGAACGGTTTACAAAAATATTTAACATTTGGAGTTACTGGGACAACACAAAGCATGAATTTCCGTGTAAGTATCCCAACCCAGTATCACTAGGAACACCATTTTATAGTGATAGAGTTGTTTTCACGTAAATGTACGGAATATTTTTGTTATGTTACGAGTCTAGCCTAACCAACCGCTGGCTCAATTTTAACAGTATTTATAATGTAGCTAACCTCACATATTCAACCGTTAGAATTGTAAACTCCCGGAAAACTACTTGAAATCGCCCCAATGCCGTTTTGCAGAAATAACCGTAGTAATTTGAGAAACACGAAAAAATACAATTTCGAATATTTTTTATACGGAAAAGGCGCACTTATACAGTCATCTCTATTTTTATACTACCTCCAGTCACGCAAGATTGAGAATAACTAGAGGCAGTTAGTTTTGGCTTTAAAAAATCTGGACGTCCGTTAGACTGCAATATCGCCATCGGTTTCTGCCTTGTGTATGACGGCCGACTGCATTTGACAGGAAGTTTACTCCCGCTCTTAATTGATGTTATTCGCGTGCTATTGTAGACACGTAAGAAATTTTCCCAATGACAGAAGTCAATAGATGTTTTAGTGTTTCAAAACAAACATTTAGTCTCGAAATATTTCTGCGGGAAATAAAACTTGCGTGGCCCTAAGTGAATGACGTGTGAAAGCGTAAAAGTGGAAAGCGTGTCTGGCTGGTGGGTTTGATTCCCGGCTGAAAAGGGACTGGGTGTTTGTGACGTGCATTTTACCTTTATCTCGCGGAAGGCAATGGCAAACCACGGTGGAATCACCCTGCCTCGGCAAGCAGTGGGCTGTCTGCCTGTGCTCGCGAGACCTTGCGATGGGTAACGCGACTCATCAACATCATCAGATGAATGCCTTATCCCTATAGACTAGAGCTGTAGCAAACCGTATGTATTCGTTACTGAGTAACGGGTGCGGCATCTAGTAACGAGTAACGAAACGTTACACACGAATGCATTTCGTTACTCGCATCTTTCGTATGTTTTACGCATGCGCGCGCTTATTCGTTACAAAGAACGATGTTTGTTTATTAATAAAAGTATAATTTGGAAATTCGTCGTCCAAGTTTTTTACTGTTTATTAAAGGTATTGTGTGTGTAGACAAAGTTTTAGATTCGAACAGAAACAACGTAAGAAAGTATTTTTTACAAATTATAAATATGTATGTTTTTGTTTTTTATTATCGCGTATTTTTACGTTTTATGTTCTTATATTAAAAGATATATTATAATAAAGCCGCTCTAATGAGATTTAATTGTTTCTTGGCTAACAAAAGCTGTTGATTATCAAATATTTTTAATTGTTTATATTCGATTTATTTTTATTTACGCGACGTCATACTGTAACTGTACTGTTGCTGTTACATAACATAGCATGTGCCATGTTATGCGGTATCAGAAGTAACGAGTAACGATACGAAAGTAACGAGTACTGATTGTTATAGTAACGAATACATACGGGTACACATTTTTTCGTTACTTTTACACCTCTACTAAAGACTGGAAAAATTCGCGCTTTGGATGGACTCCACAATACCCTACATACTCAGGCAAATGCCACCTGCTCATTGGTTACCGACTCGTGACACGTGTCAACTGGGACGCTTGCGATTCGATACTTTTTTGGTTGAAGGTTTTTCATTGGCTCAAAGTCCTTCAGATAAACTGTGAGCCAATCAGAGAAGCAATATAAAGGTACAGTAGTTTGGATTCTATCATATCGTGAAATGAATCCGCGAATTTTTCCGGTCTCTACGTTATCCCATCCCCCTTCTTCCCCTCCGAGAGATCGCTCAGCCCCACGTGGTAAACACCGGCAGCTGCGCGCGTATCGTGGTTGCAGGTGTTCCAATGGCGCGCCTCTGTCGGCCAGGGACTGTCTTCGTGCGTGCCTCGGGAGGGGGGGGGGGGGGTCGTGGCTTCCCCTCCCGCGGCGGCAGTTGCGAGGTTTATTTATGATGGCGTTCTCTCTCTCTCTCTGTCCTCACTCTCCCATCCCTCGTCTCACGCACTCTCGCTGTTAATGGCGGGCGGCTTGTAAATCATGCACGCCGCGTCAACTCGCCGGCCGTCGTGCGCGCCACGGCTGGTCCGAGGAACATACAAGCGAGTGATCGCCTCCAGGCGATTAATCGATCCATACAATAGGGTCGAATGCGCTCAGGAGGGTGATTTCCTTAATTATTTTGCTTCTAATTATTTTTTTTTGAGGTTTTTGCTCATGATTTCAAATAATTTCACAGTAATATCACGTACGATTGTTTATACAATATTTTTTCTACTAAACAAGTCCTTAAATAATGGTGTTTATGGAAAAAAAATTTTTTATATCAATCTTAGAATGTACTGAAAACATGAAATCATGTGGTAAACAGTTTTGGATCAACCGTTCGTATGTAGCTTTCGTTTTCAAATACTTTATTTTTAGTATTTCATTCATAAAACGATAGAACTTAGCTTTTCCCGAAACCCTGAAAAACACGGATTTCTATGGTTTTGGGAAAACATAATTTTCTTTGATTTATTGAATTCAATACTAAAAATTAATAATTTTAAGACGACAGCTACATACGAAACGTTAATCCAAAACTGCATACCAAATGTTTTCAGTACATGTTAGGATTTACATAAAAGTTTTCTTTAAAGTTCATAAAAACCATTAAATAAGGTCTTGTCTATTGGGAAAATAAAAAAACTTTTATAACCAATTATACAAGGTTAAATTATGAATTTGGTGGAATAAATGGGGGGATGAGGGAAGGAAGTACCCCGAGAAAGCTTATTGATTGCCGACAACGTCCAAGAAGCTAACCACTTGCGAATAAATATCCTGATTTGACTCTTATGGTATGGGCGAGTCATCTGACCGTGACCCCAAGAGTCGCGTGAAAGTGCTTCTATGTTTTGAAGTGTAACATCTTAGCTCTCAGTACTCGTGAATGGGACGGAAGTTGCATGGAACGGAAGTGTGTCACCTCGGTGCTGCCATCTGTGGCGGATGGCGCGATCCAAAGTTCATAAAGACAAAGGGAAACTTTATAGTATTAACATTTTAATGAATTTTAACACGATTTAAATAATATAACTCGTCGGAAACTAGGTCAAAAGCCGGGGTTTAGTTTTTTTTAAGTATTTTTCGCTTTTGTCGGAGCAGTTTCACTATATGGTTAAAAATTTCTGTCTGCTAAGAAAATGATTCAATAGTCAACGTAGCTGCTCCGGCAGAAAATTCTAGCGATGGGTGTGGAAACTACTTGTAATTCGCGTCAAGGAATGTAGTTGGAAACACAGTTTTCGTATACTTATCACGCTCGGCATTGTTCTAAAAAATTCTACGTTAAACTTCGTGTACGAGTTTAGTATTATATGTGTATTTGCAAAATGAGGACACATTAATTATTTCATTACCGAAATTAGATATTACACATCTTTGTTGAGTGGTGAATGGTGAAGGACTCATTCTAGTGTTTTTTTTATCTGCGTCTGACCGTTAGGAAGTACCATCCATGAGTTGTTCCTTGACACTGAATTCACAATCTTGAAGTTAGATATTTACCATTGACTCGAAGACTCTAGCACTTGCCAGCGTTGTGGTCCAATCACACACGACACACACAAAAACATGGACGTACACAAGGGGTTTGGAAGATGGAGGGGGATATATTTCTTCCCTCGCCTGAAATCCTAAAAATCGATTACTACCACCAACAAAATTATAGACTTTGTAAGCAAAAAGCGGGCAAACAGGTTTTTTCCCCCAACCCCACCCGAAATAAAATTCTGCACACGACCCTGCACACACACAGACTTAGAAACGCATATATGTTTTTAGGGAAGCGTGGTATGATGTATAGGGTCTAACCAATGTTATAATTTTTCACCTTAAGGCTCGGTATGACCTCCATGTTTATTTTTTATTTTTTTTTCGCCACTACTTTTATTTAAGGGCTATTTTTAAAATTTCAGTTCGATACCTGCTTGTATTTGTTGTTTGGTCACAAATATTTTCAACAGATATGCACTTAGTGTAGTATTATGGGTGTGGAAATGCGCGTAAGTCTTCGTAATTATCATTTAGAAATAGTCCTTTTAAAATAATTTGACAAATAAATGTAAGAAAAAAAAACAAGATTTAGTGTGAGACCGAGCCTTAAATCTACAAGTAAAATTGTTTACAAATCATTCACAATGTTCTTCGAATTACAGTTTTCTTTGTAAACTGAAGAGTGCCGAGTTCACTTATTTATAACATGATCTCACAGGAATTATATCTTGGAGTACAAACAAATCCATTCATAACAGACTAGGTCTACAGTAGAAATTCTGTTCTTTCTTAAACGCCGAATTCCCTGATCCCTTGAGAACAGGGTAAACAGGTTCGTGGCAGAAACTATGTCAAATGTTTTTTTTGTTGTACTTTTTCAAGGATAGTCCTTGGAAACTCAGTTGCCAAAAAGATCACTTGTGAAATTGCAAAACAGAGCTTTGTACCATTTGCAATTTTATAAAGCTTCACTTGTGATATCGTTGACAACTGAGTTTCCAAATCTTTTCCTTGTAATCTGTACTTTTTTTTACAGTGAAGAAGGGTCTAAGGGTTAGCGTGACATATTCCCCTCAAATTGCTATCACTGGAGAATTGCCATGACTTTTCCAGGATTTAAAGTAAGTTCCCTAACCAATTGCAACTTCCCTAAATTTTCCCCTTCCTTTCCAGAATATGGACATCCTGCTATCAAAGTACTGAGGATTTAAACGTTGCACTATATCGCCGAATAAGAGCGTCGCGCTAACCCGCAGCTCCTTAGTGTCTGGAAAGTGGACGGCAGCATCCTCGGGAACATCTTGATGGCAAACGACAGCAACGGCTTCATGAAATGGATCGTTATGAAAGTAGACTGTAGACAGTAAACTCTGGAACTATGAAGTATCTGTGTATATTTCAGGCGTTTCTCCATTTAAATGACCACAAGTTTACTTTTATTTCCAACCACGTTCGCGGCCCTGCTTCGCATTTCGAAACAATAGTCACCTGAAAAATTGTCTTTACAATTTGGAGAAAGGCTGATATTCATACGATTATACACCTGAACTGCTTCCTCATTATTGGACCGTAAATAGTTTTTTACCCGTCCCTAAGGAAAAGAGACCAGTAGCAACATTGTTAAAATTGAAATGAACCAATCATATACAATCCGGCGGGAAGGTCAAACGTAAATGCAGCCAATGGAAAATAACACCCACTTATTTGTGTACAATAGTGTGGAGTTGATCCTGGAATCTTAAAATAACGCGAAATTTTCAGGTCTCTGGCTATACAGAGTTAAGTCATACAGTGAATTTTTCAGTTTACGCTTGTTACGTATAAGGCCCATATTTTGTATTCAGAAAATCATACGGTCAACAGTAAGTTACTCTACTCACTATTATAATATGATAATTAGGTAACATTGATGTCCATATTAATTTTTATTTGTTTTAGTTATTTTTTAAACTTACAGTGACCCTTGAATTACTTAAAACCCAATTTTAGACTGGAAGACAAATCTGTAGCGACAGCAAAATGTTTTTTTCAGTAGTAAATGGTTTTATTGGAAACAAAAAAAATTATAATAGTTTATTGAAACAAAATAATGATAACTTATATATTTAAAAACAATGATAGCCACAAATTTGTTATAACTAAGATCACAAATCAAACGCAAAAGAGGAATGAATTGCATTCAAAATTTGAATTGAAAAAAAAAAAGCTTCTTCCAATAAGTTTGGCGATGAATATTTCTCCTGACTACTTGTTAGGAAGTTTTAAATTGTTCCAAGACCAAAATCTTAGCATATTTCACCCCAAAAGAGAAATATTAACGTGAATTTTTTTTTCATACGTAACTTAAGAAAAATAATGTATTAATGTTTCGTCCTTTTGAAACATGGAATATGTTTCATTGCCTTTATGGTTTTGAAAAACCATTAGTTATTTAGTTTGAAAATGGTTGTGTTGGTGGTGTATGTTTTTACGTTCGTAAAAGTCAAGGTTTTGGTGGAGTGATTGATAAAATGCATTGTACAGGAATAAAAAAATATCACGGACAATACAACCAACACTCCGGTACGAAATATCATGTGATGTACGAGTTCCAAACGCCGCCTAAAGACACACAAGGCAGAATAACCCCTAATCCCACCCGTAATTGTCAAATGCCGCTACCAGTCCGATTTGCCAAACACAGCCTTGACACATGGCGGTCATTAACTAACTAGACGAGGGATTTGCCTTTAATTACCCGAAGTGTTATTCCTACCGTAATTAACAGATCCGCGTGCTAGGCCCTTATCCCTCTGTGTTTCCTGACGTCCCGATCAATCATCACCCTCTCCACTTAACCACCCATCCCCCCTCCCCATAACCCACTCTCCAAGGGTGTTAGCCGCCAGCTCGGGAATGGGGAAAATCTCTAGTCATCCCCTACAACTGCGCATTGCCACCCCATCTACACCCCAACAACCCAACCCACTTCCCAGCATTCATTCCCTCCTTTCCACGACCTCACCCGATATTTATCCTTCCTTTTGCCTCCCTCCGCCGTAGGGATTTTCGCCAAATGTTTTTCCGCAGCACCCCCTGAAACATAACCGATTGAAATAGGGAAAAAAGAAAAAATTCTTCCCCCTCTCTGTAAGTGGATTTTCAAAACAGATTATTAAAGTGGTTGGTTTTGGACCATCGTTTAGTTCTCTGGAAAAGGCAATCGAATGAAAAAATTTGTGAAGACGGACAGTGCAAAGCAAGTTCCATTTTATTTTGAACTAGTTGTGCATGCCGAGATTCAGCTGGTGCAAATTCCGGGATAGACCTTAAAAATTAATAATTTAAAAATGTAAGTGACTTATTTGTTAAAGTAACGGTTAATTAAAAATCGTACAACACACAAAAACGTACTCTCCATTCTAAAATTGAAATATGAATTGGCCTTAAAGGTTCTCGAAACCATTCATAAACAATCAAATATAGTTATAATAGTGATTTTATTTAAAACACCGGCGAAAAAACTATTATAAATTTAAAATATTTGTGGATAATACCTCAATGAGTAACGTAATTGATGCTGTAATTGGTCAAGTACATATAGGCTTAAAGTTCATTCACAACATTATCATAAAAAAATTGAATTTTTTAATACATTTAGAGTAACCTAAATGTCCCAATGTCTTATATCCTGCTTTAGGGTAATCAGAAATATGTTTAACAATGATGAAGTCAATCTTACCTTCGTTTCACTTCCGTAAGTGAATTTTGAAAAATATAAAAATGAAAATGGCTTTTTTTATTTATAGAGAACAAAATATTTCACAAATCTCTTTTCAATGTATTTGGTGATGCGCAAAGCTTAAAAGAAAAATCCAAATCAACCCCCTATTTTTAATTCTTTAGCAGAGGAATTTCCAAAAGTAGTTATACAAATTGTAAGGTTAAACTTTTTACAAATAATTTAATGCCAAGTTTCTTACATTTTGCTTTTGTAAATTTGGTGATATTACTTTCTTATCTATTTAAAACCATTTACCACTTTTTATTCTTTCAAATGAGAAATTTCAAAAATAAAATAATTAATACATATTAAATAATTTTTTGTGTGTTCAAATTTCTTAGTTCCCACTTTAGTAGATTGGGATATTCGATTTCGTTATTCATAAAACCAATCTTACCTACCCTATTTTAGCAGCTTAGTAACGTATTTTTGAAAATGGTAAAAAAAAAGATTTGTCATCTTGTTTTTTACTTATTCATACCTAACCAATTACGTCCATCTGGTTGAAATTTAGATCAACATATTTTATTATAAAAAGAATTCGTTATTAAAGTAGATCAAGGCTTATCTCCAGATACACAGATACATCACATAAAATTATTTTAAAAAATTTAATATATATTTGGAGGTACGTATATTTGATCGGATTGATTGATTTTTGTAGATTAAGATATTTCTTTCCGTGAGAAATTAAAATAGGTACGAATTCGTTTTCGGGGTTATACACAAACTATAACATAAATGTATTAGTAGGGACCTAAAAAAATTGCGGTTTCAATTACATTCAGAATTCTCTACTAAGTCCTCTATATATTCCTTTGTATACTCGGGCAAATAACGTCAGTTCATTGGTACTGACTAGTGAGTCGTCTCAACTGGTTTGCCTGTGAATCGATTCTTCTTTGGTTAGGGGTTTCTCACTGGCCCAGAGTCGTCCAAATGGACAGTGAGCCAACATTAAACGCAGCTTAAAGTTAATGTGTATTTGGATTTTAGACTTTCGCGGAATGAATCCGCGAATGTTTCTTGTAACTATGTACTATTAGCTTCCTTCGAATCACTCGGGGCAACTAGATGCTCATAAATCGAGACGTATTTAGTATTGAAATCGAACCCTTGCATGATTCATCAGCGCATTATCGTTATCATCGATAACTCCATTGGCTCGTACAATCACCGACATCGAACTCAAGCACGTCTTTGAAAGTTTTTTTGCGGTGGAGGTAAGTAATATGGCGAGTTGGCTATTTTGTTCCAAAACGGTGATACGTTAATATTTTCACTGCAGTCCAAAAACTTATAAAAATTTGAGAACCTGAATTTTACATCATACATTTTCACTGATTCAACACTGGCCGCGATTGCACGCCCTATAGCGTGTAGTATTTCGGATCAACAGACACGTATAATTGTTATTATCATGAAATTTTTGTAGCGGTAGAACGCATGGGCGTATGCGAATGTCTTATTAAATTCAATATCATTAAATCGAACATCTGAAATAAAAAAAAAATAGTGCCATGCTCTGTCATTTTATTCGAAAACTATTGGTTAAAGTTCTGGAATGTTCTCGAACTTTGCTCATTCAAGAGAAGACACAATCTTGAATGTTATGAATGTGATTAGACCGTTCAGTAGCTGCTTGTTTGTTATTGGCTTAGACTAACTTGGAATATATCAAAACTATGCCCTGTTAAATTTATCACATAAAGAGAAAATCTTTGGAGTTATCCTATATTTGTGGGTATCTAGTAATGGTTAGGCCCTATACGTTTTAGACTTAAAACATGTACTATCCTTAACGCTTTAAGTAACGCTTTGGCAGATTATAGTCCAGTAGAAATTATTGAAGTCCGTGCGTTTTTAAAGGGGGACCTTTTTTTATTATTACAATCCATTTTTGGTATGCCAAAGAGAAATTTAAGCATGGGAGCCATTTCTGAAATTTTGGCATTTGGCCGCCATTTTGAAAAAACAGAACCCAGTGCTTTTACATGATAATTCTTGGTATACTCACCAAACTAACCTTTTTTTTTTAGGTCGGGGCTTTTTTTAATAATTACATTCCATTCATTACATTATATAATGTAGTTAGCATGGCAGACATTTGCTTAAGTTTACCATTTACGTGCTATTAATGTAAAAAAAGAAACCAGTATATACTATGTGACAGTTTTAATTGGAAGTCTCAAATGTCCTATGTGTGATTTTTATGTTAGTACTATAGTCTGTATATATTTTCTCTTCTTTGTTGCAGTGAGTTAGTACAATAGAAATGGAAAATGGATGATCCTGGTACATCAAAATTAAGAAAAAAGACATGCATTATTGAATGCATCGCCACCTGAACCTATTGGCAAGAAAACGAAAACACGTGCAGAAGACGACTGTGTGATATGTAAGCAATCAACTACATCTAAAAGAAATCCACTACATAATCCAAATCAGGACACCTGAAAAAAAATTGCAGAAAAAGCACTAGAATGGAAGGATTTAGGGACGAGCATTGATGATATTCACGAAAAGATACAGGTAAATGCTTTGCCTAGGAAAATTCATAATGTCTGCAGGCTTGAAGTCGTTGGTCATAAGCTATTACGAGCACAGGATACATATTATAGAAAATCTATGCCTGAAGAAAATGTGGGAGAAGCTGCTGGTACCTCTGCAGAACACACAAAAGAACAACGCATACGAAGCAGCCGCATTGTTTCTAAATATGTTTGTGTTTTCTGTACAGAAACCTTGGAGGGAAAAACTGTTAGAAACAATGTTGGTGGAAGAACACCAGTGAAGGTTCACAGACTGGAAACACAAGATGCTTGAAAAACTTTCTCCAAAGCAGTCGAGTATGTTGATGATAAACAAACTAAGGATAGACTGCAGGCTATAATTACTTTCTGTGACAATGAAGGAGGGATACTGAAAGCAGCTGCATTGGATATTAAATATCACAAAGACTGTTGGAAGACATACTGCAGACCAGTGTACAACCAGAATGCGAGCGGCATAAAAAAGGAACATAAGCAACAGCGATTTAAATGGTTGGAAGAAAAACAAACTGAAGCATTTAATAGCCTGTGTGAATATATTGTTGAGTACTTGGACATCCGCAAAGAGGTTTATACTCTGAGAGACTTATTGTCAGAATATGAGCAAATTCAGAGAGACATGATGATCAGAAATGAAGAAATCAGAAACACATGTGATGACAAATACGCCCTACGTTCCCTTCGCCAAAAACTGGAAACACGTTTTGGAAACAATATTGGATTTCAGCCGAGATACCGGCGAAATGAATCTTCAATAGTGTTTTTTACTAAGCATGGTGGGGCATATATGGAAAGTGCTTTGAATAGTTGGGGCATGAACACTTCAAACTTGATACAGAACGTTGCTAAAATTCTACATGGTGAACATAGAAAAGTGCCTGGAATACCATGGCCATGCCAGGTTGAAGAACTCAAGAATGATAATACTCCTAATGACATCCATAACTTAATAGCCTTGCTTGCTGACCCTTATGCTTAGTTGGAAGAAGACCGTGCAGTTGTTGAAGAATGTTTGCAGTCAGCTGTTCGTTTCCTATCTGAAGGTGTAATGCATTTAATTACAAGAAAACGCCAACCACTGCAAGTTAGTTTATCAATATCTGTACACAACTTGACGGGCAGCAAGGAGCTTATCAATGTTCTCAAAAAATTGAGAATTGGCATTTCATATGATGATGTACTCGACGAGTTGTCAGCATTAGCATTACAGCAACACAACAATGGAGAACTTAATAATACTGGTTCAGATATCCTAATATGTCCACAACAAATAGCATCAGGTCAGCCGGGAACAGTAGTGATGGATAATGATGATTTTAAAGAAGACGGACTTACCGGTTCTGAGACTAGTCATTACACGAATGTCATAATGGCACAATCAAAATCTTTTCGTTGTGATGCACAGACGAATAGTACAACATTAATTATACCAACGCCTGAAGCCAGAATAGCTCTAGTTTGCCCTGTTGTTACCAAAAACTTGCAAAATGATGGCATACATAGCGACCCACAACCACATCAATTGAAACCTGCTGAAAACACTGTAACAGTACACAGACTGGTAGCTCACTCACTTCACCGTGTGATTCAAAAAGAAGGAACTGTGCCTTCATATACTGGTTACCATTGTCACCTTTCAAGTGATACGGACAAGTGGGAAACATATAATGTCAAATCTTATTCACAGCCACCAGGTAAGGAAGTTGTCAAAGATGTGTTGAATTGGTGCCAACGAGTTGCCAAACACAAAAAAAGCCTCTTATTCAACTTGTTCGTGACCAAGCAATATATAAATATATTGAAGAATGCCTATGCGAGGATGAGGATAGGTGGTCTCTCGTAAAGGGTGTGTTAGGTGGATTTCACACAGAATTGTCATACCTTAATGCTGTAGGAAAAAGATATTCTGGCAGTGGTATCGAAGAATTAGCTGTTGCTGCAGGTGTTGTAGCTGTAGGAAGTTTAAGTCAAGCATTATCTGGGAAACATTACAACAGGGCAATGCATCTGCACAAATTGATAGCAGAAGCTTTAATACATATGCTTACACAAAGTTACATTGAAAATCACCCAGATATACTTGAAGGCTTAGAACAGGTGGTGGATATTTCAACAGAAAAAGAATTTGTTGAATTTGTTGCATCACACTAATTTAATGAATTTGTGCAATTGATGTTCCAAAATATCTTTGACAGTAACTCAGATATGGCAAAATTTTGGCTATCTTATATTATTGATGTGGAAGTCTTGTTTCAGCACTACGACTGTCTACGGAGTGGAGTAAATTTTGATGAATACTTAAACAGTTGTCGTAGAATGCTTCCTCTACTAGCATCATATGGAAACATAAATTACCTTCCCTTCCTCTCTCTCAATTATTGGCGAATGTCCAACTTGACAGATAACGAGAAGAAACATATGGCTTCAATATACTCATTTTCATTGACTGTCAAGAGTTACAGCAAATTGCCTCCTGACCAGGTCATTGAAATGACTATGAACAAACAATCCAAGAACCGTAGAAGTGGTGGCTGGGTGGGATTTTCCAAGAATCTATCCATTATTGCTATTAACATTTTAAGCAGGCCTGCTGTGTTGTACTTGAGAGAGCAATTGCAAGAAGCCATAGATATGAAGAAGCCTATTTACAGCCACCCAGAATTGGGTCCATCGAGGATGAAGAAAGACTTGCGAGTGATTCACGAAGTGAAACTTGCTCTAGAGGAATGGGATGCGAACCCATGGGACCTAAGTCGGCCAACTCTACGCTCACTTTTCACTGGACAGCCAGCACCAGAAAATGTAGTGAAAAGTTTGGACACAGCTCATGATGAGGGAAATGCCATGGCAGAAGCAATATTGAACCGACTTTCTTCAGAAACTACATCACTCCACAACCCGATTACAAAGAGGAAAAGCCAAACATTTGCGACGAAGACTGTCTCCACTGCAAAGAGCAGGCAAAAACTGAGGACATTGGTAGATCATGCTGCAACAAAGCAAGTTGTCGATATGTTAACAAGTGGAGAAACTGCGACCATGACACTACTGGATATCATGCAGTATAGAATAACAACTGTGTGTTTATCATTGTTTACAGCTGATGGTATGTTCCATAAACCAGTTAAGTCAAAATTCATGACATTACTAGATCTGCACCCTGTGATGGCACCACCGCTTTACCATGCTATCGTAGATCTCGGAATGGCCTGGAACAAGATACCAGCTTGCAAGACTTGGAGTCTTTATGCCTACAACCTCTACAACTTCATACTAAGTTGCCATCCTGAAGCAGTAGCATTCCACATAGTCAATGATATTTACAACGAAGAAACATTGATTGACAGTACTAAATATCATGAGCAAAAATGTCGTATGATATCGTATGGGTTCGTGCCGAACATTTACCCCATTGCTGACAAGCAAATGCCTACAGGAAGTGCATGACATTTATTTCTCTCAAAGCCTGCAAATAAACTAAGATTTCAACACTTCCTTCTCAATGAGTGGCAATCCTATAAGCACAATACTAACTGGTATTACACGAAAGATCTTCTCTGATATGATCTCACATCCAACAAATGTGATCCCCGCTTTGAAGCACCACTGCCATGTGAAGCAGATATCAGGGCGTTCTTCCAAGCAGTACAATTAGATGATCCTCATCCAATTGTACTTGATTTCGAAGACACAGACATATGGGTTATTGCTTCATACATCAGTCATATAACCGAGCAGGATATGTACATGTATAAAAGGAAATCGGGAAGTTCTGCAGAATTCTACATCTGTCGCTCATTGTTCTCTAAAAAAGACAAAGCATGTGCTGCTCTTGGTCTCTACACATTTACAGGTTGTGACATGGTAGAAGGTTTCTTTGGCTGTGGCAAAGTGACAGCAATAAAACGCTTTCTCCAATCAAATAATCTGACATACCTACAGACAGTACTACAACTAGGAGTCGGCAAAGAACTATCCCATGAAATGATCATTCAACTGGAGTTGTTAACGATTAGGATTATCTACAATGACTCTGTGAGTCAACGATTGTGTGAAGCACGAGAACGAAAATAGAGGCAGTTACGACATTATGATTCTGCCAGGTTGCCTCCAGACGAGGACTCATTTAGACAACACTGTCTCCGAAGTAATTTGCAAGCTTATGAATACAAGAATGCGAGACTTCTAAAGCAGTTGCCCCCTACTAACTTCGGGTGGGAAAGGCACAAAGATGGATTGCGACCTGTCACACACACCATACCCGCACTTCCATTTGGAACCCAATTGCCTCAATCCAATGAAACCCTTTCAGAGGAGTGTGACAATAAATTAGAAGATGAAAAGGAGCAAGTCAGTGGAATTCTTTATGACTCATCATTGGAAACCAGCGATACAGATGAAGAGTATAGTGATTCAGTAGAAGACCAGTGAGATGATTTTCATATACAGTGAACATTAACTATGTGTGATGTTACATTCAAGACGTTTCCATATGTAAAAAAAAAAGTCCTGTTTAAAAATGCACAGGCTGTGGTGTATAAACCTGAAAAATTATATAGCATACACTAGTTTCTGTTTTTCAAAATGGCGGCCAAATGCTAACATTACCAAGGTGACTCCCATGCTAGATTTAATTCTCTAAATGTTAATAATGAAATTCAATCTAAATATAAAGGTCATGTTTAAAAATGCACAGGCTGTGGTGTGTTAACCTGAAAAATCATATTGCATACACTAGTTTTTTGTTTTTAAAAATGGCAGCCAAATGCCAAAATTACAAAGGTGACTCCCATGCTAAATTTCATCCTTGGTATTCCAAAAATGATTTCCAATCATAAAAAAGGTCCCCTAAAAAAACGCACGGACCTTTGTATATCTACCGCACTATTAAGTACGACATCCTGTTTTTCAAAAGAATATAACGTTGAACTTAGACAGTTACCATACAGTCACATGGCAGTAAAAAGTAGTAAGTTAAAAAAAAATTCTTCATCAAAGCTGTAGAATGGTGCAATAATACTATAAATTGACTAAAACATTGCAGTTGCATTTAAAAAATGGTTATGGACATAAAACCATACCTGGTTTGGCGTATATCGATAGAAGGTTTTCAATCAAAATTCTCCATTGCAAGAATCATTCAAAGAACGAATGCAATTGCAGCCATACAAAAATACATTACTATGAGTCCTTATAATGTAATAAATTAATAAAATATTGGGTCAACTCACTGGATCATCTAACAATATTTTAATAGCTTCCATTCAATGAGCAGAAAACAGAATTTATACCCTAATATATTAACTGTATGGCAAGTGCGTTTATTCGACGATTGAGGTCAATGATGGTGTGCTATAAAAGTGAAGACAGTGTCGTGGTTATTTTCCATGTGTTTATAACAAATTAAAAACACTCTGAAAACATATTTGCTAATTTATTGTATATCCTGACTGAATTTGTGCCAATAGGTGTACCTATCCCCAATAAATATTATTTTGTTCCTATAATTTCGATGGCATTTTATTTCTTAACATTGAAGTCTAGATTTGCATTACTTCTAGAATGTATAGGCTATATGTTTGGTTTCAGAATACGAAAAACATAGCACTTTACTTTCGTATTAAATGGCACAGTTCGGAAGTATTCTGAAACCAAACATAGAATAAAATTATTTTAATTTTTTAAAAAAAGCTTACTTAAGTTCTTTCTAAAATTCTTGACTGTGAACACATTTCAAACTTATATTTGTATTTATATGATTATCTGAGTTAAATTATTAATAAAAGTTCTTTTAAAATGGTTATGAATTTAAATATTTCAGACTACTGCAAACCGTTTTTACATATTTTTTTTACTCTTATAAAAATGTAATTTTAAACAACATAATTTAACTATGAACGGTTTATTTAACCGTATGCAACTCATAACAAGATAATATTAAAATTACATTAATTTATTTTAAAACACAAAAAATATCCAATCACTATTGGTATATTTTATATAAATGTTTGTAAAAGTAAATATGGCTTAACCGCAGTGCGTTTTCTCAGTTGAAATTTTTTTGATACTATTTACATTGTGTAATAGCACTACTTTGACTTATCAGTACTTATCAGTGCCTAATCTGTAACAAAATATTTATCAGCAATAATTTTTATTGTATGCTGAATTTTGGTTCGCATATTTACTGGGAAATTTAAATAGTTCATAACTTAAGAATACGTGTAAGATAAAAGATTTAAAACTTTATAAATATTTATTTTAAAATGCTTGTGTACTTATGGGAATGATACACTTACTATTTCTATGATAGTCTATGCTCGAATGGAAACGTACGATTACAATATATAGTAAATACCATAAAAATGAGGCATACTAAACCAAACATTTGAATATTTCGCTTTTTTCTTACAGTTAATATTAGAAAGAAAATAAAAAGTTATTCTGTTATGTATTTTATTTTGTGCACGCTTAAAACGTGTATTCAAATTAACTACTTATCACCAGACAATTAATTTATTATTAAAAATAAAAATTGAAGTTTACATATAAGTACGTAGTGCTAACTTGTAAAAGTAAGTACTTACTCGTGTTCTTGGACGTGGTTCAAAATTTCCTCTTGGAATAGCTAAAAGCCATTTCTATTTATTTATTTTCAATTTATATTTCTTCTTGAGGAAATTTAAACATTAGCGCTGTTGGCCCGTTGGCATAATATTTTCTGCAGTTACGAACACAGCACTTGTACACCATTTAAAATATATTATATCATTGTAATGCGCACTTTAAACCACAAACACTACACACGAACTGCCGACTTCCACTGAAACCACAGTGTAACAGAGAGCGTCCAGGACAGAACAAACTGACCCTCGCTAATTCAGGTGGAATGGCTAGCGGTCTGGCCAGGGGCGCAGGCCTTGTAATGCAGTTGGTGTTGGTTAAACCCGCAGACATCGAGGTCACTACGGCCGGCTGAGTGCTGAAGCGATGAGATGGTGTAGCGCCGCAACGGATTAGCGTGGAGGGCGGAGGGGAGGGGAAACACGAGTGCACGAGATTACAGCTCTTCTCGGCTGGGAAAGTGACGCAAACAAACCGTATAATGCGTGATCAGAAGGGTCCCACCTATTCCGGGGTCTGATTGTGTTAGTGAGGCAGGATGATAAGTGCGACGCTCGCTGATGCTTCTAGCGCGGTGTCGCCTCTAAGCGCAATGCTGTGGACTGGCGCTCAGTCTTCTCGTCGTGCATGGGGCGATTATGAAATTTGAGTAGCAACCATAACTTTAGGTGGCTGAGAAAGGAAAATAAAGGTATAATGGAAGTCCTTTGATCGCTTTCATTAAACCTCTACCGATTTTTATGCCTAAAAAAATATTCTAAAAACACGCCTTTTAGCCATTTTTGCTCTTCTTAAAATACGTTTTGTAGACGTTAATATAAGTACTCACATCCCTCAGTGAATTCTTAAATGGTTTTTTAATAACTCTCACTTTGATACCTTGAGCAGTTTTTAACACACGTCATATGTGTGCCAGCCCTCAACATGTTTCAAGTTTTAAATACAAATTCATAATTTTTACTGTCATAACATTTCGCAACAACACCTAAGCTGCAACAATTCTGTGATGAAAAATTAAAATGGATAGACAAAAAAATACAATAATATCTCAATATTAAAGTAAAACAACATAATAGGAAAGACAGATATTTCAATGTTATTGTTAAAATTCGGGAAAAGGATTCAGGATGTGGTGCGCCATCTTGGATTGTGACGTAACAGTGGCCATCTTGGATGACCTTTACCTTGACCCTAGCCATCTTGAATTCCGTCAACTTGGATTCTAGAACTTTCCACCATTTTGTATTACTTATGATATAAACGCTGCCATTTTTTTCCTAGAAATTTCCGCCATTTAATTTATGCCGTATTGGATTCTTGAACTCCTGCCATTTTAGATTCCTACATTTTGAATTATGAACCACGTTCATTATGAACCAAAAATCTGGGGGAAAATATAAAAATTGGTTTAACTAAATTTCAGTAAAATTTAAATAAATACGCGTTACGTCATGGACCTTGGAGTCCTCTGTTTGAACTCAGTGAGGACACAAATGGTGGCTAGATTCTGGAGAGAACCAATTCCTAATTTAGTCTTGGCCTTTATGACCTTCGATACACCCCACACTGCGATTTTTTCTCTGAGTCCTGTGTCTGGCCAGCCGCTTATATCTTTGGCTTCCTGAGCCAGTAGGTATCTCGTCAGCACGATATACCAGATTATTGCCGAGGGAATAGGTGATATCGTGCTGATTGGGACTTCTTGTCAAGAAAATAAATGCCCAACATCAACACGAGACAGTCGTTTGGCTAATTTTGTTCCTGGATCACAGAATCTTTATCCGGGAATGTGTAGCTCAATAGCAGATTATTTATCAGCAAGTGTACGAATACAGCACCAAAGATTAAAAACAAATGACCTTCTCGCTAATCTCACCAGCGAACTGGCAATACCTATATGGTGAAGGTTTAAAAATTTCTAGAAAATGATCAATATTTGACTGTGTATAATAGGACGACACAAACGAATTACTTGATCGTCAGAGACTGCAGCTGGCTTCTCATACCAACAAAATAGTCATCATACTCGAAGAACTTAAAGGAAGATGGCTACATACTCTGAATCTAACCAAAATCGCATGTGAACTTTACGTTCCTGCAAGATGGAAATACCTTCGTCATAGAGTAGTAGTGCGTAAAATTGATGATTTATTCTAGGCGGACCTTGTTACAAGTACCTTTTCCCCCTGCCCCCACTCTTCAGCAACTTTACCCTTATAAGACTGTCGAAAACCTCCTCAACCCTCCTTCCCAGATCTCCCGCTGATTTAACAACTCATCCTCGCCTGTCTTGCTGCCCACTGGGTTTATTTTCCTTCCTCCCTCCCTTCACGTACGAATATCACCGAAAAGGCAGAGCAGAAAAAATTTCCCTACAATGAATCGTATTAAAAATTTGCCTGCTTATACGTACTTGTAGAACTGTAGAATTTATGCAACAAAAATGTTGGCATGTTGTGTTATGTTATGTTATGTTTTGAACCTGAAATTTGTAATTTTATGTAAAAATGCTAAATTCAGGCCCAATTTTATAAAATAAATATTTTTAGTCTGAAATAACTTTTGCATCGACCAAGGATTCAACAAGTTTATGTATCGTTCGAATTAAATTTTATATTAATGGCTAACTTATTAAAATAATTTTTTGTATTTTTTTTTCCCGAATTTTTAGGTAAATAATTTCAAATTTTCAACATGGTAGCCAAAATTGCCAACAAGATGGTAGATCCTAAGACTTTTAACGATTTAGTGATTGACACTACTGAACTCTAGCAGGTAAAAATTAAACCAATATGGTGGCAGAAAACTCTAGCATACGAAAACAAGATAGTGAATCCAAGATGGCCGCCATTCCTTAGCATTTGTGGTGTGGTTCTCTCTTCCATTATGGGGACAGGATCCGTCACAATTGTTGTCCTCACTGGGTTGGATCCTAGAACTCAAAATTTCACGACTAAACTGCGATTTTTTAATTAAAATTTTGTTAAAAAGGTATTTTAATAATTTTGTATCGATTCTTTTCTTTTTTTAATACTTATAATGAGTTTTCAATATGGAGAGTGTTACCTAATAAATCAAAATAATTAAATTTAAGATGGTGAGTAGTTAATATCCCAGTTTGTGAAATCCAAAATGGCGGAATCAAAAACGGAGGAAAGTTATAGAAAACATAATGGTGGTTTTGACATTATTATCTAAAATAGCGGAAAGTTCTAGAATTCAGTATGGCGGAACCCGATTTGGCGGAATTAAAACTGGCAGCTGGGGTCAATAATATCCAATATGGCCACCGTCACGTCACAATCCAAGATGGTGGTTGGAACCATGGTACTACTTTCTGAATATTGTTCCCGATCCGACATATATAACGTCATCCGTGCTTCTTTAAAGCTTTTGGACATAAAAAACGTTTCGGAAAATTATTGCGCTTTGGAATAAAAACTTGGTGAAAATCTAATTGGAAAAATTCTTTGAAACGAATTTAAAAAAAAAGCGTTTTCTTATATAATTTATATCTAAGCAACAATCTTTTAGGCTGGTAAAATTCACGGCCTCAGTGACTTCAGAGTAGACTTCACCATCGCCTTCACACTCGGGAAAATGTCACCTGCACTTAGGGGAGGACGGGGCAAGTTGGCGATGTTAAGAGTTCACCATTTTTTATAATTTTAATTTTGGAAATACGATTTCCTTCTTTCCAGACACTATTAGAATAGTCTTTTGTCGTGGTGTAACTACATGAAAAAAATCTATATTTCTATATTATCTCAAAAATTCTGCCCTTTTAAAAATATAATGCAAATGTGCCATGATGACTTTGACTACGGGGTAAGATGACATTTTTGACACAAGTTTAAACATATTTATTCTTAGAATGCAAACTACTGTAAACTAACTAATTTAACATTGTTACATGCGTTTTTACATATAAGGCATGTTATTAAAGGCTTGGTTTGTTGAAAAAAACAATTAATAGTTAACTTACATAACTAATTCAGAGTTGGTGTTTTATAAACAATAATCGCACACAAATTTTCCTCCTTCAAAGTTCGAACAGTCCTCGTGCCACCATGTGTGGCATTTGCAACACTCGATCCAGTCTTCTGATGGAGGATTGACATAAATCTCATCACACACTGGACACTGCACTTCGGATATTTGAGCTGAAGTCATGCCTGTCGAAAGTTGGAGCTTCTTGGATTTTTCTCGAGAATCGAGCTTCAGTTTCTTAGTAACAGTTCCTTTTTTGGCTTCTCTAGACTCTTGTCTTTGTTGCTTCAAACGTTCTTGTTCTATCCTCTGAGCTCTCCTCTGAACCAGAATCGCTTTCATGGGTGAGCTTGTGATGACACTTGCATTTTGCTTATGAGATTATAAAGCTCAGAAAATCAAACAAAAGTTATAAAAGAGTTGTATGTGGATACCACAAAAACCGTATAAAGCACTTGGGGCAAGATGACGAGTCGTCATCTTGCCCCAGTCAACTTGCCCCGATCAGCAATGTTATTAGTATTGGATTTTTTCGCTAGGAAAAAAAATAAAAGGTTAACAATATATAGTGGTTAAGAAAAGTATATAGTCTAATGTAATAATGTGTGGCATTGAATATCCAAATATCTTACCTGTTTGTCCATGAGATATTACTTCGAAGTTCTTGAAAATTACAATACGTCAGACCAAATGTACGAACATCATCTAACAAACAACTAAATGGTGGCAGCGGCTTCACTGTGCGATTCTTTAGTGCCCACCAGTGTGGAGCGCTAGTAGTGTCTGTTAGGTGGTGCTATCTAGTGCCATGACGTGGAAATAAGTCATTCGTCATCTTGCCCCGCTCGTCAACTTGCCCCGTCCTCCCCTACCTACTAGATGTTTGTTTTAAGGATGTGTTAAGTACGCCGCCCATAATATACTGCTGCCGCAGAATTATCCCGAAAGTGAAATTAGAATGATTTTCAGGTTATCGTGAAATGAAACCGCCAATTTTGTTTTCTGTCTCTACAGTCATGACATGTGTGACACAGTGTGCGGCGGGCTGCGGTAAGTTTCTCGAGCAGCGTGCGACCAGCCGCGAGGCTTCCGCATACATTATCAAGGTTCGCGTTCTTTCGGTCCACTTATCAACCAGACTCCTCCTCCCACCTCCTCATTTCCAATCTCTATAGCGTACGGTGAGACAAGTGGCAAAGGAAAAGATCTGTGCGCGAATTTGTCACCGATAAAAATTACTGCTCCCGTGTTTCCGCTCAAACATACTATGGCTGCAGCACGTGTTTTATGGGGGGGGGGGGGAAAGAGGAAAATATATTTTTTTTTTTTCGTTGTCTCGTTTTTAACATTAAGGCGCCCGCCTAGACAGGGGTGTACCTGTGAACTAGCGTGCAGTTTTCTCGTCGTGCGTAGGGCAAATTTGAAATCTGAGTGTCAACTGTAACATTGTAAGGCGGAGAAATTAAGATAAATGCAAAGTTTAATAATGCAAGTCCCTGGGTGATTTCAAGAATCTTTACCAGGCTAATAATGCCTGAAAATAACTCTGATAACACGCGTTTTAGCCCTTTTTCATCTCTTCTAAAAATACAGATTAAAAACCAAAACATAATTACTCATTCGCCCTCAGCGAATTCGTAAATGCTCCTCGCCAACAGACTCCACGCGGATATCTTGAGCAGTTTTCTAATCGCGCGGTGTTTCCTGAAGCTCTGCGTGCCGCTTGTGTGGCCTCTCCCGCGCAAGTGTCGAAATCACGTCGCAGTTTGTGTGGCGCAGTGCACACGAAATCCTTAAATATGCGATAGACAAGCGTATTTTTAGAGGTACGAAAATTTCGGGGATTCATTTAGTCGTAAGCTAGAGTGCAATTATTCGTACTCCTGCACTGTGTTCATGATTGGAGCGCAGTTATTTGGACACGCCCCTCTACGACTGTGAGCCAACGATGCCCAGCTAGGAGAGAAGTAAGCGAATCAGCTAGTGCCGATTAAAGAGAACAAAATGTTTATCGCTTAGGAATCAGTAGACCTGCAAAATTCGCGGTTTCGATGGCCTTCAGGATAGACTGCACATACCACTGTACACTCGGGCCAATAACGCAAGTTCATTGGCTGCCGACTTGTAAGTCGTCTCTGCTGGTTTATCTGTGATTCGATCCTTCTTTGGTTGAGGGTTTATAACTAGTTTGAGATTCGTCCAGATGAACAATAAGCCAATAGCAAAATTATCTAAGAGGTATATGTGTTTAAATTCTAGCCTATCACCGAATGAATCCGCGAATTTTTCAGGTTTCTAGGAATCAGTTAATGGGAAAGCAAACTTTGGTGGAGAAAACATAAGGAATTGAATTTTAGTCTAACGCCAAAATATTTCATGGTATTTCCGGGCCTCTACTTATTTGTAGAACCGTGTAGTTTTCGTGAAATGATTTCCAGATCAGCTGTGCAGTAAAGAACTGTAGCTTTGTCTGTGTTTCGTGGTTGGCTGGGTTTATTTCAGGTACATGTCTACAGTCAGCACACCAGTCATTTCAATCCAGTGTGGAAGCAAACGCGTCCTGAATAAAGTTTAGTAAATATCAGTTTAAACACAGTTTGAATAGTAAAATGAAAAAAAAGAGCTATCGAGAACGATTTACAGAAATATACCTTAAATAATAGCAACCGTATAAATAATAACAATAATCAAACAACGTTAATATCCTAGAAGAAACAAAAAGAAATTCCGCAATTTTCCTAACCTGTTTCACGGCGAAAGTTAGTAAGTATACTTATTGTGAGAAGAAAGGCATCAACAATCATAATTTAACCGCGCCATTTATAAGTCCTCCTGCAGCAGGAATTCACTTTACTTTATGCACACATTTTAACTCAATGGTTAAATACTACTTAGCAATGATACTGCTTTCACTGAACTTGAAATGCTTGATAAAATCCCATCGTAAATATTATAACCAAATATTAATTCAAATAAACCTCTCATTTCCGCTGTGAATACGTAATCACAGCCGTCATGAAATGAGATATTATTATTGTTACGAAGCCAAATAAAAAAGTTCCATTCTTCGTGCCCTGTTTGGTGGTCACATGTTTGGCGTCACACAATTTCCCATGGCTTTGTGAATGGCTAATCTGCTGGCTCGAAATTCAGTTGCGTCACAGGGTATTATTTTAATCAATGAAATACACGTTTTTTTGTTGGTAAGGTAAAGTTTACAATATCATACTAAAGCTGTAAGTACTTAGTATATTTGGGAGCAGTGTTAATTGCGTAAGTGGTTACACTGTAATTTGTTTACAAATTTAACATAAATATTAATGTAAAATTACAGATATTTGTAAAATTTGTTCTTTTACATGAAAACAACTCATCATTACAAAATAATGTTCGCAGTAATACTGGGTTCGGATTATTACCCGTGCATTTATGCTTTTTGTTGTCTCAGTACCTCCAGTAGTTAAAGTTATTAGTAAACCGTTCCCTGAATAGTTTCCCAATATAAACTGCACACATTACAAGCATGATACAAATAAATCAATTAAAATTTTTTAACATTCAATTATACTTTCAATGGTTTAACAAAAGTATGGTTGAATGGAAAACTAATTAAAATATAAAATAATGTGCCAATTTTCGTAAAATTAACACTCAATATAATATCGAAACATGTAATCCATATATGTAAAAATAACCATAGCTTGTGGGATTACAAACTATTTCTTGGCAACTGGTTTCCAAAGGAAGCTTGTGTAAAATCACACAAATTTTTTTCTGTGTAGAAGTTTCAATAAAATATAAATTTTATTTAGAAGTATATTTCAATTAATTAATTTTTAATGGGTTTGTAACTGTTCAAACTCTAATTCCGACTAAATAAATAGACGATAGATAACATATTTTCTTGATTTCACAATACGCAGATTATATTCTTTAGACTGAAAACCATTGAATATATTCTTGAAACAGGGTTGTAAGGGTTGTAAAAAAAGAAGGTTGCATTTCACATCTAACAGCTGTGAAAATCCAAGTATGTGAATCCAAATACCTAAGTATATGTGTAAACTAAAAGCTAACAACCTTGCCTTTGCTCAAGGATGGATTCATAATTCTTCAATCGATCAGATAACTTATCCTGCGTTCAGTGTACTGGAATTCACCTATGCCCAGTTCGAAATCCAGTTAATTTAATTTCCTGTTCTCGTGGGTAATCTTAGCCACACTCCTTCTCTGTGACCGAGCAAGCTAATCCGGCTGATAGGACTCCCACATAATCAGGAAATTACCGTACAAATGGACCGATTAATTAAGACCGTGTGTTGGGCTGGCTTCCATTGCGCCCACCGCCACGAAGTTAGGATTAAATTATAACATATAAGAATAAAAGATTTGATTATAACTAAACGTAACCCACTCCTTCCTCCTCTACACACAATTTTCTTACTACATGGGAAAGAAAGCAGTTTCGTGACTATCACAAGATATTATATAAATATTGACTTAGCCAAATATTTGATGGTTGCAAACAAAATAATTTTATAGTGACTAAGATAAATTTAATAGCAACCGCAATATATTGCGATCACGAATAAAATAATTTGTGGTATAACCAATAATAAACAATTTTTTCCCCTTCAGTTTACTTCCGCTCTAAAAGGTAGACGTTTGTAAGCAACGATAAAAAAAATAAACGTAACTAATCCAAGTAATAGGTGGACGCAGATATATACAAAAAAATTTTCTTAAATTTTGGATCTTGGTTAGAAAATATTTTGAATACTTAAAAATTACTTTTAAAAAAGATTTGGTATGGAAGATGATGATGTAACATCTAGCGGCTGTGAATTATTGAAATTTTTTTCCGCAAGGATATGAGATAATGGGCTGTAGAATATGAAAATAAAGTTTTAGTAGGCCTATTTGGTTGCTGTTTGCCTAATCGCGTTTGCTTAAGGTTAGTGTTTGTGGATCGCATGCATAGAAAGGCTGATCACACACTGTTAGAGGGGTTCTTCGTAATTTCATTTCTGATAACGGAATGTTCCCTGCAAAAATATCGTAAGATAACAAATTCAAAGGTTTAGCAATTTTACATTTTCGTATAATTTTGAAAAAAAACTTGTACAGTTGGTGTAATTTTACACAAATTTTTCTAAAAAAAATCAAATACTGCTACGGGCTTCGGTAAAAATACACGAATGTAAACCTGTTATCACAAGAACTTACGTGTTAAATTACACATTTGGATGTATGGATGAAACTAATCTTAAAAGTGTTAACTGAATGAGTGACCCTTTTTTGTCAGTACATTATACTCTGTGCACACAAATACGTCATTGTAAAAATGGAAAATATTTGCTAGAGTAAATTTTGAACAACCAATGAATTGAAAAAAAAAAACACTATTTTTCGATTTATTATAACGAAACCGCATTTAATTAACGTTAGGTTACGAAAGTGTTGGTCCCGTTACACAACAGTTTATTAATTAGCGTGCTCGATGGTCGAGGGGTTAAGACTATAATAACAATCATAAAGTTGTAGGATCAATACTCCGCTAAGTCACTCAGATTGTCAGAAGTGTTTACGTGAACAATCAAAGTAAAGTACCTAATTAAATTTAGCTCATTGTTCACTAACAGCTATAAGCTACTGTAAATAAACGATTTAAAAAAAGTTAAAATTATCATGTTCATTGTTATTGTAAATTTACTTAAGGATGCAGTAAACTGAACTCTCAGTTATAGTAAATATACACATGAATGCGCGTGTGTATTTAAACTTCACAATAATATACCTATATATATCAGAAACTTTATGACATATTAAAAAAAAACATAGAAATGATACTTTTTATCTCGTAATACTATTTTTACTTGAGCACAAAAGTAAAAATACACCAGCATAATGTAGGTGTAAACTTACACAATCATCATATTGTGAAAAATTACAATATTTCAGTGTTCGTAGAAAACTATGCTGTATTCCGATTTCCAAGTTATTTGTCCCGCTGCAAACTGGGTAAACGGACACGCGTAATAAATATTAAAAGAGTTTTTGCCGTTGAAACAACTATTTTTTTAATTTTTTTTTATGTGCGTTCATGTTCAAAGTAACTAAACTATGTATCCGTAAGTTAAATAAGATAACGAAGATCCGTGAATAATAATTATTATTGACTAGCGTACTTCGTAACATGGAGGATGTTTTACAATTTGCGGAAAATCTGTGCGTTACCTCGTCGGCAGTATAATCCGGGTCGCCGTGTTAAGTAGCAGACGCATATGGGGACATGGGGCCTTATCCCCCTCCCCCAAGTACGGAACAAATTAGCAACATATCGGTAAAGGCATTGGCTGCTCTGTGACTACACACTTACTTACACCATGCGGATGAACTGCGCGTCGTGGCTGTTCCGAAACTAGCAGAAGCACATGAAATGCACCGACTTCAAGAAAAATTGTAGGAAATAGATAAAAATTAACTTAACGTATCTGGGTTGGGTTCAGTTCAATTCGGTTAGGTTAGGTTATTACCAGCTTGTTAAACGAAATTATAGTTAAGTATTAAAAAGGGGAAAAAATATTACAGTTTTTCCTAATATTAATAATTTTCGTATATTTATTAATAATTTTCGTATATTTATCACGTTCGGCATAGTTTTAAAGGATTCTACGTTAAATTTCGTGTCGGGGTTTCGTGTTGTAGTAAGTTTATTTGCAACATGAGAACACATGAATTTGTTCGTTACCGAGGTTCGAAGTTAACACATCACTGGCGAATGCTGAAATACTAGCTCACATTTTTTTTTTTTTTTTTTTAACCACCCCACCCTCTCGAGAAAAATTTCCGGTGTCCGTCACTGGCCTCGTGCGGTCGGTCTAGACTCTCTCTCTCTCTCTCTCTCTCTCTCTCTCTCTCTCCCTCGCCAGCGTGCATAACCGCTCGACCGCGCGCGCTTTCCCCAAACTACTGCGCCGGGGCGGCAGGGCAGGGAAGGCGGGTGCACTAATTAAGGAGTCCGTGCCGTTAGTCTGGCGCGCGAGTGACCCGCCAGCCAGCGAACACCCCCCAGAAAGTCTCAACGCATGCATTACACCAACTGAAACTACCAAGCATCGAGGTCGAAGGGCGCCCTCAACAAATCCCCCCCCCCCCCAACTGAAAACTAACCGTTGGATGGTTATACGTAGGAGCAGGAAATTTTCGCGAAAAAATCTGAACGTCTACTATACTGCAACAAGGAATACCCACACCAGCGGTTTCTTCCTTGTGATTGGCGGTCGTCTGCAAGAGAAGTCGTTGCCTTGTTTGCACGAGCCACTAAGGACGAGTTTGCTTCCACACTGAATTAGTGTGATTGGTTGTTGTAACAATCGACATGCACCTCAAAGTAACTCACCCATTCACGAAACACAGACGATGCTACTGTGTTTTAACTTCCAGCTAATCTCGGGATCTTTTCGCGAAATTTTCATGGCCCTAGTTATACGGGATGGTTCACGGGGGAGCTACCGCCACTCACATGAGCTGTTTCTTATTTCATTTCTCGCGTAAATATTTCGAGACTTGCCATGTGTTGAAACTTCAGTTCGTCGGCAAACCACTCACAGCAATGTCGAGCGGAAGCAAACACGTCCCCCAGTGGCCCGGCCAAACGGAGCAGTGAAGACCGCCAGTAACATGGAAGACACCACTGGCGAGGACATAACACATTGCGGTCTAGTGAGCTTTCAGAGTTTTCCGCGAAAAATACCTGCCACTAAATATATGCCATATTAAGGTGGGTCCTATTCTCATTATCTATTACTTACAGAGTAATTCGAAACATTAGAAAAAAGTCAATAACAAATATAAGTTTGCTTAAACTCTTATTATTTTATTGAAACAATAAATTACCATTGATATTAAGAACTTAGTTATTTTAATATCCACTTCTGATAATTTTGTAATTGGAATCGTAAAAGACAATCTATAAATGAAGTAACAATACAATGTAGTGATAAGATGAAGTGTTTTGTTTGTTTTGTTTTATGTGTCCCTAAAATACTAGGAAACCGAGCAAAAAGCATGGAATCACCATAGCTTCACACGTCATTTATCAGTGTAGGGCCTAACTACAATTTTTTTAAACATTATTATTACATTTGACAGTCACAAACCACAAAAGAAAACCTAAATTGGCGTTG
This sequence comes from Bacillus rossius redtenbacheri, assembly GCF_032445375.1. Taxonomy (NCBI): domain Eukaryota; kingdom Metazoa; phylum Arthropoda; class Insecta; order Phasmatodea; family Bacillidae; genus Bacillus; species Bacillus rossius. The sequence goes on from NC_086336.1 coordinate 33,620,087, forward strand.
GCTTGCGTTTTGTAAGTAGAAAAATAAAATATATTCACTTTGGAAACAATTGCAACTGTGACGTCGTAACCCAATATGGCGGCCATAGTATCCTAACGGTCAAGGTGTGGCTTAGAACGGCTAGTCGCTAAGGAATTTAAGACGTTTTTAGGAATTTCGAAGCCGATGACATTTTTTAAGGGCTAAAACGGGAAATTTTTCCTAAGAACAGGTATTTTTCCCGAGAAAATGGAAAATGTTTAGGAATTTGGAGTCATTTTGAGTCAGAAATGGCCGCCGTGACGTCAGAGCAATCGGTTATTGACCCCATCTACAATCCACAACCTAGAAGCCTGCGCCACTACATTAACAATTTTGTGCATTATGATAGAGAGAATGAAATGGAGTACAAAACATGGTTTTACTGGCTAATATGTAATAAGGTTTAATTTTTTCAGAAAAAAATATTTCATTTTACTTAGCCTTTTAAATTCCTCAGAATTGTTATGACTTTTATAGGCCTGAATAATATTAAATACGTTTTTCTGAAAGAAAATTAAAACATACCACACAGTAACCAAAGTTTTCAGTTATTTATTCCATTTGGTTCTCCTTATCCATACTGCACAAAAATGTTAAAAATTCAACAACAAAATATAGTATTAATATATATATTTTTTTAAGTTTGGCCACTCAAAATGTCTACAAGTTTAATCGTGCTAAACGTAAATATAAAATAATGAACTATTGTACTCGTTTATAAATGTTTTATTTCGTGGTTTTGTTTTTAACGTGTATTTTATGGACAGTGAAAAGGTCTTAAACGTGTGTTTTCGCGGACTTTTTTTAGATTAAAAAAAATTTCTAAACACGATATTGTTACAGGTATATTCCACCATCAAAAGACAGGATCGCCACTTAAAGTTCCACAGAGGCATGTTACCGACAAGAAGACTGCGCGTCAGTTCTGTGCCTGGCGCGTAGAGGCGAAGAGGCGTGTGTTGCGCCAGCCAGTGTCGCCCTTAGTGCCCCTGCGCTTTCAGAGCTCGAGCTCCCGACCAGGCAGGCACCCAGATAGCATGTGTTGCTTCCGTGTAACCCGCAGGCCTGGAACAGTAGTTGTGTGGTCGTTGATAAGCTTCAAGACATTGTACACATGCTAGAGGAAAAATAAACTGTCAGGCATCACACACGGTGGTATCAATTAGACGGCTTTTTTATGTAAAAGCAACCCATGTATGAAACTGAGGAAACAGGTGGTAAATTTACGGTTGATGTGTTAAATATAGCTAGATGGTGATTGGTTCAGTGCATTGCAGACGTCATCACAGGGTACAAGTAGTTTGATTACATTTATAGAAACAAACTTTGTAGGTGTTATTGCTGTAGGTAACTAAAAATATATATATTTTATAAAATGTCACTTGGTTCCTTTTATACAAAAGCCGATAAATTGATGTTCATGCTGCGCTGTTTGCTTCCAGCTTGTTACAGTAAAACAATCGTTTATTTATTTGAAAAATCTAATCGTTGTTTTAGTGGCATCCCACGTTAAACACACAAAAAAGGAAATTGAATAACGTCACCTGCACGGCTGCTAAACGACCTCAATAGAACTCGTTTGATGTAGGTTATTAATACTGTTCGATTCGTGGCAGCCGTTCATTTGGTTTACGGTGGGTCGTGGGGGGAACACGAAATTAATCATACACCCAGGGGATTGAATATTCCCGCGGGAAGGGAGAGGGGAAGGGGAAGGGGAGGGGGAAAGGGGGTGGTGTTCCCTCTTGTCACCGTCATTCATCGCCGAACAATATGTGAAGCTAGCGATTGGTGTGATATTGCGCGTGGATTTCGGGTGTTTGGTTTTTTGAGGGGGGGGGGGGGAGGGGGTGAGTAAATGCTCGAATCTAGGAGGGCGAAGGGACAGAGATATCTGGCGTGATAGTGCTTATCGCGTGTCAAGGACCAGGGGGTTTTGCGGGGATTTGGGGTCCAGAGAGAGAGAGAGATGATAGTGCCGTTGCCATGACAACCCGGGCAGGAATAAGGGAACTCCCAAACATACGGGGCGAAGCGTTGCGCATACGACCAACCGCATGGAAGCCACACACAACGAGCTGCCTTAGTTCGTGGAAACTCCCTTAACCCCGAGATAACATCGCACGAACATTCTTAAGTGCGTCTAAAATGCATGCATAGATGGTTTTTTTATCAATGAAACTTGTCCGCCAACGATCATCGGTTCCAAGAGTAAATGGTTCACAGCGTAACGTAATATATGTTGCTCAGAAACTCTCCTGAAATAAAGTGCGAGATGAGTCCTTGTGGAAATAGAGATGGAGTTTATGCAAGCCATTTACAGACCAGCTCAATATCTAAGGAGGATATTAGTCCTTGGAAATCAGTATTAGTAATTGTATGTGTGCCAGGGGCATTTATTTATTCTACGAAGTGGTAACCTTATCAAACTGAGGGGAAAAAACAGCTTTGTTTCCGCTACAAATATTTTTTTTTTCAATGTATGTACTGACAGAAAAAGTTTTTTAGTTTAAACAAACCATATATTAGTGAACCCAAGATGTTGCTTTCACTTATAGTCCACTTAGTGGATAAAAATGTTTTTGTCTATAAAAAATATTTGGCGTGGTGAATATTATGCGAAATAATAATTTTCCGTATAATAAACATAATAATGGGGGTTTAAATTTTTTTATTGCATGCACAATTTCTGCCTTCCGATGTTATATGTAATTGACACCGTTTCTTAGAAATTTTGATCAAATAAACCAAAACACTCCCTTGTTATAACTTCTTAGGACGCAATGATTCGACATAGACCTACGACGCTTGCTAAAGTTTCAGCGGTATGGAATGGGAAACAGGAAACTAGAACACACTCACAAACACACACACACCTACACTAGCTGCAGTATCCTGCGTTTCCCAGGCAGAACACAGGGTGATATACTGTTCGCGAGTTGAAGCAAAATGGATAGCGTTATATGAAAGTGTAGTGGAAATAGAGAACTGACACACAATTGCTGTTTGTATGTCTATGACCTATGATTTTTTGTTTACCCATGGCAATCGGTTGAACGGTTTAGAAGTTGATGTGCTGCAGCGTCATCTAGTGTTGAGTTACAAAAAAAATAATGAATAGCATAAACACCTAATACATTAAAAAAAACACTTCCATGCGCCAACTTTTATGGCGATCGGTCAAACAGTGCCGGAGTTTATCGACGTCATACATACCAACATCCAATTTTATATAGATATTGAGAGAAGGAGACAGGACGGATAAAATGTTTGATTATCGGCATGGTGTAATAATAGTCATATATCTATACTAATACTAGCTGCCCGACCCGGCTTCGCACGGTTGTATTTATGGGGGGGAAAATGAGACCAAATCTCCTATTTACAGTTATAATAAATGAAATAAAATGAAAATTAATTAATTTTGACAAAAACTTAATACAATGCTTTGTAATGTACCGAAGAAAAAACGAATAGCGCCGATGGTTTCCCGACTCTCAAGCACGCAACGTTGTCATGGAAACGAAGTACCCACTGTTTCCCGGGCTTAAACACCAATCAACATTGATAATCAGTTTATTATTAATTATAAATTATTAAGACTATTAATCGAAATAAAAACTACCCTATCTCTCAAGTTGGAAACAATTACACATAAATGCCAATTTTCATCGAAATCGGTTGACTTGGTAAAGAGTTCACTGGACCTTTTTAGAAATCAGATGTAGTTAGTAATTGTCTTCTTAATTTGAATAATTTATAACACTTTCAAATCCCGACCGACTTTGTTCTACCAGTGTATAGTTATTTACCTGTATATATCTAAAAATTGGTGGTCTGTATTTAATGAGTGATGAGGACTACACTAACAATGAAATAGTCGTTGCCATGGAGACGAATGAAGCATCAACAATGCTACAGCCGTTGCCGTGGTGATTTTCTGCCAACTCATACATACATCACATTAGAAAACTCTAAAATTATCAGATTAAGACCATTAATCGAAATAAAAACTATCCTATCTCTCAAGTTGGAAAAAATTACACATAAATGCCAATTTTCATCGAAATCGGTTAAGTGGTTTAGGAGTCCATTGAGGACAAACATTGTGACACGAGATTTATATATATTAAGAAAGAAGATTATAAAGCTGAAGAGTTTGTTTGTTTGTTTGTTTGTTTGTTTGAACGCGCTAATCTCAGGAACCACTCGTCCGATTTGAAAAATTCTTTCAGTGTTGGATAGTACATTTATCGAGGAAGGCTATAGGCTATATTATATTATCAATAACATTAGGGATCCTTACTAAAAGTCCAATTTAGAATATAATGCGTTGGAAGGGGTTAGATACAACATGCAGTACACGTACGAAGTGTGTGTTGACAATGCCGCAGGTGCTTAAAGTTTATTTCCTATTGCCTATTAACATTGTTGCCACGCACTAGATGCCTTATCATTCTTAATTTTCCCATACAAGTAAAAAACACCCGTGTGATATTAACAACGAAGCAATCAGTACCCTCATATAGAATACATAGAGATAGTGTGAGGTATATATGTAGATATAAAGAGATAAATACAGGTAGAGAGATACATAGATATATAGGACTATAGATGTAGATAGAGATAAATATATATTTAGAGACATGGATAGATTATTTGTATATGTGTAACTACTTCAAACATATTACAAAACAAAACTGAATGAGGCATTGCAATGCATGCCGAGCATTAGCTAGATAATTGAATCTTTTCAATATTAGTAATCCCTTATTTTTCAGTTTTTTCTATAGGTATTGCTTTATAGAGTCTAGATTACATACAGACCAGGTAAATAACTATAAACTGGCAGAACAACGTCTGTCGGGATCTGAAAGTGATATAAATTATTTTGCACACTTGACATTCAAATTAAGAAGACAATTACTAACTACATCTGATCTCTAAACAGTTCCCCTTCACCCTGTGTTCAGCCCAGGCAACGCTGGGTACTGCAGCTAGTATGTGTATACATGCGGTTTTTATGTACGTTCTTTATTTTCACTCCACAAAATATATTGGTTCACTGTAGAAGATTTTCACCTTAAATTTACGAGAAACGCTGGTTGAAAAACGTTCAGGAATATTTTTGAATTTGTTAACATTTTCGTAAATTTACAGGAACTGAGATCACTTGCTTTGAAGATAAAATCACTAGAATCATTTTGGAGTGTTTACGAAATTTTGAAAAACTGGTTAAGGCTCGGTTTCACAAACAAAATTATTATTTTTTATTTCATGCCATTGCTGTTAGGAGCAATAGCTGTAAATTTAATAGTAGAGGAGAAGGTAGTAATATGGACCCCGCTGATTTTATGGACCCCCTCAATTTCCAAGCAGTGACGTGCTGCACTCTTTTGGTCATTGCATGAACTATCTGTTTATGAAGCGCCAACAGCAGGTAGATGTCGCAGCAAACCAGTAGTGTCGCATTATATGAACAGTGAGGCAAGGAAAGTTTCTAATATTGTGAAAACTTTTGCAAGGTATGTAAAATTTTATTCTAATTTGGTTTAATTTGCATAACAAGAAATGTTTTTATTTTATCTTAGAGGGTAATATTGAGGCTGTAACAGTATATTATCAGAGTTCGATATTTTCTGTTTCTCTATGTACTATTGAATTCCAAATCCAACATGGTACTGTCGGTATTATGGACTCCCTGGAATATCTGTAATATGGACCCGGGGTCCATATTACATGCATTTTTATCGGGTCTATTTCTTACAAGAAATAATTGAGGAACTGTAAATTTTTCTTATTTTATTTCATGTCTGCGATTTATAATTTATTTCTTAACTCAATAAAATAATATTTTAAATGATGTAGGCCCAAAACAAAATTCATGATAACATTTATTACGAAAGTAACTTCATGGCTTACCAGAAATGTCATGAATAATATAAACAAGAAGAATCTAATTTTAAGATGATGTGTATAAATATAAATAATAGATTCCAGACAATTAAAATTCAATAGTTTTTCACTAGTTTTTCACTAGTTTTTTTAAATTTTTATTAGATTTCTCTCTGTAGAAGGTTTTTTTTTTGGTAAGTAGAACCATCCTATAAATGAAACTTGAGTTAGTTTGAATATTTTTATCATTTTTAAATGTCTGAAATATGTCCCCCTCAATTTGTATCCTTTTACCTTATTTTCAATGTTTGTTTAAGAACTCTCGCTCATTTTACCAAATTTTTGTACAGATGCCAAGAAAGTCATTGGACCGTAAACCTAATGCACACCGAAAAACATGTAATAAGGAGACGATGGCAGCTGCTGTGAGAATGGTGCGAGGAAAGAAGATGGGAGTAAAAAAGGCATCGAAGCATTATGGTGTCCCAAAAACAACTTTGCGAAGGCTTGCTTCTGAAGTTATGAGTGATCCCGAAATTGTCTGGTCTTGTCTTTCAGCGCCCAAGAACTGTAAAACGAACTAAGAAAAGGAGACTGGCATTTCAAGGATCAAGTTATGATAGTGACTCTTACACATCGTGTGCATTAGATGATGCTAAGACAGTCACCCCTTGAAGTCCCAGTGGGAGGAAAGGCTCCAGATACAGAAGATTCTCTCTGCATGTTTTGTGAAGGGGCATTTACTGATGACTGCAGGGGAGAATTGTGGGTAAGGTGCGAGATGTGCAACCATTGGGCATACAGTAAATGTGCTGGGGCTGAAAAGGACATTTCCTATATGTGTGATTTTTGTCGCTAAACATTTTATTTAAGTGGACTTTAGATTTTAATTTAGGTATTAAAGTATTTAGGTATGACTATTGTGCCATAGAATTGAATTTGAATGGTCTGCGTTGTCTTAATACAATTTAAATATTATGTCGACTATTAGGGGTCCATATTACCAGCATGTATGGGTCAGTAGGCATTTTCGCACTTTGCGAAACAACTCACGCCAGATCATTTGTAGGTATAAATAAATTTCATTAAATGCAAGAAATATGTGTATAATAAGTTAATGAAGTTATCCACGCATGAAATAATTGATTGAAGCTGTAAAGTTACAAGTAAATTTCATAAATCTAAATGGGGGTCCATATTACCACCTTCTCATCTATACCTTTCTTGTATTAGTTTTTAGTTTACGATTATTTTCAAAATATATTGACCAATAATTATACCTATAATGGTTGTAAAAAGTCGCGCAAGTGTTCGCAATTATTATCAATTGTGCAACTGTTTACATCTATTATATTATATATTACACTTAGTGAATTATCGATAAAAGTATTTGAAATAGAACAACATATTCAAGCGAGGTTTCAAGTTAAAAATTGTATATAGCCCTTAAAAAAATTAATAACGAAAAAATAAAAATCAACAAATAACTCAACTGAACAAAAAAAATATAACAGAACATAAAAAAATGGTAATACACTACTAGCTTCTCTCTCCGGGAGGTTACCAGTAGATTTTCACAACACAACGGTAAGATCGGCTCTAAAGAATGGAAATTTCAAAACGTCACACGCAGAAAAATATCAATCCACACGCTTGAAACATAGGAAAAAAAGGCTTTTACTGCCTGCTACGATTGTTCGCGTCAACATAATATACGGAAAAATAAATATAACATAAAATTTTTATTCATACTAATATTTAGTTTTAAGAAGAATTTGGTTTTCCCAACAAAATTGTTTTGTTGTATGAACTGTAAATTTTAGTTATATGTACAGAATCAGTTAGCTCTCACGTAAAATTCGGTTAGGCCAACAAAAAATTTTCATCACAAAATATTAAATATGTATGTATGTTTCTCTGTATCGATACCAAGATTATTTTTTTTTTGTATTAAAAGAATATATTTTCTCGCTGTAAGCCTAACTTAATTCTAAAATCATAATAATAAAAAAACACAGTTAGAATCATAAATTGTCAAAGGATACAGATGGAGCATTAGCCGTCAGACATGAAGCACTTTTTTTCCACAATTTTGTTTCCTGATTTGCAAGTACCAATTTGGTGGACGTATGTTTATATTTGTATCAGTTGTTCAGCCTGCTTCTACTAACGACTGTAGATAAGCTGTTTGGAAGGACATTAGATAAAAATATTACTGGTTAATTTTATACATAGTATTAAAAGTCTAAAATTAATTTTCATAATACAAATATAACGATATATATATATATACATAAATAAGAAATATAACTGTGATAACTGAGTTCAGTTTCTTGCCCGGACAATTATGCGTTTGTGTTGTCCCAGTACCTCCAATAGTTAAAAGTTATTTTTAACCCGTTTCCTAAATAGCGCACATTGAACATTTGATTTATCTTTCCCATAGTTCAATAAAAAAAAATTATGCTTGAATGAAACATAAATTTAAAATATAAAATTATGCGCAGGTTCAAATGAGATAAGCTCTGTATTATCTCGAGAGAGGAAAAAAAATTGTATTTCATACATGCGAAAATAACCACAGCCATCTTTCTTGCTGTATTGCAGACTATATTTCTTGGCAACTGGGTTTCGGAAGAAATCATTGTGTTGAGTGTAGGTAATGTTGTGTTGGGGATGTTCAGTTGCCCCGCGGGGAAAAGGGGGGGGGGGGAGACTGTGTCAGGAGCGCCGCTGGCCCCGGGTCCTGCCGCCAGCTCTCAGCGACTGCGCTAAGTAATGACGGGGTGGTTGGTGTTGGGGGAGGGGAAGGGCGGGGAGTCGGCGGAGAGAGCGGGGTTCCTGTGATGAGATCTTGATTAAATTAACTGCTCCCCCCCCCTCCCCCCTTGCCAAGCCTCCTCCCCGGGAGAAGCTCGGGGTGGTTCCTTCGCCCTGACGCATTCGGCTTCTTTCGTCACGTCGCGTCACGTTCGTACGGCTCGCTTTCCAAGCATCGACTGCATTCACCCAGACTTGACATCGGCGACAGATGGGTCTTACACGGAGAAGAAAAAAATTTGTTTGGAAACCAGTTGCCGAGAAAAAAAAAAGTTTTTAATACTACAAGCAAGATATTGTTACTTTCTACAACACATAGATATTATTATTATTTTGCATTATTGATGTGTGTTTTTTTAAAGATAATACTGAGTATTTCTTACGAAATTTAGCACATTATTTTATATTTTAATTGATGTTTAATTCAAGCATATATATTTTAAACCATGGAAGAGATAGTAGAATTTTCAATAACTGGACTTTATTTTGTTTTATTATGCCTACTAATGTGAGCAGTCAATACTAGAAAACTATTCAGGTAACGGTTTAAAAAAAACTTTAACTATTGGAAGTAGTGAAACAACACAAATCATAAATGCCCGGGTAAATATCCGAAGCCAGTATTGCTGCGAAGATTCTTTTGTAGTGACACAAAATGTGTAAATTTACAAATAGGCTATATGTAATTTTACACGAATATTTCTGTTCCGTTTGCAAAAATTATTAACATTTACAAACTTACAACAGCTAAAGCTCTGATAATGGGTGATCTTTCTCATTTTCACGACCCTGATGTTAGGTTCGCTATCGCACGCCGGTTTTTTCCGTTTTTTTGTCATTCTTATTTTTCAGACTCTTATTTAAATGTTATCTCGATACCTCTTTTGCATTTGTAGTTCTGCCACAAATATCACGGGTGTATGAAAGTGCAAATGATAACTTGCGTACATATTCAAGAATATTCCATAAATAGCCCTTAAAAAAAAGAGTATTGACGAAAAAACCTTATAAAAAACCATCGTGGCGTGTAAGACCAGACCTTGAGTGCTTTGATTTATTAAACGAAAGTAAAAATACATCTTCTCGTCGTTTTCTTTTACGGTACGTATCATCGTTGCTGATAAGCCAATGGCCGTGTCGCGTGTTTGAAGGCACGACAACAAAGTTGGCCCGCGCTCTTCTTCTATACACGTTCTATGGAATTTGTGTACCACAGGAGTCGATGTAAATGTCACTACCTGGACCTATTGGCAGTAGTACCAAGACTTTGCGGGAGTTTGGAGAGGAACCAACGTGGTCTCAAACCAGACGTAAAGAAACATATTATATTCCAGTCAATATTATTATCATCACTAAGCATATGAATGGCCTTCGTCCAGCCCGAAATACAGCGGTAGGTACTGCCTCAGTCAAGAACTATAATGTGAACAAGCGGCCGTTACTTGAGCATCTGAATATTCTACTGCTACCCCTTCACTTTATTTGTTTTTAATGGAACAGAAATACTCATGGAAATTTACAGATAATTGTAAATTTGTACATTTACATCAAAACAACTGTATCACAGCAAAATGTGTGTTCGCAGTAATATTTTTTTCGGATTATTTCCCGGCATTTATGCTTTTTTTGTTGTCACGGTACTTCAGATAGTTAAAGTGAATTGTAAACCTTTCCTTGAATAGCTGTACAGTATTAACTGCGCACATTAATAAGCATAATAAAACAATTAAAGTAATATTTTTGAATATTCGGTTACCTTTTCCAAAGTTTAAAAATATGCTTCAATGAAATATCAATTAAAATATAAAATTGTGGGCCAATTTTTGTAAGAAATACTTAGTATTATATCTAAAAACGTAGGCCTATTATATATGCAAAAAAACATAGCTCTGTGTTGTACAAAGTTAAAAAATCTTTCTTGTATTACAAATAATTTTTTTTGGCACTTGGTTTCTAAAGGAATCATTTGTAATAGTATTGACAGTATTTGTCTGTGTTGCGTTTCTTGGGATCAGGTCTCTCGCTTGGAAACATGCCTGATACTCTATTTTTGTGCTTCCCTTATCTCTAATACTGGTCCACATTGGATATGATCAAATACACGTATATAATCCTCGCTGGATGTCTAAACTTCTAAGATGCATTGATCTGATACGTTTAGAACGGCCATTGGATATTAAATGGAACGGCTAAAAAAGTGGTGGTGTTGTGTTCGAAAATGGTTGTCATAGCATCTCTAAAAACGCCAAGTACACAAAATCAAAGCTTGCAAATTTCAATTTAGAAGTTTGTATAACATTAATTAAAATGTGATAACCAATATTTATTTCTCGTATTCAATTTTTAAAAATGTACATATTTAGTAATTTTGACATGCACGCTTTCCCCTGCTACGTCAATGCAAATAGAAAATAAAATTTTGATAAAGAATTAGCGGAGCTTCTGCATCATAGGTGATAGCCAGGTCAAACATAACGGCTTAATGGTTTTTTCGTGAGACGAGGAACAAAACAGGATACATTATTATTTATATAATTTCTAATACTGTTCAAGAAATCAATAAAATAAGATGTTTTATGTGTTTAATGAATGTGCGATTTTTAAAACTAACTTCCATTTTGTACGGTGTGTAAATCAAGCAGAAAGCTATGCGATTTGTAAAAATGTAAGACGTAGTAAATATCTGTCCGCTAAAAAGCGTTTTCTTGTAATAACGGGAAATCCACGCATGAACCTGGGTAGAGGTCTGATGTAAACCAGCGTGGGAAGTTTAACTGCATGAAGACAGGTACTAACTCACGCTGTTACGGTTATAACGAGGTCCGAGCTTCCGCAAGCAGTTTATCATGTATGCCCCCTGGATTTCTTCACTCCTTTTCTTCCCTTTCTTCACTCCTTATCTTCCGACTAGTAGAAGGAAAATTAAATTGCAATCTTATCACCGTCACGATACCCGTTCTTTCGACACCCTCAGTAGTTTATCTTGATTCCAGAAGATAAAGTGAATTTTACAAGTATCTTATAATGAAATGTGGGTATATTTTATAACCAAGACGGTGTTGGCATTGTTCTCTGGCCTTTGTTATAATACTTAAAATTTATATCCAGTGGCAAAAATTGGTTTTACTGAAAACAACCGTGGAAATGAGGTTATAATATCATTGATAGTTGCAGCGATTTTTCGCGAAAATTCTGATCGCTCAGTAGATTGAAAAGTGATGTGCTCGTGCCAGCTATCTTCCTTGTGATTGGCGGCCGTCTGCAAGATAGGCCATTGACTTATTTTAACGGACTATCAGAAGGCGTTAGCTTCTACGCTAAATTACTGTGATTGGTTTGCCGACAGTAGAAATGTACCTGAATTAAATTCGATCAGTCACAAAACACAGTCGATGATAGAGTGTTTTAACTCTCGGCTAGACTAGAAATCTTTTCGCGAAAATTCATGCCTTTGATCTTTGATGTTGTTTGCAAAATTTTGAAATACAAAGACATTGTCTCAAAAATAGTTTTAGCTATTTAACTATTTGTATTTAAATTTAATCCTTATGTTATTCATGCGTAGCGGCGTCATTTACACCCGAGGTACGGGACAAGAGATAGCTTACAATACGTGAGCGGTAGTCAACTCAGTGTATTCTGCTGCTGTTGAGAGTAAAACGAGCAAAACACGTTTGGAGATTTTGGGATCATATACGTTTCAGGTCGTGTCCGAATGCAAGTTCACAGTTACGTACTTACAACCCCGCCCTTCTGGTGTACTACAATTTCTATATCGCTTCTGTACCGCTCATACTTGCAGCAGTCAGATCACAGTTCATTTGAAACGGCTACATCTATGGAATTATTGTCTCCTAAAATTTTTAATCGAAGAAAAGCTTACACATTTTTGAACATATTAATTGATATGAGAAAAAAATGTCACGAGTTTTTCAATACTCACCAGAGATTGTAACATCTAACCTCGTTAACGAGCAAATTGAAGTGTTTTCATGTTGTGAATACACTTATACGATACTTAGACACGACATTTAACTTTGAATTCTTTTAAATAATGCCCAACGTAATAAATATAAGCAATTTGTGTTTTCAGCTACATTCCTGCCGCTAGAATTCGCTGCCGGAGCAGCTACGTCGACTGTTGAATCATTTGATTAGCAGACAGAAATTTTAAACTATACAATGAAATGGCTCGGGTAAAAGCGTAAAAGACTTGAAAACATGCGAAACCTCGGTTTTGGACCTGATTTTTGACAAGGAATTTTATTAGAATGTTGTTGCCCCCCCTAAAGGATATAACAATAGGAAGAGTTGGTTAGAGCGAATCACTGACCCAGTGTTTGAAAAACAACAAAACATTTATTGGAATTTTCACAAAGTCAAGTAAACGACCACTCATGTATTCTTGAAGACAATCGCAGTAGCGCGCGATTACAAACCCTAACTATAAACAAAGAAATGTGATAGTTAACAGCAAGTAATTTTATCACGAATGTAAACAAATTATTGAACCAATCCTCATCATGCAAGTAAAACAATTATTATATAACAGTAAAGCAGTAAAGCAGAGACATGGCCTTGGAGGAAGCGAGTGCATCCTCAGAGAAATGTCGCAGAAACAGAACATGTAGGATTTGTACGATCCTTTGTCGAGCAGTAACGTAACTGTTTCAGCCAACACCTTCTCTGAGTATCCCTGTGCAGGCTCGTCCCAGACCGCGATTCCCTCCCGCACTTCTGGGACAAACCACTCCGCCGCCACTCGAGGGAACAGCTGCGCGCCAGGAAGTGGCTTGACCCCGGCCACTCGGTGTGAGTGGTTCTGTTTGGTTTACACGTCACCGCGGCGCGGAGTGAAGGGGCATTGGGTCCACCCTTATTTAAGAAATAATGTGAACTCTAGGCTATTTGTAGCAGCTAGAGAGTTGTCTCAGTCAGATAGGAAGTTTAAATCTTTTTACCGAATGACAAAAGATACGTTTTTGTAACTAACAAGACTGGTTGGCCCTTCCTTGGAGAAGATGGACACACACCTGAGGGAATGTATTCCAGCACAGGAAAGATTACTGATCACTCTGAGGTAAGTTTAATAAGTCAACTTTATTGTTATTTTAAATTTACATAAGAATAAAACATATCCACATAAGAAATGACCATTGAGTACTTATATTGAGTATTTACATGTTTGAGCTATTAATACCTTGTGAAAAAGCGTTATAAAAATCTGCAGTTTGGATATTTACATCAGACGACATGTGAGTCAAGTCTATTTGTGAATCTCTTGAGTCGGACATCGTCGGTGAGGTGAGGATGGTGAGGCCTGATGAGGACCGTGGCTGCTGTTGATGGTGTCCCGAGAAACTTATGTCATCAATCACTCTCAACACCTGTCGCTTGAAACGTTTGATTTGTAAATCACTCAATTCTTCTAATTCTGGAATCAAGCTGAGCAGGAACATCTTGATCCCCTGCTGTCGATCAATTTTCTGATTGGTATCATCGGCCTCAGGTTTTGATAGTAGCTTTGCCCTTTTTTGCCTGAAGTACTCCGCTACCGTTTGGTCAGCTATGGTCGCAGCACTTTTGGCTTTTCTCTTTGGGATTTGAGTAGGCCTATTGCTTGATGTTGAACTTGTGGATTGCATTTCCACTGCCTGTTGGGAATGCTTTAAAATTGAGGGAGACATTTCTGGGGAAAAGTGGCCTTCGTCTGTAGGATCGATTTCCAACTGAATGGGGTCATCAATTTGGGTTTCAGAACCTTCAATTTCAGGAACTGTAGACTGGGTATTGCTGGGTTGTGGAGGCAAGTTTCCCGGAGAGGGGGGAGTTACTGTTTTTATGAATGGCAGACAAAACTGCATGGCATTTTCTAAGTAGTATGCCTTTTTCTTCCCCCCAGAACCACTAGGGGAAGGTTTCATTCTTCTCATTAAGACGGTTCGTAGATTTCTCCACTTCTCTTTGCAATCTTGCACTGAAACAAAAAAAGATAAAATCTTATGAAAAATTAGATATTTTCTTTATGTATAACCTATTAAATTATCATAATTTTAATAGGTTTCACCTAACCTATATGTTTTTTTCTGTTGCAGATATTTGGGAACTGGTGAAACATTTGTGGCAGTGTCCTTATATTTTGCAAGAGGTGAGAGTACAGTTAGAAAAATTATCAAGGAAACCTCAGAAGCTATCTGGAACGTACTGAGGGATATTTACATGCCTGTTCCTACTCAAGATATGTTGAAACACATTGCTGATCGTTTTGAGCTGCTATGGAACCTTCCAAATTGCATTGGAGCACTGGACGGTAAGCACATAAGAATTGAAAAGTTTCCACTTACTGGATCTGAAAACTTCAATTACAAGCACTTCTACTCAACTGTACTTTTGGCATGTTGTGATGCCGATGGGCTCTTTACAATTATTGAGCCAGGTTATGCTGGGCGTAACAGTGATGGAGGCATTTTCAAAGCAAGCTCAATGAACTTCTGGATGGCACATGGTGATAATATCCCCTTGCCATCACCATTGCGGTATGATGAAAAAAACATACCGTTCCCATACTATTTCGTAGGAGACGAAGCCTTCCCACTGACTCGGAACCTTATGAGGCCTTTTTCAGGTAAAACACTGGACAATGTTAAACGAATATTTAACTACAGGTTGAGCCGAGGAAGGAAAACCATTGAATGTGTGTTTGGAATGGCAACAGAAAAGTTTGCAGTCTTAAACGGGCCAATACGATGTCGTGATTCTTCAACAGTAAATAGCATAGTGAGATCAGCTTGCATCCTACATAACTTTGTTCGAAAGCAGGAAGGAGCTGAGTACAGGCCTCAAGACATATCTCAACGTGAAAATCTAGCTCAACGTCCGACCGGTATTGAAACAAGAGACTTGGTGGTAAACAATGGATCATCAGCGATTGCTCTGAGAAATTATCTGGCCAATCATTTCCTTTCTGCAAGTTTACCGTGGCAGTGGAAAGCAGCAGTGTAACTACCCTGACTTAAGCTAAAATTACAAAAAACTATACAATAGATTTGTGATGGATACAAAGAAATTAACGAAAAATGTGGTTATTTATAAACTGATGGTATGATTATCACTTTAGTAAAGTTATTAGGTTACTAATTTAATTTATAAGGGTCACTGTAAAATTGAACGTAAAACATTCACCTGTTCAAAAATTATTGTGCCTTGCACCGATTTGTACTCAAATTGAATCTAAGTAACAATATTTCGCTGAAAAATACAAAATAAAACCTTTTCTTACCTGGCATATTTACTTCAGCTGCCACTTCTTTCCATGCTTTCTCCGTTACATCTTTCCGTGAATAGTTTGGGAGATTGTAATTGTACAGTGCTTCATGTTTCTCCACTTCTCCAACTAGCTTAATGTTCATTTCTTGGTCACCCATATTAATTTAACAATATGCGGCCGTCAAAAAACCAACAAAACAACAACACAACACCCCGTGATCACGTGTGACTGAAGTCTGCAACGCAACTGCAACCGCGGGCCCACGATTGGAAGCGACTGGTTTCAGACTGGTTTGAGATCGTCACAAACCGGTCGCGCAGTGTGCGTCTCCCCACTCCAATACATTGCCGAGGTCACCAAAAGGTTGCGCGCCAAACTGGTTTGCAACTGTGGTTGCAAAGCAGTTGCTCTGTGTGCGCTAGGCCTTAACGTCGTGGTTTGCAACTGCGGCCGTTCTCTGTATGATAGCCCCCTCCCGAGAAGTATTCCTGGAGCCGCCCACGCTTCCTTCCCCTTCATCCCCTCCCTTCACATCCCGTCTGCCATCCCTTCCGGAACAGGTCAGCTCACTCGAAGCTGAACTTTGACCCGGGGTTGTTGGGCGCGGTAGAGAGAGAGACAGATAGAAGGGGGAGGTCTCCCACGCGCATCGTGTCGTAGGACGATCTTCATCCCCCGCAGCATCTGGCCCTGGGGGAGTCGCCCCCTCCTTGATGGGGAGGGGAGGGGGTTGTAGGAGCGACGCCAGTCAAACGGGGCGCACGAGAAACCCGGCAAGTTCCAGACGGGGAACGGCACACGGGGAAACACGGCAAGAGAGCAGAGGAGGAAGTTCAGGCACGCAGTGATTGCTTGCAGCCGCGCGAATTCCAAGACGTCCGTCGTCCCTAGCTTTGCTCGCCAGCACAGCCCCATGTGCTGTATCACTGAATGCTGTACACTGGATTTTACTTGAAAACTTACAGAAGTCAACCTCTTAAGAATTGAATGATTAACTGCAAAATTTTGTTTTTTATTTACACTCAATACTAATTTTTTTTGTTTTTTTTTTTTTGTTTTTAGTAAATGTTGAAGTTCATCCAATAAATCACATAACCGTGGCAATATAAGATACATTTGGTGGCCAAATGACAAAGTGGTAAACATCAATACCAATAATTTAAATTACAGTGAAGTTGCATTTGTATCGTACATTCGTACCAAGGATATAGTTTAGAAAGAAAGTTAAAAATAAAAATTTAACTTTATTTAAAGAAAATATTCAATGGATGGCCTGTGTATAAGTACACAACACGCAAAAAAAAAGAAGATTTTGTACAACCCAGTCATTTTGCAAACAAGAAATGTACGATTTACAGATTTCTGGCTTTGTTTTGGTTAAGTGGTTTGTTGTCATAAACAATGTAGGCTACATTAATTTTTGGTCAGATGCTCACTAAAACTCCAGGTGGTAGAAAAACTTTTTCTGGTGTTGTATAATCAGTTTGTGAGAAGATGGAATGCACCATTTCCCTTAAATATATGTTTTTTTTTTTTTTTTTCGTTTCTTCCAGGCTGCGGTTACTGCATTTCTGCGATAGCAAAATTTTGCCGCCTTTTTGCCTATGCGGCCTGTGTGAGCTGTTTAGTTTTAGAGAGTTTTATTAGGTTCAAGGTCACTGGTTCGAGTACAAATCGTACTAGTAAACTCTTAGCATGATTTAATATTTCAGTCAACAAACAAATTGCTACCAGTCTTTGTGTGTGCAACATGCTTGCAAACAAACATTTGTAAAAACAAATTTTAAAAAATGCATCAATAAGAACAAAGATCATTTAATCTAAATTTTACTCTGGTTACCCTATCAAATTTTATATTCAAACATTTAAGTAAGCCACATAATAAGTGGAAATAAAATATCCTCAGTGAAAAAACTCAACAATTTTATATCAGTAACCCAGACACCACACAGTTCTTTTGTAATAATACCTACATCGAAAATGCTAAAAACATTTAGGAATCAAAGACTCTCAAGGAATAAATGCAAGTACTGAGTCCGGCAGATTAATATTGTTATTTTAATTAGTGTGTCAAAGAGTGCATTTACATTATAATGGTTTTAAAATGCATTTATACTGATTATTGTAAACATGTGTAGTTATGAAAATATTTTGGTATATTTGAAACTAGCTTGTTGACTTAGTTCCAGGATCTAATAAAACACCCCAGCGACTGGCAGACAGAGGGAGATTAGGGAAATTGTGTTTTTAAAATAACGCCTCGGCCGGGCTGAGTCTCGGGCAAAATTTATGAATAGTTTCCTGTAACCCGAATATAATCTGTGGGGACCGTACCTGCTTTTGAAATTGTTTAATTTAGAAAAAAAAATGTCTTAATCTGCAGTCGTTTATTTTAAATACAGTAATATTATAGTTAGTTGAAACATCATGCGCAAATTTCAGTGATTTATTCTCTCTCTTTTTTAATGAAAATTATATTTATCAATAGATTTTTAACTATGAAAAATCCGCGTTATATATAACTAATAAAATGTTTTCGTTATATATATATATATATATATATATATATACACACACACACACATAAAAACACACACAGTAGTATTCTAGTAATTATATGAAAAGGATCACCAATTTTTCTCACTCCAGCTGGAATGTGGAGCAAAGTATTTTTTAAAAAATAAAAAAATAAAACATGATATAATTTCAATGGATTCTATTTGATTACCTGCTTCCAACAAGCCCTCTTCAACGCGGGCTCTTTGAGTGCCCTCAGATGTTAACGATTCGAGTCTCATAGTAGTTGGCCCATTTAGATCGCGGTGGAGAACAATTCTGAGTGTGTTGGTTGCGCTTTTAACAAATGAACACCGACCGATCCCTGCGATACCGATACAGTTACATGATCTCTTGAAGTTCGGTGGGAGAACCTCGATTCGCTTCCACCCACCATCGACTATCTCTCTCTCTCTCTCTCTCTTTCTGTCGGGAGTTCAAGACCCGAACAACCGTCGTGGGAGGGGTGTGGCGAGGGGGCGCGACGCCGTCAGGGGGGGGGGGGGCGATCCCGAGGGATGAAGTCGCGTGAGGCAGGGAGGAAGGTTTGTCGCTCCGACCCGCGCCGCGTTCATTAAAACAGCCGTATCGCTTACACGCACTTAGAGCCGAGTGGCTGAGGGACCGACTAACTGCGGCGGGAATTAACTCCGCGTCCCTCGGACCACCGAGTAGCTGCGGTCAGCATTCCCATCCCCCCCCCCCCCCGACCACTCTGTCCCAATCTGCTCCACGCTACCGCCACGCACTGTGGAAACCAGTTGCCAAGGAAGATACTGTATCGTCGTACAACACACGGCTATGGTCATTTTTACACATATGAAATACGTTTTTGACGTGACAACGTCTAATAAATTGATGAACGCCGGCTGCACTCACGAAAAAGTGTCCCGTAACGCACATTGTCCCGTTACGCTCATTGTACGCTTGCGCCGCATCTATCTCTCTTCCACTCGATTGGAACAACCATCGATGTGACTTTTTCGAGACACATTAAACTTGAAAAACTCCCATTCGTTTCCTACTTTTCCTATCATCGTCCTATTTTTAACAGAATAACACAGATTGGAAGAAGTTAAATAGCAAACATGTATAAAAGTTATAGTTAAAATAATCTCTTCGTTAAAGTTGAATTAATGAGTTCAAATAAAAGTAAATTAATCAATTAATTTGTAGATTTCATTTCACTCCTTTGTATCCATAGAACATAGTGATAATTCATTAAAAATGATTAAATTTTATTCATAAAAGTATGCAATAATTTCATCAATGTTTTGTTATGACGTTGTCACGTTAAACTATCTCTGTAAACCATCTTTACAGACAACCAATTTTTTAAAGATAATACTGAGTATTTCTTACGAAAATTGGCGGTTAGTATTGTATTCTAATTGATGTTTCATTCAAGCATATTTTTTTTTCAACCATGGAAAATGTAATGTAATATTCCAAATGGGACTTTATTTTGTTTGATTGTGCTTGTTAGGATAGTGTGGGGAGTTGATACTGGAAAGTTATTCAGGGGCGAACACTATTTTGTAGTGATAAAAGTTGTTGATACACAGCTGTTTTCCTGTAAATGTAAAACTTTGCATATATCTGTACACTTACAAGGATATTTCTCTTCCATTTACAAAAAAAACTGTAACAAAGAAATCTATTGTAAAAGTATAGACAATATTTTTCTGTGCGTGCTCTTTCCAGCGAAATTCCTCCGCCTGCAAAGTCACTTGGTCGACATTTGTCCGATCTACAGAGCCGGCGTGGAGAAAAATTTCCTGCTTTCCCTTGCAATGTCGGCATAGTCCGTGGCTCAAATTTAAAAGTTCTCGAAAGTAGTTACATTGGTCCTGTCACTCGTTCACGGACACGGTCAACCACACGCATTTGTCAAAACTACGGTGGCAGATGAATATACGTAGATCATTTGTCGCTGCCTTCGAGAATCGTCAGATTTTAAGACAAGTTACATGGCACCGACTGTGTGCAATTGGGAGTTTCCAGGAGTTCCCTTGGAAGTTACGTCCTCTGTCGCACAGAACTAGGACCTCAGTCACGTGCGCTGCCGTTGTTCACCGTGCCTCGCGTAACCCATGGCGCCAAGTTCATTCCCCGTGCAAGCGAGACTTCCATTCCTCGTTCATTTGTAAACCTGATTCGGTGTTAGTTAATCAGTCTTGCTTATGACAGCAAAAACAAATACGACACAACCAAATCAGCAAACAAACTAGACCGCGCGCATTTTAGTACAGCCCTCAATAAAATTATATGCGAGTAAACACAATTAAAATCTCGGTAACATCTTGCGTAATGGATTTATATGCCTACCGATGAGCACTTCAAGTTTTCATTAAAACTGGTTAAGTATTTTCAAATGCCACATTGTACTTGTTGGAACCGTCTCGTCGTTTCCAACCTATTGTGTTCGTCTGTGCTGACAGTTTGTTTTCTGGAATAAATTATTTCCATGAAATGCTCTGATATTGACTTGTTCTCCTTGTGTTTATGTTTTTGTCTTTGTTGTCTTCATTTCTATGACAGACAGCGTAAACTAGCAATAGTTTCCACCCGGCTAAAGAACTTATCTGATTTCTCCTTTTTTCCCCAAACCAACCAAACAAAAACCTTTCCCGACAGCACCTCATATCGCCCCCACACATTAATTCCCCTGTATCATATATTTTTATGATTCCACTTAGATAGTAAATAAATAGATTTATTTGCAGTCAACGAATTTTTAATACATCACAAGTTGGAATGTACGCGAAAAATTCCTAATATTATATATTTGACAATATTCATGCATGCATGTTCTTTCGATAAAAAAAATCTGCCCTCCGCCTTTTTTTTGTGTAATAACACTACGA
This sequence comes from Bacillus rossius redtenbacheri, assembly GCF_032445375.1. Classification (NCBI taxonomy): domain Eukaryota; kingdom Metazoa; phylum Arthropoda; class Insecta; order Phasmatodea; family Bacillidae; genus Bacillus; species Bacillus rossius. The sequence continues at coordinate 33,641,513 of NC_086336.1, forward strand.
TATTCAAGTAAGTATATATAGTTAAAATTACTCTGCCAGTTTAGCAACCCCCCCCCCCCAAAGAGGCGTCCAGAGCCCTAGCCCCATGAACATGGAATTTAAAATCAATTCCCGATTCTTTCGGTACTTTCGGGAATCGACATCGATAGCGTGAATTTTCGTTTTCATTGCGCGCTGTCAGTTTCGTTTGCTGCTCTCCTCTGGCGAGGCGAGTGAAGCGGGCGCTGCTCAGTCGGCAGTCGGTGTCAGGTCTGCCGTGTGCTGTCTGCGCTCGACGCGCCAACATTCTTTAAATAAAGTTACTTTTGAAGTGAAACTTCTTTGGGCGCGTTGGGAGTAAAATTTAAAGGACGAAATTGAATGCAACGTTTTTGTAAAGCATTGTTATGAAACAATTTCTGATGCTAATAGGTTGTGGACGGTGCAGAGAACTCGTTCCCTTGAGCGGGCTCCACGTGGCGGCGTGCGGCTCAGGTTGAACCCCGCCATGCTGCAGGGATAGGCGGGTCGCGGCGGTAGGGACCCGCCTGCGCCTGACGCCACCCCGACTTGAGGGAGTATTTGGGCAGAGGGCAACACAATGGGGTTTGAGGTTATTGTGCACTGCGCCACGGGCCATCTTCTCAAGAAAATGATGTTCTTCTAAGTACGTATTCTTTTAATTACTTGCGTAAATCAGTATTGTTAAACAGTGTTACATGAGTATTGTTTTAGCTGTGTAACTAAATATTTTTGCTTGTATAATGATTTTCACACTTTAGTTTAGTTTAACAGGGTACTGTTTTCCAGAATTATTATTTGATTAGCTAAATCACACACCATTTTATAATTATGAGCCCACGAAAGTGTAATTATTGTTACGAGTATAATGTGGAGAGAAAACTGGGTTCGTAAGTTATAGCTCAATTATTTGGTTCAGTTTTATGTATTACTAATTTCTACTCCATAAATTTAATTAATTAACTCAAGATCTCTGTCCCCAACAATAAGTCATACACTGGTCATTGAAAATTAACACTTTCCACTGCAGCTTGGCTCGACAGTGGCTCGCTCTTCTGTCCGCCTCTGCCCGCTTCCTTCGCACACTCACCTACACCGCGCCGCAGTACAGTCCCCAACTATCGCTCGTCGCACCCGACTGGCTCGCCAGGCCTTCACTCGCAGGTATCGCCTCCCGATAGGTCCGGTTCGCTCAGCAAGGGCCACTTGCCCTCTTCACTTCTCGCTGATCGCACGTGTATCGCCAGTATCACTCCCCGAGGGGAAGACTCTCTTCGCTCGGAACTGTCACAGAGGTCGGCGTCGCTGCTTTTATACTCGTGGCAGACTTCTGGAACCAACTGGGGGAAGGGGTTGGAAGCGTTGTGTCACCTTGGGTCGACCCAACACCCGAAAAGTCCAGAAAGGCGGCGTTTATTCGCGGCACTCCGCGCGGCGTCCTCGGGAAACCCGCATAATTCTCAGGTCGCTGAAAGGGTCATTGACGATGGCCTGTGGCTTGAGGGTGCGAGGGGAGCGGACAGGGGAGGGGGATAGCGATGCCTTTGTAATCCGGCTAGGCGCGCGTGGCATGCCTTACGTCAGTGATCGACGCGTGACATCAGTGGCCGTGCGGGGTCACTGGCCATATCCAAACTTGGCGAGCGTCGCGGTTCCGTCTGCGTTCGTAACAATATGTTATTTCCAACTAAGAATATGCTAGTTAAAAAAATTGGCTGTCGTAAAGTCGGTTTACGGACGATAGTTTAACGTGACAACGTCATAATAAAACATTGATGAAATGATTGCATACTTTTATGAATAAAATTGAACAATTTTTATTGAATTATTACTATTTTGTATGGATACAAAGAAGGAGTGAAATGAAATCTACAATTTAATTGATAAATTTAGTTTTATTTGCACTCATTAATTCGAATATGTTTATTACTTTAACGAAGATATTATTTGAACTTTAACTTTTATATATGTTTGCTATTTAACTTCTTCCAATCTGTGTTATTCTGTTAAGGATAGGACGATGATAGGAAAAGTAGGAAACGAATGGGAGTGTTTCAAGTTTAATATGCCTCGAAAAAGTAAAATCGATGGTTGTTCCAATCGAGTGGAAGAGAGATAGATGCGGCACAACCGTACAATGAGCGTAACGGGACACAGTGTAACGGAACAATGTGCGTAACGGGACACTTTTGTGTGCGTTCAGCCGGCGTTCATCGATTTATTAGACGTTGTCACGTCAAAAAATCTCAAACATATCATGTACGTTGAATATTATATTTTTTTATTTTCACTTTGTGACAATACGGTTATAATGTAAATAATTACAACGAGGAATGTCTGTGATGTTTAGTTTTCACGTCACGGAGCGGCGGACATGTTACGCATTGTATATTCATTCGATGGCAGCACATTATCGATGTCTATGAATGCATTACAGTTTGTCTATGAGGCCTATTGGCAGAATCTGTTCCACTGTAACTCAATGATAAGGTATGCTGTAAGTTTTTGGACATACGCCATTGCTAAGAACTTTTTCTGTGGAAGAATAACTGGGTTCAATATTTCTGTGTCGTCATAATTTGTGGGATTTTTTTTTTTTTTTTTCGTTCTCTTAGTACATTTGCTTTGTTTTTCTTTGTTTGTTGACCATATTCCTGTTACGGAATATTTTGTGGTGTTTATATCCCTGTTGACAACAGCAATTTTTTGCTTAATTTTGTGTTTTTTGTCTTTTTTTGGGTATTTTTTATTTATTTATTTATTTTTTATATTTTAGTTTTTCTTCAATAGAAAAAATTCTTAGCAATGGCGTATGTCCAAAAACTCACATCAAGTCATGCACTCCCATTGCACAAATCTTTCAAAGATAACATCAATGATAAGGTGATATTCGCAAAGCTACAAAATCAGTCTATTAGAATGCTCAATCACATCTAAGCTATACATAATATAAAGTTTAGTTTTAAAAATTGTTTTAATCAATCCTATCTTTGATACTTATAAACCATGTTTTTTTTATGATTTGAGTATTTCAACGGTAAGTAATATTTATTGTTAATTAATCAATATTGTTTGATCAATTAAGATTAATATCCTGAGCTGTTATTCTGCAGTGTGAAGCGGCCCGCACCCACGTATGTCGTTACGTCACAGCCTTCCCAACCCTCTCTCCACTCTCCTCCTTTCCCTGTGAGTTTGTTTCCCCCTCCTTTTTTCAGCTTCCCCACCGAAGCTCTCCGACCGCAACCTTTATAAGCAGCCGTCGGCTGTGCCTCGGTCTTTAGCTTACCATACTTCGAGCCGTGATAAGCATGTGATCAGTCAGTTTGTTAGGCAGTGACGGCGCTTGTTGTAGCTCCGCGCGGAGCACATTGGTACTCTATGTAATATTTTGTTAGATCCTCATATAATTTCTAAAGTAAACCTAAATTCCTGTATCATGTATGCGTGCTTTCTATGCACGTAGCTTGTATCATTTTAGAGGTAGTATTCGCTGGTGTGCTATGAAATGCTTCATTATTGGGCAACGCACACGTTTTTGTATCTATTCAAAAACATGTTATTTAACTTATTCGTCGCATTGTTGCGTAAAATGTATGACCGTTTAGGCTCATGAGAATGAGAATCCCGAATTTTTTGTCACATACTTAATAAACTTTGGCTGCGGCCTTACTGGAGCATATGTTGGTGAAGAAATTATCTGAACTTAATTATTGTCCTCTTTTTGTGTCCTTGTGGAACAGCGTAATCTCATGTAGTATTTTGTATGTAATTTGTGAACGTTCATGGAAAAAATTTACTAAAAGAACACAATTCTATTAAACGTATTATTCTTATTCTTCCAATTTATAGTAATCTGATATATTGATTTTACAAGACACGCTCTGCTAGGTACCCATAATAGAAAGGGTGAAATTATACAGTCCAATACTGATATTTCGGAGTTGTAGGGACCTGTCGAGCGCCGTGTGTAGCTTGGTGTGAATAGTTTGGTGTCTTGTAATCTTCTTTGTTCACACCACGTTGCAAGTGAGTTATAATTTTGTTAATCAATGTTTATTATTTATTTCTTTTTAAACAAATTTCTTATAAATACAAAAAGTTAGATTCTAAATAATTAAAAAAGCTAAAGAAACGCGCGCTGTGTTATATTGTTATTAAATTGTATAAATTGTATTGCTGAGTAATACTAGGTGAGATTATAAACGTGTTTGAGAATAAAGTTTAGTTTATTGAAGATGATTTACCTTTTCAAATGTGTATAAATTGTAGTTAGAATTATTTATTGGGGTCCTGATAATCTTAATATAACATTTTATTGTGTAATTATTTCAACAGCGAGTAATATTTCTTGTCAATTAATCATTATTTATTGAACAATAACTATTGATATCATTAGCAATCATTTTAAAGTGAGATATAATTCTTCATGTTTATTTGGAAAATCGTTTTCTTTCTTTCTTTTTCTCTCTATGCTGTTTTACCCTTTGCGATATACTTACGAGTTGAAGTTTGAATTGCCAATTGTACTGAGGTACACGAGCTCTTATTTCTCTTTAGTTTGTTATGAAAGTAATTAATATTACTTTAATTTAATAATTCTGAGATTTTGCATCCGTTAAAACGATTATTTGTTTAAAAATATATATTTTTTTTAAGTTCGCTAAAACTTGTTTAATCGTTAAAAAAACTAAACTATTACTACTTCAGTCATCGACTGCTGCACCATTAACGAAAAAAAAAAAAAGCTACCTAGTACCGAAAGTACCGGGGAATTCTCTGTTCCGTCGTAGACAAGTACCGAAAATTCCCGGTTCTGGAAATCGGTTCCGGTTCCGCACATCCTATCCCTGGCAGAAGCGACCGTTCGCGCCGACGAAGTGAAACCCCAGGCTTCGCCCCGCGAGTGTGTCGGACCGTGGGACGCCCCCCTCGCCCCTCACCCCCCCTCCCCCTCGATCGCCGCCACTGGTCGATATCGCGCGCCCCGCTCCCCGCCTGAGCTGCCTTGCCTCGGGTGCCGTGGCTTCCGGGAAGCGCGTGGCCGGGGCTGGCGCGTGGAAACACTTGTCATACCAGGCAACCCCCTTTTGGTCACTGAGGAACAATTAAACTCGTGAGAAAAAGTTTTTTTTCATTAACAGTTTTAGTTTACTACACAGGCCTACTTTACAATTTCACATAATCGCATTTTTAGTTCCAAACACCTTTTCTCGACACTACAATCATTTTCTTAAACTCCTTCTGCGTAGAAGTTCGCCGCCAGGAAATCAAAAAATTCGACGATCGTAATGTTTGACGTGACAACGTCTAATAAATCGATGAACGCCGGCTGCACGCACGAAAAAAGTGTCCCGTAACGCACATTGTCCCGTTACGCTGAGTCCCATTACGCTCATTGTACGCTTGCGCCGCATATATCTCCCTTCCACTCGATTTGAACAACCATCGATTTGACTTTTTCGAGGCACATTAAACTTGAAACATTCCCATTCGTTTCCTACTGTTCCTATCATCGTCCTATCCTTAACAGAATAACACAGATTGGAAGAAGTTAATTAGCAAGCATGTATAAAAGCTATAGTTAAAATAATCTCTTCGTTAAAGTAATAAACATATTTGAATTAATGAGTGCAAATAAAAGTAAATTTATCAATTTAATTGTAGTTTTCATTTCACTCCTTTTTATCCATACAAAATAGTGATAATTCAATAAAAATGATTCAATTTTATTCATAAAAGTATGCAATCATTAACATTAATGTTTTGTTATGATGTTGTCACGTTAAACTATCGTCCGTAAACCGACTATACAGACAACCAAATTTTTCGACTCGATTATTAACTAAACGCCTGTACTCAAGGCTACAAGCATTGCGTACTCGCGGTCCATGATGCCGATGGCCAAGACGTCCGTTGTTTTCCCAGGCGGCGTGCGTCCATTCAGAGAAGGTAAAATAAACTGGCGCAGCGTTGCGAGAAGTGTTGCCAACTGAATGGCGATTATGTGAAAATGTGAAGTAGATAATAAGTAAAAGAAAACTGTTTATAAAAACCTTTTCCTCTCAAGTTAATTTTATTCATGACTATACGGAGTTTACTTTTCGAATAGTCAAAGTAATTAAAACATAAGTATTTAAATAATCTGAAGAATCCAAACTATTAAATAATATTTCACATATTAAAATTTAAGAATTTATGTAATATTATCTTAACAATAAATCACCACAATGAAAATATAGGCATACAATTAATTAAAACTATAATTATAAATAATCTACGACCACCTAAAAGTTAATAAACAATATCAGCTTAACAAAATAAACCAGGTGAACATATACCATTAAATTTAAAGATCAAAAACTTCAAAATAATTAAATAACATAATACTTCTTAATACTAACCCTATATTAATTACAGAAGAATAATCAATTAATTATTATAAGTAATTTTGACGTAAAAACAAATTTAATAAATAAACTACCTACCTAATAATATAAATCTAACTCAAATAAAATTATAATATAAATCAGAATAATTTCCTAAAGTAAGTACGCCTAAAACTTAGTAACACACAACTTAGAAACAGAAACTATAGAATTTTCTACGTCATGCCTGATCTAAGTTATTTGGTTATAGCTTGTGATAGTTCCAAGTTATATGGTTCTGTGTTGTGTGTTTCTAAGTTGGGACAGTTCTAAGTTATGTAGATTTTTCTATAATTCTAAGTTACGACTGTTCTAAGTTGTGTGTATCTATGTTGTATGTGGATCCTCACGCGGGGTCACGTGTGACGCAACGGGAGGACTCGACCATATATTCTAGCCCTGAACGAAAGATGCGAACACATCAGAGGGTATAAATGTTTGCCATTTTTGTGTACTCCTTTTCCAACATACTGTTCAGTTAAATCACCTAGAATACATAAATTTTTTTCCGTCAAACATGAATTACCCTAAATAAGCTTTGAAAAACTTTTACCGCCATATTAAGTCATGTCTCAATTTGTGTAGGGCAGGTACGTCTTGAGGTTTGAGTAATTTATAAACGGCCGTGGTTTTAAAGTGTTTGTTGCGAATTCGTTGGCTATAAGAGTGTGTTGCATTATTTGTTAACCTAACGTATGTGTAATAAAAGCGTACAGTAATTAGTATACGCAGGCGGTTAAACTATATTTTGTAAGTGGAAATGCTTGATATCACTACCTACGTCCCCCGCTTTCTATTTAAAATCATTCGTGAATTCCGTTTACTTCAAGCAATACCATTTACTTCAATCACTATTGGTTTATCCGTTTGTCACATGCAGTGTAATTTTTATGTACCGCCTGGATGACGTCACTTGTGTTGCTAAAACAATATAAGCACCACGGGCGCGAAGCAATGGTCGCGACGCGAATAATATATATATTTAACCAATAAACACATCCGTGACTTCAGCGCGACAAAAATTCGCGTGAACGACGTTCTTTTCGATAAGAATTTTTTTTTCCTACTTCAATCCCTTCACGGCTGCGAGGCTGCTAAAATTAGCATGAAATTTTTGTTTTCGAATGGGTTGTCGTACTTGTGCGGTATTTCGTTACGTCATCTGTGAATAATTTCCAAATACATTCACATTCCATGATTTTTACGAATTATTGAATATTAAATTTGGATTTAATTTAAAATCAACGTGTAAACATTGATGGCTGTCGTACCTGTAGAGCGATTTAATGGCAAGCAGGGCCGGTGCCAGGTAAATTGGCGCCCTAGACGAAAAACCTTAAATGCACCCCCCCCCCCCCTTCCCCCCGCCGCCGGACATCCCAAAAAAAATTTCCTTTTCTCAAAATACATCACGTAAGCCTAAGATTTGGTCAACAATCAAATGTAAGCAGGCTTGTATTTTTTTTTTTTTTTTTTAACTTTTTTAGATATTACAAATCATAAACAGGTCACCGTGGACTTTAAATAATTACTTATATCAATATAAACATTCCAAACTGTTACAAAAATCCATTTTCATTTAGTTTCAATAATCGTTAAACATATTATATGAGCTGTTATGTGTCGTGCTGCGCCGCCCCCAGCTACTTGGCGCCCTAGGCGGTTGCCTAGTTCGCCTATATGGACGCGCCGGCCCTGATGGCAAGAAATTTGTCCATTTAGGTTTGTCGCGCAGTTTAAAAAACCGCATGTTCACAAAAAAAAACGCGATGTATTTGACGTCGCATCGCGTCTTTCGCTTCGTTTCGTGAACGCTGCAGCGATCGCCTGCGCCGTCTGCCGGCAGACAGGTCGACTGTGACGGTGGTCCCTGCAGTCAGAGCGAGAGCGCGGCAGAGAGTGACGGAGAGAGACTCTTCTCGCGGCATAAATCTCTGTGATGGTCGCGCACTCGGTTATGACCCCTGCGTTCCGGGCGAGGTGTGGGGGGGGGGGGGGGGGAGAGAGCTGCGGACTGAGCCGATTAATCGCGTATGACGTGAAGTGCTTACACGTGACGGTATATTACGCCCTGTCTGTTGCGCGTGCTCTCTCTCTCTCTCTCTCTCTCTCTCTCTCGCTCACCCTCTATCCCTTCGCCATTCTTCGACATTCATGATATCACGCTCTACTGCTAGAGCTGCGCCGTATATTTTTTTCCTCCTCCCTCCCTCCCTCCCTCCGAATCAATATCGATCTGCGGAATGTCGCACCAGTAAACCCTCCCGATGTTTTTTTTTTTTTTTTTCCCTGTGCGTATTTGACGTCCGTGTTCTGTCCTGCGTTTTTTTTTATCTGCGATATAATCATTTTCAGTGTCTGACGAGCAACGAATAACAAAATAAAAATAAAAAAGTCGTCACGGCTTTTGAAAATGGATCATTTCCGCGCGTGTTAACTCAACAATTACGCCGGACGTTTGAAATCTGCGAATATTTTTCTTTCGCTTTACGCCTTTCGTTTTGTATATAAAACTCTCAGTGCGGTACTGCTCGCCATTTTTATGTTACACTTTTTTTTTTCACATTTGTTTTGAGATTACTTATAGACATGGACAATTTTTACAGTTTCAAATCCAACGATTCTGTGTTTCCGACATGTTTGAACTCGAATCTGGGTGGTAAAATACTCAAAGTTAATACCCGATGAGTGCTTTTTTTTTTTTTAAAAAAAAAAGATATTTATGTGAGACTTTATGCCGTCATTTTACACTGAAGATGTCGTTAAATAAAATAAAGATCTTTGTTTTCACAAATACGAGTAACCAGACTAGCCAACCATCGACCGGATGGAAGAATATCCACCTGTCATACTGAAAACGCTTTGCTCGTTGCAAAGAAAAGAAGATCGTGTGACGGGTTGTCACACTTCCCGCATGGTGCACGGCTGAGTCGCCCTCCAGGCATTAAGCCTCATGACGTCACCGTACATATGGCCGTATCTTTACACCAGCGTTCCCCGGCCTGAACAACCCTTGGGATCTGTTTTTTGAGGGAAAACTCTTTTTTAACAGTTGATGGCTATATAACGTCACTGTCGGGTTTAAGTCTGTAGAACGTTTATTTGAAAAACGGTGAAAATTTTTAACGGAGACGAATAACGCATCAACAATGCAGTAGCCGTTGCCGTGGGGATTTTCGACAATAAACGGGAATTTTACCTTTAACGCCCCGAAACCCTCCCGTAGGGGATAATTTTTCGAATATAATGTAACACGTGTTATTTTGTTTCTTTTGAAGAGTGTATTTACAAAATTCCATTATCGTATGAAAAAGATATATGTTTCTTCATACAAACGTTACCACCCCATTTCACCCCTTTAGAGATGGTATTTCCAAAAAATATCTCCTTAGTGCATCTTTATGGTACACAAGGAATATTTCTTCTAAATTTAAATAACTAGGTCCACCAGTTTAGGCTGTGCGTTGTCAGTCAGTCCGTTACGGTACGGTTTTATATGTACCTATAGATTACCAAATGCTGAAATGTTGCTGGGGTATGTATATGTGTATTGATGGAAGGCAAATGGAAAGGTTTGAAGTATGAGATACCAAGTATGTATAAACCTTACAGAATACCTATAGGCATATTTGAATTTTTTTGTATCCAAGCCTTAAATTACAATGACAACAGGAAACCTTTGAAAGATTTATTCATACAGTAATTGTATTACACTGCTGGTAGAAGAATATATATTTTAATGTATTAAATATAGATTTTAATGATACGTGACTCGATCGTCAACCCCAACCCACACAAACACTTAGAACGTTCCGTAATTAGATGTGTAAATCCCTTCAACTCCTTGCTAACGCAAGCTTGATATCCATATTATTAGTTTGTAGTATTTTGATTTTAAAAATTACAAGTATTTACAGGGATGTGTTCAATATCCGTGCACTAAAGTAATGTAACCGCACTGCAGAAATATCGAAGAAATAAAAAAAGAGCGCGTGTAACTCTGTACGCGTGATAGAAGTAAACTTATTTAGCAATTCAAACCTTGACTCGTAAATATATTGAAAGGAGTAAAAACGGCCGAAAGAGAGAAAGAGATAACACTATGTGTTTTTTTTTTGGCTTCCGTTACTTTTTCAATTATTTAAGAACCCTAACTTTTTTCTATTTATTAAAAATTTTAATAAAACAAAAATAAATTCGTAAACATGAATTAACAAAATTATTACTCACTTAGAAAAATAACTGCTGAGGATAGCAATAATACTCACTGTTAAAAATATTTACACCATAAAGAAAAACTGTGCGTGTTACTGTTTCTTCAAACAATTCTGGCATTTGAACACGCCAAATTTTTTAAACGAAATATGAAATTCATAACAGCAGGTAGCGCTATATGTGCAGGAATCGCAGGGACTGTCTCAACAGCGCTCTGAACGCTGCGGGTTGAACAAGGAGGAACGCGAGCGTGTGGTAACAAAGATGAAATTTAAGGTATTTACGGCTGACTGTATAGGATACCTTAGTCTATTTTCTGAAACAAGCGCATGTGCACACTTTCTGTCTTATTCTTTCGTTCATCGATCTCTCTCGGTTTTTTTTCCTGCGTACAAATAGAACGAAAACGAGCCCAGCAACGTACTGTATATAGCACAGTGTTCTCTTTATATCTCTTTGACCAAGTACCTATTCTCTTCTTTTTTTCGCGTCAGAAACGTTTTCACAACAATGTTTCACGGAAAAAGGTTTCATTAAAAGTCGGCCTTGAAAATACTACTCTCATCGCGGCCAAAAAAAAAAAAAAATTTCGCTTCAAAAAATTTATCGGAATTCTTCTCGGCTTGGAAATTTTCGCGCACGGGACCGTATTGACACATCGAGAGGAAAGCGGTGGCCTTGTCTGCAATCACTCGCCTCCATTACCTCGGCGAGGCGTCGTCGATCAATCACCCCTGAGAGCCGCCGACACACGCAGATCAAGGCGGGGCCCCGGGCGATAGCGACGTATTTCTTCCGCACCTCCCCACCCCTCCCCCGTTCTCCTGAACACTCCCTTACTTCCTCTGCAGTACGCACCCCTCCTCAAGGGCCAGGATTCAAAGGAGGGAAGAAAATTAAAAAAAAAAAAAAATGGATGTTCGTCCAGAAAAACATAAAATCTTTTTAAAATAAAATAAACATTACATTAATATACCTCTGTCTGTATCAATTAATAGATTGTGGGATTTCTCCATAGTTATAGCTTTCCCCCTTTTCCATTTTACTATAACTTGCATGGCAGTTTAACTCATTTTTTATGTATCAAGGGTTTAAATTTTTAATACAAATTTTTTTTTTTGCGATTTGTTAAATAAAATGATCTCATATAAAAAATACTACAAGTAAACATAGAATATACTACACAAAACCTTGCTTTTGTGATAATTTCCTGTACACACTAATGTAATTGTTAAATGAAGAGGAAAAAAAGAAAATAAATACATATACAAAGTTATTATTGATTTAACTTAGACGGGTGGCATTTTCTCTTTTACGTTGGGGGATTTTGTTGTAATAGAATAATACCTCAGGAATGGGCAGAAAAGACGAATACCTCAACATAAACACAAAGCAATGTATTTTTGACGGCAGTGGTTTTTTTTTATATTCAATATTCTTGCTGCAACCGTCTCGTCGTTATCAGCTTGGTATGTTCTTCTGTGCTGTCATTTCTTTCTGACAAAAATCATTTCACGGAATTCTCTGTGATGTCAAAGCATATGATATTTGACGTCAACTAATATTGGATTGATCTCATTGTGTTTATATAATCATAATCAAAATTGAATCGTATATGTATATATATATTTATTTTTTAACGTACACATGATGTTCCAGAACGACACCGAAATTGCTCAACACATGACTCCTTGCGAGACAACAGTACGAAAAATTCTTAAACATTACTCCCCTTAAAGTGATTATTAAGGGAGATTCATGCGCTTTAGAATACAAGGGACGGACAGAGCTTCAAATTTTAGGGACAAGGAAGGGAAGTTATGTCCGTTAGTGTTTTGGGATTGAGGAATATGTCCAGTTAAATGTATAGTCCGAAATTTGGAAACATATCAGCGCCATAAAAGGCTATTTCAATCCATTTCTGACGTCTTGCAAACTATGAGGTTGGTTTATATTTGCTATTTCCATAGTTATTTTTGGTTTGGGGGGGGGGAGGAAATGCACAGATCGCTTCTTACATAGTAAAAGGGGCTATAAAGTCGTATCTGAGAATGAACACCTTTCTTCAAGAAATATCACAAAATAGTTGCAAATAAACAACACTTCAAATAATGGTTCTATTGACATTGACCTTGCACGTGTGAAATCTTGATTGGAAATATCATTCATGATTTTATTCCTAAAATTTCTAAACTTTCACGAAAGATTAATCCTGTATGATTTAATATCTATGTACATAAAAATGTGATTGTTCGTTTGTACAAAATAACTAATCTCCGAAAGTTATTCACCGATTGTTTGAAATTTTGGCATAACGTTGAATTAGTATACGCGCGTGTTAATATATAATAAAAAATTAAAAATAACAATAAAAAAGTTTTAAACTCCGAAAGTTCCTTAACGATTGCTTTGAAATTTTGATACAACGTTGCATTCGAATACGCGCGTTTTCTTATAGGTAAACCTATGTCATACCTGTGACAGGTAAAAAGATGGATAAAATATAGATAGGTATATATACATGAATGTTTGTTTGTTTGTCTGTCTTCAATATAGACATAGAGAGATAGAGATATGGAGAGGTAAAGGGAAGTAGAGAAAGGGATATATACAGATATAGAGATGTGTAGAGAGATAGATATAGGAATATATATACCTATATAAATATGTAGAGAGATATAGATAGGGAGATGGATGCAGATATAGATAGAAACATAGATACTAGAGAGACATTGAAAGAAATACAGTGATATGGAGAGATATGGATATATATGAATATATAGACATATAAATTTTCATATATGTAGAGAGAAATATAGTGAGATTTATAGAGGGACATATACAGAGAGATAGATATAGATAAAGAGAGATGCTTTGTTGTATGTGTACCTACTTCAAACAAATTACAAAAATAAACCGTATGCTTTCTCTTTTCTTTCTTTACCATTTAACCATAATGAGCCACAGCAAGACATGGTCAGTAAAGCTAGTTATCTAATAATATACTATAAAATGGGGGTTGTCACCCGTTTTAACTTGAGTAATTCTGTAACACTTGAATGCGCCCATTTTTTATTTCATATTATTAACCTACACAATGAAATTAATAACAAAAAACATTGTGGTCATGTCTGAAACTTCAGATAAGCCATTCCCGCGATTTGCATACGGGCGTGTCAAACACTGAATTGTAAATACCTGGCAAGTAGGCAGCATGCATGCATAACTAACGATATGCTAACGTGGTGGTGCTCCAAGGGCACCGTGTTAAACAAAGAGATACATCATGCAATGGAAAAATAAACATACAGAATAACGTTCTTGGGTTTAATGGGGTGAGTGAATTCTTGAAAATTACTTAATCAGTGCACTTGTATCACTATTTAGAACAGTGATGACCAACTGCACTCTTTTCTAGGAACAGATATCATTTTTCGAAACTAGTCCGTGACATAAATTAATTAAAACTTATTAGATTTAATACAACATTTTATTTGTCTTTATTATTATATAATTAGTTAAGAGGAAAAGTAACAAAAAATTATTCTTTAAAAAAACCTTATCAAATGAAAATACCCTATTGCAAAAAATACATTGCAAAATTGTTAGTATTATCAATGATTCAGTGAGAATTGAAAGGCTTCCGAACACTTATTTTTATCCAATAACTTATTCTACATACGTCGAGACAACAACGGTTAGTACGTAAAAGTATACCTGATGGTAGGGGCGCTAATCTGCCGGATTATCGATGTGAACCCGTGGAAATTCGCCCCCGTGGAAAAAAAAGGGGGGGGGGTGGTAGTGGCAGGTTTTAACCAACACAAGTCATCGCTGGATGGGTTCTTGCATTTCGTATGCTGCCCCATATTCTGGCCTATATGCACGCAATATGCAGAAAACATTAAAAATAGTTTTACATGGGACGTAGTTTTGACGTTTACGTTTACCAACCCCGTTTCACAGTGGAAGGGGCTTGTTAAGTCCAGGGAGACTCCCCTGCCCCTCCCACCCTCCTCTATGGACCTACGCCCATGCCTGATGGTATGGTTGCTTGTTCATAGATTCTTAAAGGAGGTGGTAAGGGACGGGTCGTTACCACAACGCCGAACGTACAATAACGCCGAATACCATAACGCCGAATGCCAAATTGACCGCAACGCCGACCGCTAGAAAACTGCTGTGTAGCACAACGCCGAAATACAGTAACGCCGGAAAATGTTGCTGCGGGGATGGGGGGGCCACAGGAGCAAAATGAAAAACAACTGAATGAATTTGTGTGCTAACCTTACCTAACCTAACTTAACCTTTGTGGCAGTCCTGAAATGACATTTTTCGACGTTAATGTATTTCGGCGTTGTGGTAATTCGGCGTTGTGGTGCGTCCCCGTAAGGGACCATGTCGCGGACTGGCCGCCAATTGGCCACTGCTGATCCAGAAGAACTACTCGTGGTCCGTGCACGAGCTACGTCGCGTCGTGTATCGACGCACGCTTCAGTCACGCCGGGCGTCGCTTGGGTGCAGCCGTGTGCATTCACTGGGACAAGAGCGTCCTCGCGAGAAATGACTTCTCACAGCTCTATAGTGTGGTGTTGGTTACCGGGTAGGATTTCTTTCGACACTGAAATGTTATTTTTGTAAATAAAATAGTAATATTCATGTAAAATTACAGATACTTGTAAATCTCTACATTCGCATGAAAACAACTGAGTTCATATTCTTACCCAGGCATTTATACTTTGTGTTTCCCCAGTACCTCAAAAAGTTATTTGTAAGCCGTTCTCTGAATACTTTTTTAGTTTTAACTGCGCACATTAATATGCATGACGCAACAAAAAAAAAGTCAATTTGTTGAATATTCGATTATATTTTCCGTGGTTTAAAAAAATTACGTTTAAAAGAAACCTCAATTAAAATATAAAGTCATGTGCCAATTGTATTTTATGACCATTAGAGTGTAGAAAATGTATTACAGCATAGCTATCATAAAGTGCCCCGATATTTACAAAATTAAATATTTACTAACGGCGCCAGACTCAGGTCCGCCATCTGCACGAAATCAACGAAAAAGTGATCTCTGCACATGCGCGGAATCTGGACAACAGATAGGTCACGGATAGGACACCGAAATCCGTTCCCTAAAAATAAGTGACCGGCCGTGTCCTATCTTGCGCTAGGAATACGGTTAGGGTACAGGTGCAGCATTATTATCACCAAAACCCAAATTTTAGTGTCTTGGAATACCTACCGTCCTTAAATCTATAAAATTTCTTGAAAATCCGTAGTTTATTTTGTTTAATCCTCCGTAGTTTAACCTTTTTGAGAGATCCGATTTATAAAAATAAAATACAGCAGTACCAACGTTTTGTGCAGCCAGCTTGTAATAGCTGGTAAATTCCCTCAAAAGTTTTGGATAGCGTCGATAGAAGCAAGTAAACTTCAGTCCGCCTCCGGAGATTTATCTGCTCGCGTTGTTTATTTTGAAAACTAAACACTTCAGTAACAGCAAACGTAGTTCTTTTTTTTTTTCTATGTGACAAGTAACAAAGTGTATGTTCACTGATGCGCGATTGATAAAATTCTAAAAGGACGTAGAGGGGCTATTTGCGCAGAAATTGAAGGGGGAAAAAAAGAAGCTTTTATTGCTACATCCGACAACAATGTTGTTGATTATTTTCCTTGTGAAAAGTTTGTCTCAGCAATCTCTTTCTGGAATTGTTGTCTCTAAGAATTCCAAAATAATCATTTGCATACATACAATGTATATTAATTATTTATTATTGTATTACGTACGTAGTTGCACGTAGAATTAATTGGCTTTCTGTTGGAACAGACGTCTAGCGATACTTTAGGTCTGTATTTGACGGAAATCCTGAATAGTTATAAAAAAAGTTGATTGTATGGGCACGATAATAATCTACCTTAGTTTAATATTAAGTTTTGGTAAACTTTTTAAACTCCGAAATTTTTAGTTAGTCTGGATTTGGTAAAAGAACATTGAACCCGCAGAATTTTAGTTCTCTTGATAGAATATTATTTAATGGAGTTTTTTTAAATCTTTCGCTTAGCTTCCTATTCGGAATTCAGGGATGAACAACGCTAATAATGGGTTAAGTCTTCTTAAAATGACCACATTTTGGAATTCTTATGTATTCTAACGCAGCTGCCCACCTTTTGTTTTAATCTAAATGTTGTTAAAACACGTGTGTTAAAGGTCGTCAAAACCTTATAATACGACTAGTATTTACACTGTTACATGTTTGTTTGGTCTCAGTAGTTTAAATCTATCATTCACAAGTTATTAATAATCTTAATTTAGTATGTATATGTTAAACAGGGAAAAACGTATTTGAACTGTGTATATATATCGACATTTCAACTTTATTTAGCGATATATTTTCATGTTGAGACAATAACTGTACAGTTTACACAAACGAAAATGTGTGCTGGGCACGATATAGATACCAAAACTGGAGTACTTTTACGTACTAATATTTTGATGTAAGGGACTTGAACCCAGAATCCCTCGCAAAGAAGTTGGTTGGCATCGTAACCATTTGCGATGACTTTGTACTAAACTTGCATTTCGAAAAGTAGTGATTAAAAACAAATAACATGATGCAAACTGAGCATTTTCCCATTCAGTCATTGAACTGCCGTGCAAAACGTGCTATGTGACTACGGTACAAAAGGCTTGGTTTAAATCGGTTTGTAATGTTTGACTTTTCGAGGTATCTTAGTTTTTGACGGTGTTTTAAGATGATCTAAAATTACGAAATAAATATAAAAATATTTATTTCTTTGAAGGAACTACATTAAGATAATTTTCTGCACCCAAAAATTAAATGTCTAATTTTTAGACTTTCTTACAAAGGCTCACTTCGATCCAAACAAGGACAGCCCTAACGACAAAACTTTTTTTTTTTTCCGTAGTCCCCGCAAGGGACGAGTCCTGGCTTTTATTGTCCCCCTACCCGCCTGCTCCATGGACTTCCTTTCCGCTCTCCGGCTTGTTTCTTCTCTCTCACTCGTGTTTTCCTTGCAGCGTTGCTTGGCGTTTTGTCGCGTTTCCAGGTCGTCTCGGAGCATTTTCAAAAGCAAGATTCCCCAGCTAGTGTGTCATGAAGCTTCTGTGGATGTGCCGCAAGATTAATGGTTCCTAATATATATATATGTGTGTGTGTATATATATAATATATATATATATATATATTACCGTACATAAAAATGAAAACAATTTGAATATTAACAAAATGTTACGTACAGACGGTAGAGAGAAAGCTCAAGTTTCTCACTAAGGCTTGATAAAAAAACAGCGCAAGCAATTAAATTTTCTTTTTATATTTTTATTATTAATTTGTTTTTATTATAACGATTCTTAAATATAAAAAATATATAACAATTATCGTTGTGTAAAAAACGGCGTGAAATATTTTCTTAATCAGTACTAGTTATGTGCAAACAGAATATTCTGAACCAACTACGTATAAATATCACAGACCCAGCTTTGCACGACATCATTGAATAAGAAATGTATTTAATCGTCTTTTAACGCGTTTACCCATTGAGTTATGTAAAAATTAAATTGGTCAATCATGATGTTTTTAGTGAAATAATATGTTTACTCGGCGACATTAGTTTTTCATCGATACGCAAAACCAAAGCATTGGATGAAAACGTCCCTCAATAAGCTGTTCAATGTTTGCATGACTCGGCAATAAATCTTTGCTAAATCATCGTCCTGGTAGCATATACAACTAAAAATACTGCGAGTAGACAAAGTAGATTATTACCACTTACACACAAGCTACCTTTTATGGGTGTTCATTTCTTATAAAATGTCATTGTGTGAATGATGTGGGGGAAAAAGGATAATAAATAATGAAAAAAAAAAAAGATAGCATTTGTTTTAGGCTTATATTTTTTCAGCAATATGCTACACAATATTCAGCCATATTTCAAAAGACCTATTGCAAAATCTATAATTAGTTTTATTGTGACAAACAAACCTACCTAAGCTGTTGAATCTGGTCCTCACACTGTGCAGTATTGGCAGCATTGAGATAGCTGTGTCTATAGGATGATAAGTGAGACGCTCGCTGGTGCTTCTACTTGCTGGTGCTGCTGGCGCGTTATATCATCTAAGCGCAAGGCTCTGAACTGGCGCGCAGTATTTTCGTCATCCATGGAGCAACTATGACATTTGAGCGGTAAGCATAACATTATGTGGCGGAGAAATGAAGAAAAGGACTATTACAAGTCCCTTGAGTGCTTTCAAGACAAAGGTGCCAGCGGTTTCACGCCTACAGATTGTTCTGAAAACACGCGTTTTAGCCTTTTTCTCTCTCTTATATTACATTTTAAAAACGAAATACGGAAACAGATATACTCATCCACCCTCAGCGTATTCTGAAATGCTTTTCGTAAAGAGACGTCTTTAAAAGTTTTCAAATCGCGTGGTTTCTTCTGAAGTCTGCACGCAGTATGTATGCTCAGATAGGCGTTAGGATAGGTATAGATTTTTTGCTACCTCGTCATATATTTGTTCTCGATGCAGCAGCAAATAGACACTGTTGCTGGGGTAAAACCGATAAAAAAACCACCGAACCCAGAGTAATGTTCCCTGGTTTGGAAACTAGTATTTTATTTTATTTTTTATCATTTTATTGGCTTGACCGACAAAATCGCGTTAAATTTTTCGGGATTTGTCGGTGATTAATGGTTATCACGATTTTCACGTATCAAATATGATAATAATTTCAGAGAAACTTCAAACCCTTAAACATTACCACGTGTTTCCCTTTTTATTTTTGTTATTTTGGTATATGCGTAGTCTGCACCCCAAAAGAAAAATATCTATGTCTGGGAAGGTACGGCTGGTTCATCGAAAGAGATCTTTTCCAGAAGTTGCGGGGGGAAAAATGGGTTTTTAGGGAATTTGGCAGGGGAGGTGTAAGTCCGGTACATTAGTGTCTAGGGACCTGTTCCGATTTCGATGGAGGAAAAAAAAATTGAATCCTTTCGGCAGTAACGTGGGTATATCCGTTATTTTTCCTTCGCGTGGCCCGCCGGGAGAAAATTGATGGTCGAAACAGCGGAAGGGGGGAAAAACCGCGTACAACCCGCGGCAACTTGGAGTGGCATACGTCACACAAGTTGAATGGGGGTTTTGTGCGGGAGAGGAGGAGGGGGAGGGGGTCGGCGAGTGAGTTATGGCGTCTCTCGGCGACGAACGACAACGCCAGTCCGTTTCGGCGCCCGCGCTTCGGGCGACGACTGCCCGTCGACGTGCGGTCTCTCGGCTGACCGAGGCGAGCTCCCTCCCGGCATCCACCGCGGAAAACAACAAGAAGAAGAATGAAAAGAAGCAATATTTTAGCCACCCTAGTCTCCTTCAACCGGGTAACCACTTCCCCTTCCTGCCACTCCTTTTTTTTTTATTGCCGACCCCGCGTCCTTCGCCCCGCCACGTGTATCCAACAGTAAATCACCTCCTTCCCTTCTCGACGTCCTTGCGCCCTTCGACGGCGCCCTTTTCCCTCGGGCTGTCCCTTCGCGCAACTGATTCTCCTTTCCCCCGTCTTTTCCGCGCGTTAGGACGAGCGATTTCGTTTTCCTTCCATTGCCTTTAGCAAATGGGGGGAGGGGGGGTGGAAAGCTTTCCCTAACGCTGGCACGGTGAGTTACTGCGTTAGTAGACAAAAGAAAAATAAAATGAAATAAAATGATGGAACACGCGCGTGCGCGGGGGGATGGCGTGCGAGCGAAGCGGGAGCTAATCAGCCTGAGTGGCTCCGCGCGCGTTATCGGCACGGGATAGTTGCGCTGCCTCTGCGTCGGGCGGCCGGTCGATGCTGGCGTAGCCTCGATCGCAGTCTCCGTAGCGGAACCTCCCACGCCTCGCGTCGGTTTTCCGCTACTAGCCGTGCGCCCGATGACAATTATAATTAATTATTATTTTTGACGTGACAACGTCTAATAAATCGATGAACGCCGGCTGCACGCACGAAAACTGTCCCATTACGCACATTGTTCCTTTACGCTGTGTCCCGTTACGCTAAAAAAAATTATGGTGATTCATATAATTGATGATAGATATTTGATTACAGCTTATTTATATGAAAACTTGTTCATAATTATATTTCAACTTTATAGCTAAACGCCAGTTTTTAAAATTAATTACAAGTCACCTACACGTGAACTGTTTCGTCGACTGTTTGTAAAGTGAAGTGAAAAGTTAATGTGGTTTTCATTGCTTATTACAACAACAATTTCGGCAATAAAGGTTAATTATTCTGGTATATTAAAAATCTGAT
This sequence comes from Bacillus rossius redtenbacheri, assembly GCF_032445375.1. Lineage (NCBI taxonomy): Eukaryota > Metazoa > Arthropoda > Insecta > Phasmatodea > Bacillidae > Bacillus > Bacillus rossius. The sequence goes on from NC_086336.1 coordinate 33,662,472, forward strand.
TACTAGTATAATTTCAATTTTTTATTCTTTTATTATTAAAATAAAAATGATTCAATTTTATTCATAAAAGAATGCAATAATTTCATCAATGTTTTGTTATGACGTTGTCACGTTAATCTATCGTCCGTAAACTGACTTTACAGACAACCAATTTTTTAAAGCTGCTTCTCTGCTGGGGTTTCCAACCGGCATGATTGAAAATACACGAAACTAACATCAACAAACAAGTTTTACAGAAATTTTTTTTTCTTCAATTAGAATAAAAAACTATGAAATTTGAATTTCATCTAATTTATCAAAAATATTTGACTAATATGGCGGCTGTTTGTGGACAATTGTATCAGCGGTACGTGTATTAGGAGTTAATTAGGAGAAAATTGTCAGCTCATATCATTACATTTGTATTATGAAGGTTTTTGGAATTTTAATATATACACATATATAGGATAAACATATTAACCAGTAATATTATGATCTAATTGTCTTCCGAAGAGCTTAACTACAGTCGTTAATGAAATCAGGCTAGAACAGCTAATACAAAAATAAATATACATCCGCCATATTGGTATGTGCAAATTAGAAGAAAAAAATGGGTAAAAACGGCTTTACGTCTGACGGCTAATGCTCCATCTGTATCCTTTGATAATTTCTGGTCCCGACACAGCCTATCACAATTTGTTCTTTTTTACGGACGAGTTTCAGCTAGCTGAGACGAAAGATTTCCTGCTACGGACCGTGATCGAATTGGGAGGTTAGGTCGACGAAATGGATTGTGACCAAAATATTTGTGTGCTTAACTCAAGTTGATTTCTAGGAGCCAACCTCCGTGGCACAATTTTTGTTATGAGTAACATCTTTGCTCTTGTTCTACGGCATTTGGTAGAAGTAATCTTGTGAATGGAACGTAAGTCGCATGTAACGGAAATCCGTAAAACACTGCGCTGCCATCTGTGGCGAATAGCGCTAACAAAAGTTCGCAAAGACAAGGGGAAATGTTATAGTTTTTACTGTTTAGTTAATTGTAAAAAGATGGGCAGTATTTTAATAAAAACCCCTTGTAGAAAACCAGGTCCTAAGCAGAAGATTAGCATTATTTTCAATATATTTTTTTTTAAATCGGGGCCGTTTTATAATTTAGTTTTATATTTGGTTCTGCAAATGGAATGATTCTCTAGTCAACGTAGCTGCTCCAGCAGAGATTTTAGAGGCAAGTGCGAAAACTACGTGTGATTCACGTCCGAAAATGTAGCTCAAAACACAAATTGCGTATGTATTTATCATACTCGGCATTGTTTTAAGAACTCTAGTTCAATTTCGTGTCCTAGTTTCATATTATAAGTGTATTTGCAACATGAGAACACACGAATTTGCTCGTTACAGAGGTTAGAAGTTATACGTTTTTGGCGAGAACTAAAAAAACTAGCTCACGTGTTTTTTTTTGTTGCGAGATTTTGGGTTCGAATCCCAACAAGTAATGGATTGGGGCACTTTTAAATTAAATGTGTGTTTAAATATTTTTGTTCAAAATCCACCTCCGCCTTCCCTTGATTAACCTACTAATATAAAAGCGAGGGCTTTAATAAGCTCAGTAAATATTTATAGGTATATGGTCCTCTGTAGTTATCGTGCATGTTTGGTCATAACCGAAATATTCGTTCCATAATGTGGTTCGCAGTACTTAATTTACTGCTACCAGTATTAGGTCTAGGCATGCAAATCTGAAATGGTTGGCAATTATGTCAATTACAGTAATAATGCAATCGATACTGGAGGCCCGTGATTTTCTCTCTTGCAGTTTTTTTTCGCTATGAAATATTGTAACGAATCCCAAGATAAGTTTATGAATCGAACAATTGCCATACTCCAATTTGTATTTCGCTTTTAAAAAAAATTTCGTTTTCAATGTTGGTTATCCTAATATTTTTTAACATTATCCTAAAACTGTTTGTTCGTGTAGTGCTAATATAAAAGATTGGTTTTTAAATTCATTAAAACTTGTTCGAACGAGCGACTTTTGTTGGCAATGAGACTCAGTCGAGCATTCGTGGGTAAGATCCCACTAATATTATAAAGATGAAAGTTGGAATGTTTGGATGTTTAGATGTTTGGATGTTTGAATGTTTGTTACTCAATCACAACCATAATCGCTGAACGGATTTGGATGAAATTTGGCACACAGCCAGCTCATATCCTGCATTAACACATAGGCTACATATAATTATGAAATTCCATCCCTAAGGGAGTGAAAAGGGGTTGGATTAATTTTGATAATAGAACCTTATAGATGGCAAGTCATATAACTAGGTACATATAAACAGGGAGTAGGGAGTGTGTGTCATATCTCTAGGCCCACCACACGGTCATATAGCATTAAATATAAATAATACTTATAAAAGTCGCCAAACCTCAAGAATTTTTTTTGCACGTTAGAATGCTAGTAGGACTGCCCGACAGGAGATGTCATTGTAATCGCGTCATGAAGTATCATCGTTATTGCTATCGTTTGGAGCGTCCGTATGTAAATAAAACAGATTTTAGACGTGGTAGTCGGCGAATCGACACGGCGATGACCAGTGACGACAGTACTTCTTCCCCCGTGGAAATCCTGGACTATTTATAATTAACAGGCTAGCCTTCCACAAACTGGAGCCGAAGGTCTTGCTGATGCGTACTCTCGATGCACTCAGATTGTGCCACTGTACCAGGCTGTGCATCACAGAGATGGAGAGAAACAAACATATCCTCACCGGAGTAGTTAAAAGAGAGAGCGTGTTGGTACCCCGCATTCCAATAACTTCCAATAGTTGGTGACAGCACTTTGTGAAGCTGCGATTTCTGCTGAAGTAAACATTTGCAATAACAATTGATAAGTCCAAGGGCCAAGCATTGAAAATTTTAGGAATTCGTTTTGGCACTCCATGCCTCTCACATGTCCAGCTCTATGTTGGTTGTGCAAATGTATGGAGTGCCCAAGACTTATACATACTGGTGGAAAATAATAAATTATATTATGTTGGCTACACAAATACATAGCATTAAATCATAAGTGTCAAGAAACAACATCAATTCTGCGACTGTATCATGTCAATAAAGCCAAAACTGCAGTACAAATCAGACTGCTCGAACTTTTTATGTGTAAACATTTTAGCTCTCAGTATACGGCATTTGGTAGGAAATTAAAATGAAACCGAAGTCGTTGAACGGAAATATGTGACGAAGATGGCGGACGCACGTGTAGCTACATAAACCCGTTTATCGTCACTTTCGTAAAAATTAGGGTACATAACAAAAGTATTGGTTTGTCAAATAAAAATGTATAACTGTGAAAATACTCAGTAATATATTTATAATCATTGAGTATTGAAGTTTTAGCTCGGGTGTTGTTACCAACGATGCTGTTTTTTTGTGTTTACCAAGATTTACTATGTAGGTCTAACCTGCATTTAAACATATTTTCCCTTTATTATATTTTTGTTACGAAACAATTGTATTTATTCTTTTTGACTATAGTATTGATTTCCATGTTTTTACTCATTATTTCATACTAAGTTGTCAATTGTTTGCATTAAAAAATACAGTGCTTTTAATATTTTTCGCTATATTTTTTTCTCTCTCTGATCATTGGGACACGTTTAAATAGTGTGTCGCATGGCATGTAATCTATACTAATATTATAAATCTGAAGAGTTTGTTTGTTTGAACGCGCTAATCTCAGGAACCACTGGTCCGATTTGAAAAATTATTTCAGTGTTGGATAGTACATTTATCGAGGAAGGCTATAGGCTATATTATATTATCAATAACATTAGAGAACCTTACTAAAAGTCCCATTTAGAATCAAATGCGTTGGAGGGGGTTAGATACAACATGCAGTACACGTACGAAGTGTGTGTTGACAATGCCGCAGGCGCTAGAAGTTTATTTCCTATTGCCTATTAACATTGTTGCCACGCACTAGATGCCTTATCATTCTTAATTTTCCCATGCAAGTAAAAAACACCCGTGTGATATTAACAACGAAGCAATCAGTACCCTCATAAGAGTTCAATTAGTATTTAAATACTTTTTATTACTTTAAATCGCAAACCTAAACTATTGTTTTTTTTCCTCTCTCTGTGTTTAATTTTTTTTACTAGAATTATTTTTATTATTTTTAATTAATTTTCATTTTTCGGACCATCAATAATTTTCCTCTCCCGTTACAATTCTGACAAGGACTTGTGTGTGTGTATATATATATATATATATATATATATATATATATATACACACATACATACAAGTCTTTGTAAGAATTGTAACGGGAGAGGAAAATTATTGATGGTCCGCAGGTGGCATGAACAATGCAAAATCCTGTTCTCATGCAGACAAAGTACTCACTGTTGCCTGGTTTTAACCACCCATGGGATCTAATTTTCGGAAAATATCATCCTGCGTAACATATGGAACATTACTGTGAAGTTTCAAGTCTGTAAAATATATATACTTGAAAAAAAAAAAAAGGGCAATTTTTGATATTTAAAGTACCCGCAAAATTTCAACAGTGATGAGGACTGCACTAACAATGAAATAGTTGTTGCCATAGAGACGAATGAAGCATCAACAAAGCATTAGCCGTTGCCATGGTGATTTCCTACCAAAAACTGGAAATTTTGATATATTACGCCCCCGAAACTTCCCTTGGGATCTGATTTCCGCAGAGTGAGCGTCTACATAACAAAATGAGTAACTATGCTAAATTTCAAGTCAATCGGGTGTATAGTTTTAGAGATCTTGTTTTGAGTGAGTCAGTAAGTGGTATTTCGCTTATATATATATATATATATATATATATTAGATCCCATGGGTGGTTAAAACAAGGCAACAGGATTTTGCATTGTTCATGCCCTCTGCGTCTCCATGGCAACGGGCATCGCGCGGCAGTGGCGTACCCACAAGGAGGGGCATGTATAATGAGCGGCGCAAGAGAGATCTGCCTGTAGACTGCCGTAGCGAAGTACGGGTACATCAGTTTTACGTTGCGTGCACGAGTCGGGAAACCATCGGTGATATTCATTTTCTCTCCGGTACATAATACAGCATTGTAATAAATTATCACTGAATTTTTTTTATTTACCATTACTGTAAATGGGAGATGTGGCTTAATTTTTTTCCATTAGTATATCCATGCGAAGCCGGGTCGGGCATCTAGTAACAGAATAAAGCCAACTTTGCTTACACAACTTGCCCAAGCCATGTGCACCAATGCATCGTAGCTGTTCCGAAACCACCTATAGCGCATCAAGTGCCCTAACTTTACATTTTTTAAGCCACCCTGCCTACACCAGCGCACGAACTGTATCATAACTGTTCCGAAACTACCCGCAGCACATGAAATGCACCGCTTATGAGAAAAATGGTAGGAAATAAATAAAAATTAGCCCGTCCTAATCTCGGTTGTGTTGGTAGGGTTCGGTTCTAACCAAAGCATTGTAGCTGTCCCTTAATTATCCGTAGCGCATCAAGTGCACTAACTTTACTTTTTGTTATTTTAAGCCACCCTGCTAATGTAGGCCTGCAACAGCGCACGAAATCCAGCATAACTGTTCCAAAACTACCCGAAGAGCATCAAATGCAATAACTTTGAGAAAAAGTGTAGGAAATAAATAAAAATTAGCCTTACCTACCTGGATTGGATTGGTTTCCGGTTAGGTTAGGTTAATACCATCTTGTTAAATCGAATTACAGTTAGGTTTTAAAAAGAGCCAAAAATGTTACAGTTTGCCCCTAAAATGAAAACTTTTCGTATATTTATCACGCTTGGCAATATTTTAGAGAATTCTCTGTTATATTTCGTGTCTGAGATCGAATTGTAGCCTTATTTTCCACGTGAGAACACATGAATCTTCTAGTTACCGAGTTTAGATGTTCACTCTTCACTGGCGAGTGCTGAGATAATTGCTCACATTTTTTTTATAATTAATTATTCCTCTTTATTCGCTCCCCTCTTGATCCAATCAAGAAGTCCACCCAGACGAAGTCACGAGCAAAAAAGCGTGCTATAAAATCAGGTACTAAAATTTTTATAAAGGCTTACGTAAAATGACGTTAGTAAATTTCATTCTTAAACGGTTTGGTCACTAATTAAACCTTTTATACACCTGATGATTTATTGGAACCAAATTTTTCGAAAAAAAAAAAAATGTTTGGAATAAATCACATACTCTGCTTACAATGGTAAAATATCAGCAACACCCTGAAACCCCGCGTGTAATTAACTAGTGAGATCATAATTTTGGTTTATAGTGTGTTACGCAGTTAACCTGTCTTTTAGTGATATATACGTAAGCGATTCGCATCTAAATTTCTGAG